>NC_139983.1:20656135-21123635 GCF_963993115.1 Abramis brama
CTGCAGGACAACCATCCCAAAGTATAGGCTACATCTGAATCTACTGAAGCTTGATTCAGGGATCAGTCATAGAATGTTCCTGAGAGGCCTGTACAGTCTTCAGATTTAAATCTTATTGAAAATATTTGGTGGAATTTGAAGAAAGCAGTGGTAATGTGAAAAAAATGTCAAAATCAGTGATCTTGAAGCATTTTCAAGCGAGGAATGGGGAAAGATTACTTAGACAGTTCTGCACAGAAGCTTCTAATCACTTACAGTACAGGCAGCATTTATTGGAGGTTATAAAGAATAAAAAATTCTGGACAAATGTTAACTTTTGGGGTTGTTTAATGATTTTTTTCATTTTTCATCAACTTTACGTTCTCAGAATCACTCAAATGTGTATTAATAAACTTTCTATAATAGTTTACTGATGGCTTTGTTGAATTGTTTTCATAAAAATTCGCTCTCGGCAGCAAAATGTCTTGCAGGTAATTTCGAATAATTTTGACTTTCCAGTTCCACACAATCGATCATGCAATAGTCAATAAACACACACAGGTCAAGAACGGTCGCTTCACATTAGCGCCATCTCCCGGTGAGATAGGGAATGTTGGATGTCTCGTGGCAAATAAATGCAATTAAATGTGAAGTGATTCAAATTATAGTACATAAATCAAGTAATAAATCATTGTACATTAGTTTTGCAGAAAATATCAGAAATTAGAGATTAAAATTAAGTTTGTTTGTTTGTCCTATGTTCTGTAAAATATGAGTGCAAATAATGAAATATAACAAGTCACAAACAACAGGTGTCGAAACAGACACCATGGTGTTTGTGAAAGAGAGAGGACAACATACAGGTGGCAGAATGTGAACCATTTGTGAACAAAATTTACTAGATTTTAAGAGGTGAAATTATTTGTTTATTTTCAGTTTTCCCCTCTGAAAGATGATTTATGTCTAAAACTCTATTTAAAAAAAGGAAGCATAGAATAACATGCAATATCCCATAGCTTCTCATTATTTTAAGGGCTGTGGAAGTTGTCTGGTTACTACAATACAAGAAACTCCCAATGATCTAAAAGCTCTGTGAGCAAAGGCAGAAATTATAATACAAGTTGAAAACAATACAAAAATTCTACAACATAGAAATATATTCTATTCTAGCATGTATCATATAAAAAAAAACAATAATAATAAAAAAATAAATAATAATATATATATATATATATATATATATATATATATATATATATATATATATATATATATATTATCGATGTCTTTTGTCATTAGGAAAATTGTATATTCATCAGACTAAATAGAGTAAATCAAACCCCAAACGCTCATTTTCAAACAGCCTTTAAAGTTTATTTAGATTCCAATAATTCCAAAGAACTGTTTCTCTGTTAACTGAATTTAACGTGTTTGTGATGCCCTTTAATGTCAAGTTCAACGTTATTTGTTTCGCTTTATTTAATTATTGCTATTTCAATTTCTACTCGCAAATTGTGAAATTTGACATTTTTCAAGATCTTGCTGAATTTAGTAATTTTGAAAGTTCAAAAAAATAAAAATAAATAAAAAGACCTGTCGACCTCACCACGAAACCCCCCTTTCCACTGTTTCCAGTCACCGTTGTCATCCAATTAGAACGCTCCTTCTTTTTAACTTCATCCAACCGGAACTACGTTTGTTGCACGGACGCTCTGTGCGCACAGGTCTGATTGGTCGAGCGGCGTTGTGGTGTGACGCTAGGCTTTACGCCGCGACGTTGGGGGCGGAGAGGGAGGGGAGACTCTAATGGCGCATCGCAGTCCGACCGATCCAGATCTCCACAAATAAACAACAGCAGTAGTTCACTATCTGGCCTAATTTCTACTTTTTCCAGTTCCACCGCGCTGCAGCCGCGCTTTGCACTTTTGCTCATTGAACAGATCGGCCGGGCTTCTTTTTAGCGGCTGCTCGGAGCACAAGAGGCCCAGAGGAAAGACGGAGGATCGGTGAGTGTGCAAACATGGTAAATGAACAATGTTTCTGCTCGTAACGTTACTCATTAAAGGGATAGTTCACCCAAAACTAAAAATTCTGTCATCTTTTACTCACACCCGTGTTGCTTCAAATCTGCATGACTTAATTTATTTCGCAGAACACAAAAGAAGATGTTAGGCAGAATGTTAGGGATTGAAAGTGAATGGTGACTGCGACTGACATTCCTCCTGACATCTTCTTTTGTGCTCCTCTCAAAAAAACTCATACGGGTTTGAAATTATTATTATTATTAATAATATTTAGGTGAACAATCCGTTTTTGAAATTAAGAAGTTGTGTGCTAGAAATATGCCCCTCAGTTCGTTTTGTTTTATCTTTTAAACCATCTTTAGTCTGTTTACTATGCTAGCTCTGTAACGCCTGTCATGTGGGGTAACGTTAATAGTCAGGAAAAAAACTACATTTTTTAGAAAACAGTTTATTGAACGTTTAGACAAAACATTTTTTTCATATTTTCCTTTCATATTTGATACATCAGGCGTTAATAGCCCTTTTAGTATGATATGATGAAAAATTTAAATGTGGAGCTCACACTCGAGGAGGAAAAAAACATCTCAATTTCATTCAGAGGTCCAAATTGAGTGAAAATGAGCAATTTGGTGCAGATGTTATGTATGTATGTGGCAAAAAAGTAAGATGAAATTGTAATGGGATTTTTAGTAACAGTATATCTGACTATTACATGAAATGCAAATATCAGTTGTCACTTTACATCTCTCAATAATATGTATTAGTAATATGCTTAGTTTTATGATCAAAGCTCTGTTTTAATTGTGGGGGGTAAAATGTATAATGTAATGCAATACAATGATGATTGAGAAATGTACAAATAAACATCTTCAAAAGCCTGTTGCATCATATATGATTCTTACATTTTAACCAGCTAATCAAGTAAATGTTGCTTCAGTGCAGAAAACTGTTATCTTGAAATGTTACTAAAAATCATTAAAGACTTCACAGCACAAAGACACGTGTACCACAACTTGAAGGTGGAAATGTTTAGAATTATACTAAACTTACTTACTAAAGTATGAAATATCAATTAGAGGGCAGAATGCATGTAGAAGATTGTGTACAACAGGATTGATAATGTTGATCATTTAGACGCTTTAGAAAACCACGTATCAATTGATTCAGTAGGCTTTATATGGTTAAAATGAATGTTTTATTGCATATTTATCTACTTTAGTTCCATTGTAGCATTTAAAACATGGTGCAATACATACAAATCTTTTATTTGTTCCTACATGCTGAGATGCTGACGTTACATTTATTTTCTCCATGTCTTTTGTTTCCTATAGAGAATATGTAACAAACGTCAACATGACGTCCAGATTTAGTAAAACATATACACGTAAAGGAGGAGAGGCCAGCTCGAAGTTTGACGAGGTGTTTTCTAATAAGAAGGCTACGCTCAGCACCAAATGGGGAGAGACCACCTATAAGGCACAGTTGGGGGTCAAACGGCCCTCGTTCAAGCCAGAGGTTCCTGAGCTGACTAAACGACCCCGCTTTGATGATGATGACAGCTCAGAGGATCCATTTGGCTTTGACAGCGATGATGAGTCCAAAACGGTCACTTCCAGAGGTACTCCTCAATCTGAGATGGGCTCAGATGCAACAGGATCTGGGAATGAGCTGATAAATACTCCCAGTGGGGGCACAGCTGTGACTGGTATGGGTACTTTCTCCTTGGGGAGCAGCTCAAACATCAGCAGCGGGGTGGTTGGTATGAATAGCCCAGGTAAGAAATGAAACGCTTAAAGTTTGTTTTTGTGGAGCACCTCATTCATGCTGAAATACTTATGAGTGCATTACCGGCGCAAATCTTAAAGGGATGGTTCATTTCACCCAAAAATGCTGTCGTTTTCTCACCCTCATGTTGGTCCAAATCCATATGACTTTTTCTTCTGTTGAACACGGTGTGACCTGGATTATAAATGATCCATTCGGAGGTTTTGTGAACTGGATCAACTAATTAATTGAAAAGATTGGACTCGGTTCACAAATCAGGCATGGCTACTTCTCTAATTCATCTTAGAGATATATCTTAAATCTCTAATATATCTTAAAATATGTCAGCGCCATTGTTTTGTCTCAAAATGGACACTAGTAAAGCCTAATCCTGGTTTAATCTAAGCCCCCTGTCTCTGAAACCAGGCCTAAGACTTTTGTTCATCTTCGAAACTCAAATTAAGGTTTTTGCCCACTCATTGAAAGTCCACGCAACCAAAATGTTTACGTTCATAAATACATTCAAAAGAATCAAGCAGTTTAATTCAAGTCTTCTGAAGAGAGACGATCGCTTTGCAAAAATGAGAGAATACTAAATATCTTAATTTGTGTTCTGAAACTTTGAAAAAAAGCTTTTGGGTTTGGAATGACATGAGGGTCAGTAAATGATGGCATCATGGCAGACATTTCATTTGAGTAAACTATCCTTTTAAAACCAGGTGTAAATAGGTGCCATTGAGTGTGTCTGTAATAATGCCATGGGAACTATTGGGGTGACCAAATTATGACTTCAGTTTCTTTTAGATCACGGACAATCATCATCATCATACAAGAAATTGTCATGACACAATTATTATTGTGCTTCTGCTATTGTAATGAGTCCAAGCCCTTGGCTTTAGAGTAATTTAGGGTGCTTAATACTGGATACTTAAAATGACCTTCTAGATCACTTGAGTCAGACCAATATTATGATGTCTGAGTCATTACAACGATCTCACACCATTGTGTAATGTGGGGTGATGAAGTCACTGTGTCTTTCTGCAGCAGGTTATACTGGTTTTATTCAGTGCTGAGAATAGCAGTAGCTCTGCTGAAGTTGAGGTGCTCATGTAAGCACACTGGCATAGACTCTGGGGCTCAGCAGGATATTTTCAGCCCAATGCAGTTCCACACTTTCCCTTGGCTCTTTAGCAAGGCTAATTACGCCTATTAGAGGAGCAGTGAAACAAGGGCTCAGGTTGTGATGACCCTCTAAGGATCATTAAACTTCTAATAGTAATATTAATTATATCTAGTATCTACATCCGACTGTGGAAACATTTAGTGTGGGGTTTGAAAGAAATTTACTCACCCTTGTTGATCCAAACCTGTATGACATTATTTCTTCTGTGAAACACAAAATAAGATATTTTGAAGAATATGCTGGTTGCTTTTTTCCCCATGCGGTTGCAGTAAAATCACCATAAAATGGTCCGTATGACCAGTGTCTTAGCTTTGTGTGAGGAACAGACCTAAATTTAAAGTTCTCCTGTGGTGAAAATCAAGCTTGCTTTTAATGTTGTTTATGTCTATGTGGAGTTTTTAATATGCTTTAAGACAAACCATGTGCAAATTCAGAAGTCAACACCATTGCTGAGTATTTTCTCCTTAAAACTGCAGTGAACCAAAAACAGTCGCAAAAACACGGTTTGAAATCGCTGGTGTTTCTGACGTCACAAACTACCTTGTAACCAATCAGTTCAACGTGTGATCGTCAACGAGTGGATCTCTGAACTGGCCTGAGTGAGTGGAGGCGGGGCTAATTTGCATATTCATAGAACCGTGTATACTAAATGAGGCAAGGGTGTAGTTACATTCAAGCTATTTTAAGGCATGAATAAAAAAAAACTTTTAAATATGTCATTTTGGTGATCAAAGATGAGTTTTAAGGGATACAATTATTGACTACAGGGTGGATTTTAAGTCATTGTTAACTGAAAATCCTTTTTTTCCCACCTTGATGGGTTCATGAGAAAAGTAGTGATTTCTGATTTGTGAACAAGTTGTTCTTTTAAGTCCTGTGACTCTGTTCAATGAATTGGTTGATTCAGTTCACAAAGCCGCTGAATTAATCATTCACAATCAAGTTGTAGAGTTCTCACTGTGTTCAACAGAAGAAAGTCATATGGGTTTGGCATTAAATGGTGGAATTTTCATTTTTGTGTGAACTATCCCTGTAAGAATCCTGGGTTGTTGCATTTGTTTTAAATTTAAAACTTTACTCTGTTATGTACTATTTTTATATATATATATATATATATATATATATATATATATATATATATATATATATATATATATTAAAATGTGTATACATTTAAATAATACTGTTTTATATTTTGCTATAGTTTATATGTAAGCAACACTTTTTATATAATATCGTACATTGTTTATAATGTTATAGTATGTTTTTAAACAATATTGTTATATATAATATTGGTGGTTGTGTTTTGATGTTCCACCAATTTCTTTTTTCATAACAATCCAACACTTTTTATCTCAATTGCAGCTCAAACGTATCCAGCCTCATCACATGTCACTGGCACTGTAGGAGCCTGGAGCAAATCCAGTGTCACAGTAAGCAAACCAGTCTCCCAGGTCTCCAGCTTGAAAACCCACAGTAGTAACGTTTCTGATGAATGGGACTCTTTCGGGGAGGACTCTCCTCCTGGGTCCGGCGAGGGGAGTTCCACCCAAGATGGGAACTCTTCTGATGGGCTCAAGAGTTCAGAGCAGTGCACCGCTGAACCGGAACCTACAGTGGAACCTGTTGACTTTGAGCAGCTTCCGCTTCTTAAACCATCCAGCAACAGAGTCTACCGACGACCACGAAATAAAGGGGCGGATAGTTCTGGAGCCGGTGATGCGCCGGTTCCTGCTGTGAGTCCAGCACCAGCCTCTGTGACGATGAAGAGCGCCAGTGCAGGGGTCGCTGGGAGTTCTGAGGTCAAGCCTGCAGGTCGGGGTCGGGTGAGGGACTACACGGTTCTTCACCCATCCTGTGTGTCTGTGTGTAATGTGACCATACAGGACTCTATTGAAAGGAGCGTGGATGATTTTGTCACCCCAGTGCAAGCTGACATGGGAGAGGCGGGAACCTTTAGGAGGAAAACGGACACACAACCTGCCAAGCCTTCCAGGTACAAATCAAGCCTTTTTATTAGGGGTTCAAGCATGAAATGCTGAAACCCTATTGTAATTGTAAGGATTTGTAAAACTGATCGTGCAGGCCAAACCGTAAGGCCTAGAGACTTGAAACCTGGCCAGATGGTAGGCCTCATTTTGGGGACAACCTCTCAGAGTATGACCCCGATTGGCCCATAGGTGGCGCTACAGCAACCAAAAGTACACAATCACTCATAACTCTTAGACCGTTTGTCCTAGACTCAAGTGTCTTACACCACTGTGATCCCTGGCTCAAGGCGGACAAAATATCTCCAATTTCGATTTAGGCAGAACAAAATTTCTGCTATGTCGAATTTTGTCCGAAACCTACTTTTGCGAACTAGTCCCTGGTTTTTGGCCCGATCGGAACCAAACCAGTCTAGGACAATTCTCTGGACTCAATATCAATCAATAATTATCGAAAAAAAGTTTAACTTTTGCATTTGGGTGGCTGTAACAGGGTCATTTAGAAAATGGGCGTGACAAAATACACTCAAAAGCCTATAAATCCTAAAGGAAAACTTAGAACTTCACAAAAATTGACGAGCATATGTGTCATAACGTGGTGAGGAAGCATGCAGAGTTTCATGGAGATCGGACCATAGGAGGCGCTATAACTGGCAAAAAGCTTTCATTCTTATTAGGGGTTCAAGCATGAAATGCATATTCAAGCATATGTGACATAACATTCTAAACAAGCATGCAAAATTTTATGGAGATCAGACCATATATATAGATGGCGCTATAACTGTCAAAAAGCTTTGAAAAACATATATTTCCTATGGTAAATTGCCTGTATTGGCTGTAAATTGACTTTTCCATCTATGATGTCAGTGGTTAAAAGTTTGCTAAATAAAACTTAATGTCTTTTGATGCTTGTGTGCTTAAAGGCTTTAAATGCTTGAACCCCGATAAATGCTGCTTGCAGCTTTAATTTGCATTTGTAATTTGTTTGATTAGGCTGGTATTGGAAGCAGGTAAAATCAGTGGTTATTTATTTAAATAGTGCTATTTTATATAATGTTAAAAAAAATATTTATAATAAATTTATAAGTATATAATACATTTTTATAATGCTATTATGTATATTAATACAGTAAATCTCAAATAAATAAATGAATCTCATTTATAATATATTTATTATAATTTACTCAATTTTATAGTTTTTAATTTCAGTTATTCAAATTTGCAAATATGTATTTTTATCTTTACTTGTCTTTAAATAAGTTTGCAAAGATAAAGTGCACTAAACATTTTTGTTTTATTTCAATTTGGAAATCCCACCATATAATGTCAGAGGGTTTTGACTTTCAAACATAATTTATTGCATTGTAATATTACAAACTAAATATTATTTTTCGTTTAATTACAGAAAATTGTAGACCACAAAAAAATTGTTTATTCTGTCATCTGTATTTCTTTTTTTTAATCCTCTAATTTTTTTTAGGTTCAGACCCACTCAGAGTAAAAGCAAAAAGGAGACGAAACTGGAGTTTTTTGGCTTTGAGGCTCAGGCCGCAGATGGAGACGCCACTGCATCTGGCAGCACCAGCTACAAGATCAAATACTTTGGTTTTGACGAGCTGAGTGAGAGTGACAGCGAGGATGAGGACGACTCAGCAGCTAAAGAGAGACGGAAGAATAAGAAGGCAGCAATGGAAGCTTTGGCCACCAGCGCGGGCAGTCCCCAGTTCAACGACTCGCAGGAGAGTCAACAGAGTCAAAGCAGCCTAAGTACAGGTACTCACAAACAAAACACGCTTCCTCATAAATGCACAATTTCATCTTTTCATTTTTAGCGAGATGGGAAATTTAAAGGGTTATTATAAATAATGATAATATGTAGAGCAATATTTTTTTTCTCTACCTGTTGTCAGATTCGCAGGAGTCGCTGGATGAGACGGAAGCTTCAGGCTCACAGAAGGAACGACATGGAAAGCAAACCGACAAGTCAAAGGAGATCGGACGCAAGATCTTCAGCGGGCCAAAAAAAGTATGGCTAAAAAAGCTTTAACAGAAGCAGATTAACTTTATCAAAAAGCTACTGTTTTAATTTGATAAATTTGTTATTTAATTGTTTTATGTGTGTGTTTAATGCAGTCTCCTGCTAAAGCCGTATATAATGCTCGTCACTGGAATCAACCCGAGCCTGAGGAAGTGCCTCATCCTGCTTCCTCTCATACTGTGGCTGTACCTGTACGTAAAATACTCCATTCATGAACTCTGAACTTTATACCCTGACATTTTCTTTGCCTTTGTGCACCATAATGTTGTTTTATTTATTTAATTATTTTTTACAGAAGGCCAGTGTGTCCAGCAGCAGCAAAGACACAAATTCCCATAAAGATGATGGAGTGTTTAAAGCTCCGCCCCCTCCTCCTAAAGTCATCAAGTCTGTCACAATTCCCACTGTGCCATACCAAGACATCGTCACTGCACTAAAATGCAGGAAGGAGCACAAAGAGGTGAGCACTGCACTCTGAGAAATAATGTAAATGATTCTTTCTGAAATGTGTTCACTTAAACCAGTGTTATTTTAGTATTATTTATAAACTACAGAGCTGCACGATTCTGGATAAATTGAGAATCACTATTGTTTTTGTTTAAAATAGAATTAACGGTTCTGAATAGACAACTAAACAAAAGTCCATTTAAAAAAAGTATTTAATTAATTTGAATAAATTATTTTTTTTAAATCGGTATGAATGAATGACTCACTCATAAAGACTTCACTTGTTTCATTACTGGATGAATCAGCATGTTCTGAGAAAAATCTTGAATGAATGATTTAATGGCAAAACATTTTTTTTGCTGGTGTAACAATTTAATTTGTACAATCTTTATTTGAAGCGTCATGTTTTTATATTTAAAAGGTGCTTTACTATTTTGATCGCTACTGAACTATAAACTTTTATCCCAGTACTTCTGTGAAATTAATTTTTGTAAGATACTATGTGGTTGAAAAGACTGTTTGTTAGGTTTTCTATCTATACTTGACAACTGCTCTCTCTGGCTCACTTGAATGCTCCGCAGTGATCGTACTTTTCAAAGGTTTAATAGACATTTCGTTCCAAATCGATGACATTTAGTAATAAGGTCGTGTGGGTGTTTGAATTGAGATCGCAATCTTTTAACGATTCATTGTCCAGCTATAAAATATACTATTATAGCATTTATTCATATTTTTAATTAGGTTTTATTTTTATATTTTCAGTTTTCTAAAGCAGCATTTCTAATTTTCATTCAGGTTTTTCCATCTAATTTTTATTTTATTTCATCTTAATTTCTATTTGCAAAATATGCTAATAACAAACAATAACAACACTAACTTTAACAAAAGACATGCTTATATTTTAATGTTTATTTCTTGTCCTGTGTGTGTGTGTAGTTGTACACAGTGGTCCAACATGTGAAGCACTTTAATGATGTGGTGGAGTTTGGGGAGAATCAGGAGTTCACTGACGACTTTGAGTATCTGGAGACGGGCCTGAATAGCACACAACCCCTCAACACACGCTGCCTTAGGTGAGACAAACGCTGAAAGGAGTGTTCTGGGTCATTTGAATATAACAACCTCATTTATATGTGCCGCAGCTGTGATTAGCTGTAAAGGGTTAGCTCACCCAAAAATGAAAATTCTGTCATCAATTACTCACAGTCATGTCATTCCAAACCCACAAGACTTTCATTCATCTTCGAAACCCAAATGAAGATATTTTAGATTTACAACAGATTTAATTTATTTAGGCTTTTATTCACATATAAAAATTCATCAACTCACACATCAGTTGTGGTAAAAGAAAGCTCAATCATGTTCGCTTGATGTGTGGGAGCCAATGAGGTTCATTCCCGTGTGTTATGCAACACGTTTGAGCTTCATCAAGAACCAATGATGTTTGTTCTCACACGTCAAGCAGGTTCGGTTGAGCTTCTGTTTATGTTTGCTGATCAATGTTTATATGTGAATAAAAGCCTAAATTCAGTCTGTTCATCATTAAAAGCGATTGTGTCTCTTCAAAAAAAATTGGACTAAACCGCTCAATTCAAAGGGGGACATAACACACAGTTTCTGCCAATCTCATGTTAATCTTTAGTACCTATAGAGTAGTATTGCATCCTTCATATCTCCGAAGAGTCTTTAGTTTTGTCAGATTTATAAAAGATACAGCTGTACCGCTTCTTTCCGAAAACAATCGAGCTCCTGGAGGCGTGCTGTGGGCGGAGCTAAAGAGTCACTCCGTTGTTTGAGTGGTTTTAGAATAAACAAATGGACACTTATGGTGGTCAGCTAAACAAATACATCACACAATACATCATCGCTTTATCCCTGGTTAATTTTTGATTCACTATACGTTTGTGTTTACATTATATGCGCGTTTCACACACCCACGTGCCTGCTTCGTACTCTGATTCAGAGGTTTAAAAATGTGTGACACAGGGCATGTTGAGGGCGGGTTGTTAAGGTGTATTGCGTTGCATTACTGTGTCTTTGTGTGCATGCACCTGCATTTATTTACTTATTTGTTTACAAACAGGAAAAATGTCCACATCCACAATACAAAATGTTATCTTTATTGTTTTGAGTTACTAGGATTATGCAATGGAACTGATTGTTGTCATGTAATCAATATATTGATTTATTATCAGTATATTGATTCATTATTTTATTCATCTATCCATTCATTAATTTTAGCTTCTAAGATTAATGCGTTGGTTGGTTGTGAAACATTTTGTGACATTTTGCGACTCTCACTTACAGTACTTGTCAAGCTCTGATTTGAAAAGCCTCGAGTAATGAACCTTTTTCTGATACAATTGTGTGTAAAGCTTTACTGGTTCAGAAAGCTGCACTTCGCCATCACTACCAAAAACACATTTCTTTGGTGACATTGTTGATTTTGTGATCTAAAAACAAAATGACAAATCTTTCTCGAGCAACGAACAAAGAAACGAACGAAGCACGTTGATGGGCATGGGCTTGCTCTCACTCTGCTTGATGTGTGCACGCGCCCATACAAGGAATTCCGCCCTTTATGACGTCATACAGGGCCATACTCGAAAAAAACTTTCTGAAATGTATTCAAATACTGAAGGAGTAACAGAAATATTCCAACTTGTTTTTAAAAAAACTTTGGCCATGTTTTTTTTTAAAGATTTATTTTTAGCGTTTTTGTGTTTTATTAGGATAGGACAGTAGCTAGACAGGAAGTGAGGTGGGAGAGAGAGAGGGGGGACGGGATCAGGAAAGGTCCACAAGCCGGGACTCGAACTTGGGTCTCCCGAAGCACAACGGCGTTATATGTCGACGCACTTGACCACGAGGCTATCGGCTCCAACAGCTTTGGCCATGTTTAGTATGAGAACCCACCTCTTTAACAGTGTAAATGAGTCAGAATGCATGAAATAGCCTTAGACATCCCCTTTCAAGCGTCAAAGTGGTATTTGCATAGACTGTCAATAGAATGACAGAAATCTCAGATTTAATTTAAAAGATCTTACAGGTTTGGAAAGACATGAGGGTGAGTAATTCATGACAATTTTTTCATTTTTGGGTGAACTATTCTTTTAATTATCATGCATAATGATTTCAATTATGAAATTGTCTCAGTACAACACAATCTTTCTTTTCTCACTTTTGGTGAAACATGCACCGCTTTTTAAAATTTCATTTTATTTCAGTTTTAGCCTTTTTATATGTTTTTGTCTTTTTCTATTTTGCTTTATTTTTAATTTCATTGCTCAAATTTTCATTTCATTTAATATTTATATTTTGTTTTATTTCAGCTTTATTTTAGTTAATGAAAATGATTTTGAATAGTTTTAGTTAACTAACTACACTGAACACTAGCACCCCCACATTTTTAAGAAGAATTTTAACACACAAAGACATGTTTATAACACAGAACCACTAATCTTTTTTCCCCTCCATTTTTGACTACAGTATAATCAGTCTGGCCACACGCTGTGCCATGCCAAGTTTCCGCATGCACCTGAGGGCCAGAGGGAAGGTGGCCCAGGTCTTTAAGATGCTCAGTGATGCCCAACAGCACCCAGTGAGTTTCTCATCCAGTACCTAACCATCAAACCAATCCAATCACCCAAACTGTCTTTAATTTACCAACAAACTAACTAATCTGTATTACCAAGCATCATTCTAAACAATCACAGCTCTATCATTATGAACACAGCTTGTTTACTTAATTAGTATACAATAATTGGAGAAGTAATCATCTCCGCCGGCAGACAAGGGAGAAATGCAAACAGACGCTGAGCCGTTACTCTGTAAATCTTGTTAGTTCAGTTTACACAGATGGTGCACAAAGTTTGCCTTGACTCTTTCGGCTTGACTTGAATTTATTTGTATATTGAAGGATGTTCAGTAAAAAAATAAACTAAATCCATTTAATGAGTCAAGACAGATGCTTAGAAGCAATAAGTCACAAGAGGCCATGCCTTACTGTTAAGGGGATGTTTTTTATAATCCAAAGTTTTGTTGCTTTTAGTTAATTTCTCTTAGCTTTCGAGGCTATCTACATGCTGGCGTATAAGTTACGGTCAGATGTTTGCAATGTTTTCCTTCTCTCTCTCCCCCGTTCTTCTGGATCTGGTAGAATCTGGCTCTCTGCACGGCGTCTCTGATGTACATCCTGAGCCGAGACCGGCTGAATATGGATCTGGACCGTTCCTGTCTGGAGCTGATGATCAGGCTGCTGGAACTAGAGCAGGATGACTCTGTAGCGGACCAGTTAACAGCTAAAGAGATGAGTCGAGTTAAAGAGAAGATCCGCAAACTCTGCGAAACAGTCCACAACAAGCATCTGGACCTGGAGAACATCACAGTGAGTGACTCCTGTATGAAGGTAAATGAGTAGCAAAACTCTAGAGCATGTAGATGTGAATTTGAGAACTTGTACAATAAATATTCATACTTGTACGCTAAAATTTACACTCACAGCTCCAATGTGAAAACCTGTCAAATACAAATCTGAAGGTGAATGTTGAGTTGTACAAGTTCTCAAATTCGCATTTACATGCTCTCGAGTTTTGCTACTCTTTTACCTTCATACTCCTGTTTCTCGCATTTATATGTCAGAACCGAACCAGAAAATCCATGAATATTTGTGAAGAAATGTACTTCCAGTCACCTTGGCTTTGTTCAGACAGGCAGCAGAAATCTGTTTTTGTTTTTAGTTGTTTGTAGTCTGTACAGCAAAGAAAGCTTAGGAAATCAAATGCAAAGGATCTTTGCAACTTGGGCTTTTTATTTCAGAAAGGGTTTTCCTTTATAAACATTGCATATTTTACATACACTACTGTTCAAGTCTCATATGCTCATCAAGGCTGCATTTATTTGATGAAAAATACAGTAAAGGCAGAAAGATCAAAATAACAAAATTATTAATGCTTTTAATTTTTTTTTTTTTTTGGGGGGGGGGGTTTCCAGAAAAAAAGTTTCTATTTATGTCATAAGTGCTGCTTTTCATCATTTAAAATTAAAACTTTTTGAAAATACTTTTATTTAAAGAAAAATAGCCAGAACCTTTTTTGGAGTTTTTACTTTGTATGCACATCTGCTTGAATGCAATTCTCCAAACTGTTTCTTTCTGCATCTCAGACAGGTCACTTAGCGATGGAAACGCTACTATCTCTGACGTCAAAGCGAGCTGGAGACTGGTTTAAGGAGGAGCTGCGCTTACTTGGGGGACTGGACCACATCGTAGATAAAGGTACCCTACTTGAGTATATCTGTATTTGATTTGTACATTTGTTAAAGGAAATGCCTAGAAATGTTTTTTTTTGCCTTTAGTGAAAGAGTGTGTGGAGAACTTAAGTAAAGAAGAAGATAAAGAGAGTCTGGTGGCGTCACTCTGGGGAGCGGAGCGCTGCTTAAGAGTTCTGGAGAGTGTGAGTGGACACCAGATTAATAATTTGAATTGATTTCCTTTAAAGAAAGACCTGCAATAATTAAATAACCTGCAGTAATTAAATTATAGCATGGACTTTATTGACAATTTTAAATGTAATTATGCCCCAGACCGACAGACTTCTGAAACACTGTGAATCTAATCAGATTTTCTAATCAGAAATCACACCGAACAGGATGATATGATGTAAAAGTTAATAAATGCAGAAAGAAGCTAATTAACAGCTTTAAAAAATGTTTTACTGCAAGTTAACCTTACCTTTGACAGCCCTTGAAGAAAATGCTTGTTATTTCGGTGTGTAATTTATTTAAAACATATTTCTCTTTCACATCCAGGTTACACTTCACAACCTCGAGAACCAGGCTTATCTGATCGCCTACAAGGAGTCCCAGCTCATAGTGTCCTCAGCAAGGTGTGTGATGATATGGAAAGTGTAGTCACAGTGATGCTTTGTGTGGCAGGACGGTTGTCATTCTGAGGTTGTGCTTTGTGCGTGTGTGTAGGGCCCTGCAGCATTGTGAGCAGATGATACAGCGTTACAGCCGAGAGGTCCCTTCATCAAGCTCCGCCCTCCCGCACAGTAGTCATAGCAACGTGGGCAAGGCCGTGGAGGATTGTATGAGAGCCGTTATCGGAGTTCTGCTCAACCTCACACATGATAACGGTGAGATGTGTAACAAAGAATTCAAGCCTTGCTCAACACATACTGGAGAATGAAGCAATATAAAATAACTGTAATTGTATTAATGTAATAAAAAGAATGTAATGTAACACTCTCTGTGACCCCTCAGAGTGGGGCAGCACTAAAACAGGTGAGCAGGATGGCCTCCTAATGACGGCTCTGGACTGCGTTCTTAAGGTCCCGCGTTATTTGCCTCAGGAGCAGAGATTCGACATCCGTGTCCTGGTGAGATGGCGCTTTTCTTTTTCTAAAAAAGAATCATAAGTTTAGGCTGTTGGTTTATTAGATGTTTTTCAAACATAATCCATCATTTATCACAATGAATCACACCTGACATTTTTTAAATCATAAATATATTTTCAGAATCATATTTTTGTAATTATAAATATATTGAATCTCCTAATTAATGTGGAAATGATACAAATATGTAAAATATCAAATATTTAAATGATTAAATATCAATTATTTGTTTAATTTGTTAATGCCTGGGTACATGTGGGCCATCCTTAGTTGGCTGCTCTTGCATCACGTGAAAATGGATGATGTAATTATTTTAATGCATTAAAACATTAAAATGCAAATATTAATCACAGAAATTAACACATCGTTTTCCCAGCCCTAATATAAGTTAAAGTACAAATTTCATATAAATTTGAGGAAATAAAATTAAAACACCGGTAAGTTGTCATCAGTTATTTAAACATTGATTTAATATAAAATATACATGCATTGAAAATTTAATAAAAAGTAAAACAAATTACAATGAATTAAAACAGCAGAACAAAAAAATGCAAATGAATACAACGGTGCTTAAGGTTTTATAGCTGTCTAACAGCAGTATGAAGTTAAATGTCGAAACATTGAAAAAAAAAATGTTTTGTTCTTTATGTATTAGGGCTGGGAATCACTGGGTACTTCACGATACGATACGATACGCGATACATTGTTCACGATACCGATAATATCACGATATGGCGATACTGCGATAATCGATATATTATCAGTAATAACTCACAATATATCATGTTTTAAGAAATAAAAAGATTTTTTTTTTATTAGGAAAATGAATCTCCATTTATTTTTTTGGATGAAACACAATAACAAAAACAACTTGTCTTATCAGTTGCAACAAAACAGTCACAGACACTATTTTTGTTTTGCTGCAGATTATTTTTTTCACTCGGGAGAAATTGAGTGGAATCGGTGATGCTCGCATGGTCCCGGCTCGTAGCATGTGAGAGGAATTACAAGCCGAGCACGTTACGAGCACCTCCCGACCTCCCGATAATTTTTAAACATGTTTTTTCACCAGCTGTCCCCTATTGCCAAATCATACACAACCACGTCGATGGGGCTATACCTCAGTGGCAGCAACCATACAGCGTGCGCATACACTGTCACTGTCACACACACACACACACACACACACACTTTTCTCTCTCTCCCATTCACAACATGACGGTTTAGCGCGAAAGCCCACATGATTGCTTTCGGCTCGGGATAAAATTCATGCAGGACAGTCGTGCCGTGTACCAGCTGCTTTGACGCGATTATCAGTTAAACTGATCTCATGACCTCCCGAGTGTCCGAACTTGCACCGTGTACGCCCGCCCTAACGGCTTTTAAGATCAATACTTGGCATGAGCGCGTCGAGAATCGATCGCGGGAGAAAATATCGTGAGATATCGCCATATCGATATTTTGGCGCACCCCTATTATGTATCATCATTTACATTCACTGAAGCCAACTGTCAGAGTTTGTACTACTGACTGGGATTGTTATTTAGTGTAGTGTCTGCTTAGTTACTGACGTGTGGCAAAACTTGAATGCGAATGGGTGTGCGCAGGGTCTTGGTCTGCTGATAAATCTGGTGGAGTACAGTGCCAGAAACAGACACTGTCTGGTGGAGATGGAGCTGGACTTGAGCTACCTGATGGAGACGGGGGTACACGTGAAGACGGAGAACGACGTGAAGACAGAAGGAGAGGAGGAGAGTAAGACGGAGGGCGAGAAGGGACCTTCGACACTAAAGTCATCTAACGCCCTGGCTGCTCTGGTTCAGGTGACTAGGAGGAGTCTCCACATTTGACCTGCGAGATGGCCTGCTTCAGGTGTTTATCCTTAAATCTGATAAATATTAGCCACTTAATACAAGTGTTTCTGTGTGTGCAGCTCTTCCTTGAACGGGAGCAAGCAGCTGTGCTAGCTGAGGCGCAGACTGATGATCTCATAAGCGAGGCGCCCAAACCTCAGGCAGACCAGAGCGGAGAGTGGAAGGAAACATCCGGAGAGATCCAGTGGGTCGCCTCGGAAACCAATGACACAAATGAAACGAATGACAAGAAAGAAGAGGAGGAAGAGGAGCTTGACCTCAATAAAGGTAACAATTATTCACTGATGAATTAACAATATATAACAAACCCTTTTCATGACTTGTTTGGATTTAACTTGGTGCAGTCACATTTACAGTTATTTCAATAGAAATCTGTTATCTGAAATTTTGCATAAGGGCACATCGGGTTCTGGTGTTTTGCGTGAATTCACCATATTGACCAACAGAATGCTGCTTGGTTTGAACGTGATTTCTGTGTAAGTGGTGCTTCGCAATCACTACACCATTGACAGTGGACAATGAACCTTTTTGATGGCAGAATTTCACTGAAACTTCTCTAATGTGACTGCACCTTAACTGACATTAAATTGCTATATGAAATTATTCATGAAGGCTCCATAAACATAATACTTTTTTCCTATTCTTTTGTAATTTGTGTTTGTACTCTGCTGTGTGGGTCAAAGTGGGTTGCAAGACTGCTTTGAGTGGGTCATGGAGTGTGTAGTTAAAAAAAAAAACGTAATTCTAAAAGTTTCTCTGATGCAAGACGTTTATTTTGAAAGCTGTTTACTTCTGTCAGACACAGTTAAGTAAAGCGTTGTCCTGATTCAGTATCTGCTGTCAGATGAGATGTAGTCAGGCTATATGTCAGTGTCATTATTCTAACATTATTTTCTTAGCTAAAAAGTAAAGGTAGATAAGGTAGTTTTTGAGATAAAAAGTATCTTGCCTCAAAAATGAATAACCATTTTTAATAAATATGTTTGCTTGGTTCAAATTCCAAAAAATTTGGGTTGCAGCTTAATGATCATGTGAAAATGAAGGTCCCATGACAAAACCATTTGAGAACCAGTTGTTTACTAAAGGGCAAGCTTTTATGCTAATTTCCTGTCTAATCTTTCCTTTTTCAGCCCTGCAGCATGCTGGGAAACACATGGAGGACAGCATTGTGGCGTCATACTCAGCTCTTCTGCTTGGGTGTCTATGTCAGGAGAGTCCGGTGAGCATCACTTCCTGTCATTCTTTAGGTGCTCTAAAGAGCAGTTGGTTAGTTTTGAACCAAAAAGGATTATATTTTTTGACTGTGATCAACAAAAAAAACAAAAATACAAATTGCTACGAATTGGTCACTTTATTGCAGTTATTTAATACAAAATAATAATTTGCAGAAGTATTCAAGTATACAAGTATTTTGTAGATGTAACTTCAGATGGAATGGGTCTCTACAATTTTTCTCCATTTTCTTTGTAAAACTGCTCCAGTTCAGTCAGGTTGCAGTAGAAAATACTCTTTTTCAGGTCCACTCACAAATTCTCAATTGAAAATCTGGATTTTGACTTGGCAGGGTATTAATGTTGCTGTTGTCGTTGATGATGTTAAGCCATTCCACTAGCTTTGGTTTTAAGCTTGGGTTTTTTGTCTTGCTGGGAAACAAATCCTCTCCCAGGTTACTGGTGTCTTGCAAGTTTTCCTTCAGATTTTTTTTTTCTGCATTCCCTTGTAAAGCCCAAAGTATACCTCGGCCGTCCGCGTTCCGCGATTTTCCGTGTGATGTCATTTTTTGTCATCTGCGCATGTACAAGTGACTTGAACGCTTGAAAACAAAGTCCACTAGATAGTGCTGAACTATCTAGTGTCTAGTGTATCTAGTGAACTACACTAGATAGTGCTGAACTCTTCTTTCCGTGCTCACGCCCAAAGGAGTATACTTTGAAAGACTTGCATGAGACGGAGCAGAACGCGGAAAATTAAGTCTACCTGGTCTAAGTCTAAGTCTAAGTCTAAGGCTGATTATACTCAGCCTTAAGCCTTCATGGGTGGAAGCATTTCTACAGCAAGATGATGTCACCACCATGATCCACGATGGTGATGGTGTGTTTCTGATTATACTCAGTGTGTTGGTTACACATAACATTATGTTTAGTCTGATGGCCAAAAACTTGACTTTGATCTCATCAGTCTACAGAACCGTCTCCAGCTGGATTTCAGAGTCTCCCACATGCTTTCTGGAAAGCTCTAGTCGATATTTTTTAACAGTGTCTTTCTCCTTTCCACTTTCCAATAAAGGTGTGAGTGGTGCAGCACCTCGGTAACGGTTCTGCACAACCTCTCGCATTTCTTCCACTGAAGCTTGTAGCTCCCTCAGGGTCGTCATGGGTGGATTTACAGCTGTGTCAATACTCCATTTCTTACCTGATCTAACAGTACTCCCAGGGATGTTCAGTGATTTCGAAATCTTGTAGTCATCCCCTTTCTTGTGCTTTTCAATTACCCTTTCGTGGAGATATTTGGAGTATTCTTTTTATCTTCACGGTCTATAGTCTGCCACAATAATGACTCACCAGAAGTTGAACCTTGCAGATAGATGTTTATTTGTACTATAATAAATTGAAACCCTGTGACTACACAGTTGATCATACCACTGATAATTTAGGTTATTTATTTGTGTTTGACATTTATTGTATTTTTCTGTTGATCAGTGACAAAAAAGCTAAATTAAGTGTCGTAAAATACAAAATCCAAGGGTGTCGTGTGGAAGATCACTAAAGTGTGGAAAATCTACACTGCCATTTGGGGTCAAGGTTTTTTCAAAAAAAAATTTATGAGCACCAAATCAGCATATTAAAAATTATTTCTGAAGGATCACTGGTTAATAATGCTGAAAATTCAGCTTTACCATCACATGAATAAATTACATTTTAAAATAAATTAAAATGAAATTAAAAGCAATTATTTAAATTGTAATATTTAGCAATATTAATGTTTTACTGTATTTTAAAAATAAATAAATGCAGCCTTTGTGAGCATAAGAGACTTATTTCAAAAACATAAAAAAAACTTACCGACCTCAAACTTTTGAATGGTAGCATATGATAATGACATGAAGAATGAAAATGCAGTTTATAATAACTGATGAATGCTTTAAAAAGAATTAAATAATTAATAAATAAATAAAAAACATGACTTTTTTGTTAAAATATTTAAACTAAATACTTAGTATCACGGGTGATACTAAAAATATTTAAATGTAATTAAATATGTATCTTTTCTATCTCTTTCTTAGATGAATGTGAAAACCGTACGGGAAAATCTTCCTAAGGGAGATTTCTCTATCATGGCAGAAATGCTGAAGAAATTCCTTAATTTCATGAACCTGACGGTAAGTGCTACAATGACATCAAACATTTTGCACCTTGCATTCCACATTTAAAAATGGCAAGTGTTACAATATTTTACTGACCTTTGAATATTACAGCATGACAAAAATGTACAACCCAGTTTGTAAGTAGAAGATGATTAATTGTAGTGCAAATTCTATAGTGCACATTACTTCATGAAGGGATCATGAAAAAAATGCAATATATTTTAAGATTTTTAAAGGGCATATTGCAGGTTAGAGTACCCAGTGAGTCATTGTATAGAAAAATAATGTAGGAACTAGATTTAAATAAAAATATATACTTCTAAAGCGCTATTAAGGCTTCTGGAGTCATTTTTGTGAGAAAGTTTTACTTTCGCATGAAAACCGCCAAACCGGAAGTGACGTAATGGGAGGGAGTGCGGTCAAAGTAAACAATAGGAAAGCAATGGATCGCAATGACGGTTCGGATGCTGATGAAATTGTAGCCTAAATGTTTACTTGTATGACGGACCTCAGCCATATAATTATGAGCTTGCTATGCGGCCAAGAGAGCAGGGACAGGCCAGGATTAGACAGAACAATGGTCAGAGGAGACAAATTGAGTTGTGGTGTGAGGAGAACAGGGCAGGTGTCTTGATGAGAGACCAGTGTTAACTTATAGATATATCTAGCACTATGCTCAGATCACAATATTGTACAGTTTATTATCATGTATCAGGCAATAGCAAAGCTAGTATTGGACCCTTACCTCCATATGTTGTGTCAGCCATTAGGAGACAGTTTCCAGAGGAAAAGGGACTTTATAAAGGCTTTGAATGGCCCCGTTTTGGTGACAATGAATTAAAAAATAATCACAATCACAACTGTCTTACTGTATAAAAACTTTATATGTAGAAACAGCCAACACAAACATTAAAGTGGTTTTGCACAGATTGAAAATGAATTATAGAACTATTTATGATAATAAGTTTTGGCTGCAGACTACAAACACATAAATGCATTACATTAGCCTACAAGTTTATGTAGGATATGTTCATGGATTAAATTAAGACAAGGCACATTTTGTAAAACCGATGTACACTAAGTGATCTCTGACGGATACGTGACCGCCATGTTTCCCGCCGGCCGAGCCACATGCTGACGGCGGACCTGAAGCTGGGACAGTGTGCACCTAAGGAACTGCACCAGCCCGGAGTCTCACTTGGTTCTTGCTTCGGCATCCCATGTTCAACCCCATCATATCGCCGGGATTATAATCCTCCGGTCTATAGTGAATACTACACACTACCGCGTTTTTCGAAGCAGATGCAGAAGTGAAGTCCCGTCTCTTCACCTGCACAAAACGCAGTGTAACGCAGTTAGATGTGGGAAGAAAGAGGCGGGAACCGGCGAAAGTTCAACACACAATTTAATAATAAAATAAACAAATACAAAACGAAAGTAAAAGACAGCAGCCCCACATGGACGACTGCTGTCACATATAATAAAACACAACATAAGTCCAGGCCTGTCCCTCTATTGATCTTCACTGTCGTTGCTCCTCCTTTATGCTTCCGCTCCTCCGTGAGAGCTACGAGACCAGGCGGCGTTGGCCGTTCTCTCATCCTTTTTCTTGTTCTGAAACCTCTGGACTCATGTCCTGACAGGCCATAATTCACAATAATTTACCATGACCCTAAATTGAAATACAATAACCACTGAAAACACACTGAATCACGACCGCTCCTACTGAATACCAACCTACTCTGCACTGAGCAAACGCAGAGCCGGCAGACGACTCCCTCTCGTGACGTAATGACGCGAGGTTGAAAAAACGTTTTTTCAACACGGTCAAGGAAATGGTCATGTTTTCTACTAAATTTGTGTCTTGCAAAACAATTTTAAATCCTGCATTAACTTTTCACATGGTATTTTCATTCACGGTTATATTAATAATAAAAATAAAAAAAACTGCAATATGCCCTTTAAATCAAAAATATATTTATTCATAATAAATGATTTGATTTTAGCCCCCTTATTTGAACACTCTCTTTGAAGGGGTGTGATTTCTGAGACTTCTAACATCTTTGCATATGAAATAGCTAAGTATGACGTGGAACTTTCTCAACTTTGAGCATGTTTTTATTATTACAGCTCTCAAGGTTAACTATTCATGAAAAGAGATCGTGGCATGAAAGGTTGCAGTGATGAGCATTGTAGTCGATCACAGACATCATTTTGAGCACATGAATGCAGTGATCTCGTCTTTGCAACTCGATTTCTGCACACTAACGGTTGCTTTCATCATAACTAACAATGCAGACACAATGTAAATAAGAGATTTGTTGATTATAACGGGAGTTTTGGTGAGAGTCCAAAACACTCGCGCTGTTTGATTGACAGCTCCAGCAATTGTAAAGGAAGCGTTCTTTGATCCGATTTGTGTGTTCATGCTGCTCTTTCGTTTTCCTTAATATCTGCATTGGTTTCTATGGCAATGGTTGGTAGGTATACGCCAATAACAACAACCGCAACATGGAGTGGTTTGCAATAGAGATGTTGTCTTATTTACAACGTGGAAATAGCCGCCGTGCTGGACTACTGTGTCTTCTGAGGCAGCGGCAGAAGCGTAGGCTGGTATGCGTGGCTTTATTACACAATTCCGCGCTGTTGTCTCTGCCAGTTTCAAAACATGTCTCCGTTATATTGTCATTTTTTGCTCTTCTGGCACTTTGCAACAACACATTGTTTCTGCAGCGACCTTCAGCATGTTTCCTATAACAACGTCTGACTTTAACGTGGCGTGAGAAAGCCACATACCTACGAGAAATCTGATCAGAGCGGTCAAACTGAAACCCGATTTCCAGAAATGCGATTTGAATAGGATTTCAAACCACATATGATTGTAGCTTGAAACTGATTTTTAGCCATTCACACAAGCTAAATCTGATCGGATTTCAATCAGATTTGTACAAAAATCGGATTTGGACTGACAATCTGAACATAGCTTAAGAGTAAATCAAAACAGTGGCTAAACGGTCAACTTCACATGGTTTCTGACACATAAACCGCAATAAACTATTTTGAGACAAAGAACATCTGACATTAATCATTACATATTACTGGTGATTTGGGTTAGACAGGTACACATAATCAGCACATAATATATATCAAACGATCTGTAGCAAAGCAATAGTGACATAGTAAAAACTTTTTTACTCAGTGTTGCGCCATACCTGTAGAATCCAATATAGAAGGCACAGCATTGTTTTTTTAATTTCATTCTGATGCTGCAGATCCAGCATCAGAAAGATTAAGCAGCGACTGTTTTTCCACAACCTGGCATTTTGCACTCTTCAAAGGCATGTTTATTGCTCGATACAGTGTTAGCGCCACGTATGTTATTTACCTACTACCTGTCTTGCGAGAATCAGTGGGCGGGGCTACAGTGGTAACGATATGACGTCATAAATGGGCACATTCCAAACCGAGTCGTTCTCTGGGCTTGGTTTCAATAAAAGCTGTTTTTGGACTAACAAGGGAGTTTTCAGTTCTGAAACTTAGAGGATATTCTCATAGTATGATGGCCTCTTATATGTCAAAAGCTCAAGGAAAATTTGATTTCTCAATTCATGACCCCTTTAATGTGACCAGATCACAACTGGATAGCAATGTAATGCCAGGTGACCACTGATACAAAATGTGTGGCTTTGCTCTGATATCTGGCCAATGACATTTGAAATCAGTATTTTACATCTCTCTTTTCTTTCCCATCACACCAGTGTTCTGTTGGAACCACAGGACAGAAATCTATCTCACGGGTGATTGATTATTTGGAGCACTGTTAGCAGAGGTGTCGCAGATCTTCCGTGGGATAAATCTGGACCTGGCAACGTGCCTTAGGCCCTTCAGGACAAGAGGCAGCAGTTCCGGTGGTAAAGGTGGTTAAGCGTCGCTACGGTCACGTTGCCTGAGCGACTCACTGCAGAGACTTTTGTGTCCCCCTCTTTCTTTTTGCTTGTTTTTACATTGTGTGTTTTTCAAATGCTGTCTTTCTCTCCCATGCTCTCTCACACACTCACTCAGCGGTGTGTTTGCTTAATATTTGGTTTTTGAAGCACTGATCCCCATGTAAAACAAAAACTAAGCTGTGTTTTGAAACAAGCGATTTTAAGCTAGTTGCCCTTGCTTGTATTGTAAACATTTACACTAAACCTAGTAACTTATTGATATTTCAAACACTGAGGTCTGAAGCATTGTTCACAGTTTTAGGACTGACTGTTTGCACATGATGTTTGTTCAGACAGTGCAGTCGGTATCCGATGTATTTACATCAGTAATGATGTAAGCGTTAGCACAATCCCAAAAGACTTGCTCATACAGTAACTGATAATTGTAGAAACTGGATACTCTGCCTCTTCTCAGGACATAATTGATGAATATACTGCGCCCAAAACTGGTGTTACGTACACTACCATTTAAACGTCTCTTACGCTAACCAAGGCTGCATTTATTTGATCAAAAATACAGTACAACTGTGATCATTTAAAGAAGAAATTTGGTGCTCAAGAAACATTTATTATTATTATCAATGTTGAAAACAGTAGTGCTGCTTAATTACTGCTTAATGCTAATACTGTCACTTTTTCATCAATTCAAGAAATGAAAGTATTAATTTCTTTGGAGAAAAAAAAAAAATCTTACGAACCCCAAACTTTTGAACGGTACATGTATCCCAAATGACAAATATGTTCCAAGTGCAGATTCGATCTGATCGTTCAGACAGATGCGTGCCACACGGATGTGGTGTAGATCAGGTTTTTGACTGCAAAGAAACAATCTGATCTGCAAATAAAGGAAAAATATCGTTGCCGGTCTGAAGAAAGTCTAAGATGCCTGATGAACCAAAGATAAACGCAAACATGAAAACAAGCTGAATTTTCTTGTCCTGCTTAAAGAATGATGTTTTACGACAGTGTCATTGTTAATTTCACATGTACTGAAACCAAGCTATTATGATTAATTTCTTTTAAAATTACAGTGCTAACGGTAAGCAAGAAGTTTTGATGAATTTACCTGGATATGTGGGAAGGGTTGTAGAGGTTTCTGGCTTCTGTAGTTTTAGTTTTTCTCTGTGTGAAGAATCATCACCTGACATTACCAATGATAAAAAAATAAAAAAAAAACATTAATTTTTTTTTCCGTTTTTAATCTATTTTAGTGTTGTAGTCTGGGCTGTGTGAGGCTCATTTTATTGTTAAAAAAGGAAAAAAAGACAGCACTTGAAAAGTGTTTTCAATGTGTTTTAGTGTTCCTCTGTTAATTTAATTATACTCTGATTTTAATATAATAGAACAATTGAGATTTCTTGTTTTATAATTGTTTTTCTTTACTTTTTGATGTTATTCAGGAAAATGTTTCTCCATTGTTTTTTTTGTTTTTTTTTACTTTATCCCGTGTGTCTGCAGAATGGCTGGAAGCTGCTGAAAGGTCTTAGACAGACAAAAAAAAAGAAAAGAAAAAAAAAAGCAGTACATCATTTTTCAGACTGAATTAAGCAAAAGTGTCCTCTATTCCTTTCAGATCTTTTACTGAAGCAGAGCCATATGGAATAGAGCTTGTTCTATTTTGTAAAACTGAAGCAAGTTTTACGACAAGTTAATTTACAGATCTGAAGTTTTCTTTTTTTCTTTTAATTGTAAATATTTCTGTACATATTTGATGTTAGACTGCTAGAATACTTTAAAATCACCAAACCTGAATTTTTGTTTATTTTATACCCCACCCCCCACCCCCCCACCCACCTTTATTGCATTATTTTAGATAAAGGTAAAAGTACAATTACAAGAAATATATAAATATTATATATAAATATATATATTAAAGGACAAACAATTTGTACCATTTTCCAGGATGTTGTCTTTGGTTACAATGTAAATAATTTTACCTTGAATAAATACTTGCTACTTTCAGTGCTTGTTGACTGTTTTATAACATCTTCTGAGTGATTCCAACCTACATGGTTGTTGGTGTGAAAATACAACCATGTTTAGAGACTCCCTGAAATCTAAATATAAGGTTTTTGACTTCTAGTCATTACTTATAGCATCTTAGTGTACTGACAAAATTCACTTCTATAGATATATAGACAAATTTGTGCTTGGAAATCAGACCAAAAATATTGATGATGACATCCTGCGCAAAAAAGATTTGTGTCAGATTAAATGCTCTCCATAATCTAAATACCACCTTCAACCTCCAGGGCTGTTATGTAAACATTTTTTTTTTTTATGTATTTATGATATATTTTTTTAGCCTTCATAGCAATTTGTTTAAAATGTAGATAAAGATTATAAATCGAATGTAGATTTTAAAAAAATTGTCAAGTGTCATGCTGGGGCTTTTTGCACGACCACCGTGATTTACCACAAAAAAGAAATGACATTCGCATTTAAAAAGCAAAATCCTTTTAAAAAAAACAAAAACAAATCATATCTTGTCATATCATAAGAAAGTCATATCTTGTGATCTCTGAATGAATGTTGTCTTTAATGTGCTCAAGGCCCTTGTATAATATGTGCTGCTTTGTGAGCTCTACATGTGCGTGTGTATATATTCTGACAGCTCAACTTGAAGGTCAGAATTGTATTGACACCCTTTAAAAATGTTTGAATATTTTTGTCCTAAAGCACATCTGCGAGAAACAGATTTCTGCTGGTTCTGTCACGATGCAAGTTTGCCAAACAATCTGTTTCACCTTGTGACATTCTCAGTTCTGTTTTCGACAGTTGCCTCAGCTGGTTTCCAGAAGAGGGCACTACTGCTCAGGTTCATGTCCTAAAGAAATGTGTTCTCTCTGCTTTACTGCTGATGACTGATATGCCCACCATGAAGAACTTTTTTAAGTCTCTCACGCTGTTCTGCTGAATACAGTGACACTGATGATTAATGCTATTCCACATCGATGTTAAAAAGCTGTCTCTACCTGACAGTGCTGTGGAGTTCATGGCTGTCAGTGAGGACACTGATGTTCATTTTCTGAAAGCATCTAGTCCTAATAAGGGTTTCATTTTATTTTGATGGTCCCTTTAACACATTCTGTTGACTCACACGTTGCATGTCTGCTAACTCCCATTATAGTGTTAGTCGAGTATTAGTAGACTGGTAGGTTAATAAGTTCACTTTAGATAAAAGTGTCTGCAAAATGAATAAATGTAAGTTGACATGTCGTTGCTTATAGTCAGTAGAATGTCTGTTGGGGGAGAATCAAAATAAAGTGTTACCCTGACAAGACTCAGGAATACCTTCCACATCGCTGTGCAGAACGGAGAGGTTGAGGTTACAGCGTGACACTCAGCAGCAGGACTGGTTTGGATCAGATATTGTGCTGTAGGGCCAGAGGCTTGTTCTGCCCTGCTTCTCACTGGAGGGTCACCTACTCCAGGGTTCAACAGTAGAAGTTCTCCCAGGCGCTGTTTGTTCTCTCTGTGAATTTAAACAGGTCTGCGGGGAGTAGCGGCCGCGCTGTGTTTTCGTAGCAGTGACGTGTATGGATTTCTAGAGCTGTTAGGCGCATATTCTTGTGAAATATATTCTTGTGTGTGAAATCGTTTTATGTAGGGGGATGTCAGGTAAAACTGGGGCAGATAAGGCTGGAATGACTGTTTTAGTAGGCCTACTTGACATTCAACACTTTTTAATTCCATATGGAGCATTGGAGCATGACTAGCTGGTCATTATCGCAAAATAAACCCAGACAGGGTGATCAGCCTATCAATGTGAAACTACTTGCCAAATAAATAAATATGTTGACATGATAGTGATTTCAGTTTATAATTGCTTTAAAATGATACCTGTATAGTATTTAATACTCCAAAAAGAAAAACAGTACAATACAACATAACGTAAAAACTGGCTATAGCAACAAGGTGCATGAACAACTAGCAACAACTGCAGTAGTATTAAAGTCACCATGAAATTAAAACTGACTTCTTATTTTTTTTATGGAATATTGCAGTATTCATTATAAATGATTTAACCGTGAACATCATTCTTATTTTTTAATTCTTGTGGCCTCGTAATCTTTAATTAAAATATCTTCCCCTCCTTCTTGAAGACGAGACAACCTGTCACTCGTGCCGCGTTCACGCCATGTCGTAATTACCGTAAATAAAGCTCTGTATGCTTTCGAATCGCTCTCGCGGTACTTTGATGTCATTCACCGATCGGTCTGCACAGCGCCGCTTCAAGTCAAACACACTTTAAATCTGCAGTGGTCAGGTGGTGCAAGTCGTAGCTTTCAGAAAATTACGAGTTTGCGCGTTGTAATTACAAGTTCATCAAGCACGTTAAGGCTTTTTACAGTTCAGAATCGTTACGGTAATTACATGGCGTAAACGCACGTTGATGAGATCACAGCAAAAGCAAACCACAACCATCAAATGATCGAGTCAATTCCAGATGGACAAAATCTGGAAAATCCCACCCTTGATTATCTTGTTCCAGAAACCACTTCACTCGTCACAATAGGGAAGAAAAGACTATTGCAACTTCTGTTTCATGCCGACTTTAATACTGAAGTTCTCTGAGGTTGTTTTCGTTCATTAACCTACTTAACATAATCGCTAAGTTAGTTTAAGTAATCATTAAGCGACTCCATGGTGTGATATAAAATAAAGACATTAAAGTAGCGCTGAGAAACATTACCATTCCGCTGAATGCGAGAAAATAATGTGAGATGTATCGTTGTTTCACCTCTCAGACAGTTTCTGAATAATGGCCGTTGTATAGTCTGAGAAACCCTGTAACAAACATTATAACATGAATAATTGTCAATTTAAATAAATAATAGGCCTACAATATTTTGACTACAACAGTTGTCAATCACAGTAGACTACAGGCCTTCTGTCAAACATTTTGTCTCTCATTTAATGAGTTTGTTGTGCCTTGCAATTCATTCCTGGAACACTAGGGAAGCTGTTTCATTAATTAAAGGTTTTGAGATATTAACTCTTGATTTTTGATTCTAAACCTAAATGTACAAAAAATTTTTGATCACTTTGTAATATTATGATATAGCCTATATTAAAAAACATAAAAATTTCTACAGAATTTAGGTAAGCTAATGAAGGTCAGCTTTTTGCACATATGGTCACACATGATCATCTGGTTTGACATTATTTTATTTGTATTTTTTACTCAAATGGTTATACTGATAATATAATGTTGTCAAATCAATTAATCTTATCTAACATAAGTCTGTGTTTATATAATATGTGTATATAGGCTATATATATATACACACTAATGCGCAAAAGTCTTAGGCACGTTAGTATTTTCACCCAAAAAATGGTTTTAAGCCAGTTTGCTGTAGTGTGTCAGTAGGAAATCAGTTTACATTTCCAAACATTCATTTTGCCATTAATTGTAATCCAGCTAGATTTTTGCATGCACAAGAACAGCTGGTGCTCCACACAGAGATCTGATCTCACCATTATCCAGTCCATCTGTGATTACATAAAGAAACATTAAAAACTGAGACAGACTAAATCCAGAAGAACTGTAGCAACGTCTCCAAAACGCTTAAAAGAAACCTTCCTGCAAAGCTACAGTACTGTGAAAAGCTTTAGGCACTTGTGGAAAAATTCTGTAAAGTGAGGATGCTTTCAAAAATAAAGTCATAAATAGAGTTTATTTATAAATTAACTTCTGTTAACTAAATCAAATCAATATTTGGTGTGACCACACTTTGCGTTTAAAACAGCTTTTGTCCTTAGTACACTTGCACATAGTTTTTCAGGTACCTTTGCCAGTAGGTTTGCTCGTTATAGGCCTTAAAATGGGGTCAGTACAACCTCAGTTGAACAACAACGAATGACATATTACACATACAGTACATACACATATATTATATAAACATAAACTTTTATGTTAGATGTGATTAATCGTGATCAATCGATTTGGCAGCACTAATTTTTAATGAAAAGCATTACATTTGAATGTAATTCAATTTTGGACCCTACTGTATATATTTAAGTTCAGAGGTTTTACACTGAAGCCTGTTAAATAATGGGGAATTAAATGAAACCAAGCAGCAAATTGCAACCTCTAATGCCATGTGTGTTAGTCAAGTGATGTTAGTCACTTAACGACTAGCTGAAACATTCTAAGACTGAACTGAACACACAGACTTTTCAACGACTGAAGCAGATTTGAAACACCGACTGAACGCAACTGTCCCTGACTCGTTTGGCATGATCAGTTGTAAGTATCAAATTACATTCATAATCGGCCTTACAGTCGTAAAGTGTGTCCTCAGCTTAAGAGCTTAATGACTGATCTGTGGGCAGGTCTGATATTTATTGTATAATAACTAGAGTTTGCATTAAGATGAAGAAAGCAGATATTGTATCCGCAACAGGAGCACAGAGTCATAATAATTGTCCGGCCTTTCTCTGCGTGTCTAATGAAGCCTATATAGAGTCTCCCCAAGGATGGCAGAAGGGAATGAAACATGAATGCTGCTGCTTAACAGGTGAAGCTTGTTTGTGTGTGTGTGTGCATGTGAGAGAGATGGAGCTGTCTGCTGTTTGTCCTGCAGGAGGGAATAAATCAGAGCAGCCTGGCGATGAAACTTTAATGAAGAAACAGAAACAGACTCACTCAGTCCAGCCTTATCACAGCCATCTTTCTTTCAGCCTGATTTAATCAGTCCTTTTGACCATCCTTTTTTCTGTCTTTCTTTGGACACAGGTAAAAGATGTTAAAATATGAGACTAACAGTACTCAAAAAGTAGATGTTTTGTTTCAGTATTTTAAATTCAGCTCAAAATTGGTATCTGGAACATGTTTTGAAGCTGGTTTCTAGTCCATGGTCACTGGTAAAACATCTGCTATAATATCATGAAATATTTGTGTTTTATTTTGTGTTTATAAGTTGTGATTTTGTCAGTGTATGGATACTTTCAGGAGCGTTTGTTTGGCGCGGGGCCCAGAGCACTCGAACAAGCCCAAAGAATGGGTGCGTCTCAATCAGCTCCCAATCCTTAGGCCTACACAAATGTGGGCACTGGTAAGGACAATAAGGTTCTTGTAAGATTGTCATGTTGTTCCTGCAACATCCTCATTGTACAACATCATTAGCACAACTGTACAACATCAGCTATGATATCTATCTTACAGTAGGCTATCCTATTTGTTTATGTTATTTAAAGTAGGCCTACAATAAATACTTACATATACGTGCAACATTTCAGCCGTAAATAAATTAAATGTTAGCTAAATTATGTTCATTACTTGTCTAGCGATGTATGTTTATCCTGAAATATAATGGTTTGTATTTAAATAAATCCAAATGTCATTATAATGTGTAGTGATTATGTGTGCGCTTTAGAACTTCCGTTAAGGGAAGTTCTAAAAACGATATAATCTATAATCAGATAAGGATTTATTTAAAAGTAATATTTTACTGGGGCACAGACAATGATTTATAAGTAATATTAAGGGTCTAGCCGCGACATGGATTTTGTCAGTTACGGCATTTACCTGCGCAGAGTCGCCTAGCGCCGTCTGGTGGGCGCGGTGATTTAACAATCAGAAATTCAGCATACGTGTCGTTCAAATTGTGCCTTGTGCCACAGTGTGATTTTACTCACAAATCAATGTTTGGCGAGGGGCACAGCAGATAAACATTTTCCATGACAACATTTATTAAATCAAGTGTATTTTCTGTCGACTGTTTTAGAATCAGAACTAGCGATGCCCGATTCGCGACTGAATCACTCTTTTGAGTCGGTTCTTTTCAATGAATTGTCGCTGGCGATTTAGAATCATTCACACAAATCACTCACAAACTGAATCGTTTGGAACGATTTCTTACTCAGTAAACGCTGTCATTAAATCAATACAGAACACGATGAACAATGGATAAAGTGGATATTTACTTTCAACGAACTGAAATAAACCTTTAAAAAAAAAAAAAAAACATCGTATCGTTTGTCAGCGATGAAGAAGATCTTTATGAAGATGCACTGCGTCTGAAGCAACGACTCAATACTGCAGGTAAACATTTTTTTCCCCCCCATCACATCATCGAATACTAAGAGTAACCTACACGAAATCACCAAATTGTATGGCATTATTTTGGACATGCTAGTTACTTTGATGTACCATGCAAATACAAATATATCCAACTTGTTAAAACACTAGAATTGCTGTTTTATTAAAGGATATAAAATTTCGATGCATGTTTTGGCACAACATTCGTGTCTGGGCTGGGCGCACGTAGGCCATAATATTGCCGTTTAGGTAAGTTATGTTGGCTGGCACTGGGCAGCTCATTAGGTTGCGGACACAGAGCTCCGTTATTCTGTAGGCCATAGGGCTCACTGGATAATTATTTGGCTGTCAGCTCACTACTGGAATACTACATTCCAGATACCAAATTTTAAGTCACAGAACGTCTAAAGATTCAATTCATAACCATATAGTGAAATATTAATGCAGATGAGTGGAATGAAGCAGAGGGTGTCAAAAATGAGCAAGCTTGTCCAGACAGATATGCCATGTCTATCAGAAATCACAGCTTCTTCACACAAACCTGCTTCATTTGAAGCTCTGAAGCAGATAAAAATCTTCAAATCAATGTCTCACAGGCTTAATCATAAAGGAGAGAGCTCTACCATGACTTGCCCTGCTTGTAATATCCCGCTCTCTATCAAAGATGTCCATCTAGATACCTTTCACTCCATGTTTGTGTGGCTCTACAGGAACTGGAAGCCATTGTCTGTTTTTGAGAATAACTAAGTTTGTATGCTTATGTGCATATGTTTCAGTGCATGCAGGTATTTAATAGCGTTAGACGTGACTGATAACTCAACCTTATTATGACCCTCTGTTCAGCCTTTGTTGCTTGGCAGCAGAAGATCCTCTGGGATATATTGAAGTAAACCATAACGGAGCAGGGATGCGCGCACACACACACACACACACACACACACACACACACACACACACACACACACTGGTGGGGACTTTCCATTACTTCTGTTGTTTTAATATCAAGCTAATTATATTTTCTATTGCCTAACCTTCACACAAACCTTTCTGCATTTTTAGATTTTCATTAAGACATTATTTACTACATTTATTAAGCTGTTGCACCGTTGGCTGCTCCCCACAATGATAATTTGAGGTTTTATTGTCCTTGTGGGAATATTTGGTCCCCAGAAATAGCAAAAATTAAACTCTTTAGGACTTTATCTTCAAATGAAGGGGGTTCCAGATGAAAGAAAGAAAGAAAAAAAAAGTATATTACAATAGTGTATTACAATAGGTTGTATTGATCTTTGCAACTTGGGGACAAGCTTGCTTTAGTGTGTATATTATTGATGGAAACTCAATTGGAAAAATTATTTGTATTGTACTCTTTTACTTTTTTCTTTCATGTGGTAGTCAAACTGTGGTTACTATTTCTCGTTCTTTGTACCTCTTCTTTCTTCCTGTTTTTAGGGGGGACAGTTTCCACAGAGATATTAAGCAGCACAACTGTTTTAACATTGATAATAATAAGAAATGTTTCTTGAGCACTAAATCAGCATATTAGAATGATTTCTGAAGCATCATGTGACACTGATGACTGGAGTAATTGGTGCTGAAAATTGAGCTTTGCCATCACAGGAATAAATAACGTTTTAAAATATATTAAAATATAGAATACTGTTTTTTTAAAATTGTAATAATATTTCACAATATTAGTTTTTATGCTTTTTTGATTAAATTTTATTTTGAGACCCCAAACTTTTGAGTGGTACTGTAGATCTTTTGTGACAACATTCCCCAATTTATAATATTTAATAATTTATTAATACATATTATACATAATAAAATAAAGAGCATAAATAATATAAAGTACTAATTTAATGAAATATAAACGATAGCCTAATATGAAATACAACAGTATATTAAAAAAAAAAAAAGAAAAAAAAAAAAAGACGCTTTTTCACTGAAAACAAATTTTTGGGTTAAAATCTATTTTCAAAATCTATTTTGCAATATATACTTTGCCTCTGTGTACTCTAGAGTGGTTACTGACTGAGTTATAGCCCCTGTGACAACTAGCCCCGGTCTCTTCTGTGCTTGATTATTTGTAGTCATTCCATCACAGCTGGTAGTTTTTTTTCCCTCTGTCTCACTCCTTTCTTTTATTAATTTGATCAGCTGCCCTTGCCAGCTCCCTCATTACTTCCTGTACCCATGAGCCCCCCTTCATCTGTGAGTCACCCGTTCCCAATGGAGACTACTGGCAACCCTGGAGCGTAGAGAAAAAGAGAGAGAGAAGGACAGGAAGTGAAGAGCAAGCTATATGACAGAAGGAACAACGGGGTTTTTGTGTGGACAGCTTAAAGATGACTATCACTGGAGGAGAGCAACACACAGTGGACAAGTGCACAAAAAATGAACACTGTAGAACAAGGGCCCTGGAGATAGTGAGAGACATTAATGAAGAGACCAAGGGGGGGGATAGGAAGAGACGAATCTCCTTCTCCATTCCTAAAGAGTGTGTGATCTCTGAGAGAGTGGTCAGGAGTGTGTGTGTGTGTGAGGGGGCAGTATTAGAGGATCTTTGAAGTAGAGGGGCGTTTGAAGCCTCTGCTAGCCTTCAGCTGTGTTATATAGCATTCAGAAGTAAAATAATCCTCAGAGCGCACTATGTAGGGGAGGCTGGGCAGACTAGATGGCATCATTTGCTGTAAGACACAGTATGTGCTAGAAGTAATAGTGCTTTGAATATACAGTATTTAATAAGTCTTTTTAGGTGGTTCAGGGCAATTGTATTATAATCTCACTATATCTCAAGTAAGAACACATCTCAAAGGAATATTATTAATGCATTAATATTTATTATTATTTAATATTGTTATTTTTTCCTTGATGTGGTACTAATTTGAGCAGTTTTATGCATATATGGGCTTAAAAAAGTTTGGAATTAAATGGAAATTCACATCTATTTTTTAAATCCATCTTATTGTAAATGAAAGACTTATCTCTGGTTACGTATGCTGGACTTCTAGGGTCACAAACTCTGGTGTTATTGCTCTGTTAGTGCGGTTCATTTGAATAAGTGTGAATGCCTTGGTGTGCACCACATAAGCGGACAGAGACCCGGATCAAACAAACCAAGAGAACTGAACTACAAGTGTGAACACACCCTAAATGTCATTTAAACCTGCCCCTTTCTGACAATCAACCTTATAAGCTCACATTTAGATTTGCCTCTGTCCAATAGACAACCGATGAATATAACCAAGTCCCCAATCTAACGTTACTTTTTTCTTCTTCTTGGTAATCAATTTCGCTCATATGTACATCACAACATGGAAGAAAAAACTGTCACTATTCTTCTACATTGCAACTTTAAGGGGCTGTTTACATGACACTGTTTTCAACTAAAAACTGATTTTTTTTTGTGTGTGTGTTTTGGCCATTCATTTACACGACAACGCGTTTTGGCGGCCTGAAAACACAAGCTTTTGAAATCGTGTTTCAAAGAACGTTACCGTTATCATATCCATGTAAACAAAAAAAACGCGAATTTGTGAAAACGGTGATGTCATGCGCATGTGTATTACGTCTTCAGTCTATAGGTTCCAATGGTCTTTACAAAGTGACATCGCCAACTACTGGCCTGGCATGCATAACACAGCAATTTTAGTCGTTTTGACAATAGTGTTGTCATCTGTATGTGAAAAAAGCGAAGAAAAAAGTTGTTTTGTAAACTTACCTTAAAGTGCTAGGCAAATTATTATTTGATTCATTTAGTTGTTTAGTCTTTATATAAAGGATATTGTCATACAATATTGACCAACTGATGATTCCAGAACACATGCCAGTAGTTTAAAAAAATGATGCTGTTTTAGTGCCACATTAAAATAAAAATGTAGGATTTTTAGAATTAAGTAAATCATAAGCTTTATCACAAAGTTTCAAGAAAAATAATATTTTTAAGTAATAGTATTTTGAAGATAAAGTCAAAATTCTATACGAACACGAAAACGTGTTGTTTTTGTTTTAACATTGTATGAAAACAGTCATAATTAAACTATTTTTATTTAAAAAGTTATTTTAAAATGTATTAAAATACCTCCAAAAATGCCATACATTGTTTAAAATGGTATAAATACTGAATAAATGCAGCAATTCTGAACAATTGCTGTGTGCTGTAATGGCTCCTTTTTCTCATATTGCAGGTCTAAAGAGGAGGGTAGAGTGGAAGAGAGAGAGAGTGTGAGCAATGAGCATGATTATGATAAATGCGGGTGAAATAAGACGTGAGTGATGTTAATAGAGGGGTTTCTACAGAGCGGTGGTTGGGGACTGAAGGCTCTCATATTTATATTAAGGTGTGTGATTCAAGAAGAATTAATATAAATCTGGAAGCAAGGTGCTCCATCTTACTGCATCCTCTCTCTCTCAGTCTCTCTCTCTCTCTCTCTCTCTCTCTCGCTCTCTCTCGCTCTCTCAGCAGAACTGCCCAGATAAAAAAAGATTTGCCACATGCCCTTAAACAAACATACACACAAATGCAAATAAAGTCATGCAAGTGTCATAAACCGTATACTTAGGTTTGTTGTTTGCTTCCGTGTTGAATATACTGCTGTCACAACTCAGGGTGTGACAGATGGCTGTACTTTTATTACAGTTTAGGAAATTGTTTCTTGTGAAATGAATCAGCTCATTTATAAAAAGCTAGGAAGTTCATGCAGAGTTCCTGTCCTAGTTTAATATCACCTGCAGGCTTTACGACAATACGGTTTCAGTGGAAGTTCAGTGTGCTGATTCTCACGCATGGGAATTTTCCAGCTTCCCAGGCAAATGTAGAGGTGCGTGTGATGATTGAGATTCACAGTCACACGATGGCCGTTAATAAGCTAAATCTGACATTACAGATGCTGGTAGATTTATTCACAAATCTGGCCTGGTTTCTGGGTCAATCTCATGTAGGCTACAATATAGGCAATACCGTGTCCAAACAATTTAAACCTAGGCTAATTGGACGTGCCTCTACCTACATTTTTGCAAAACTCCAAAAAACACACCTATACATTGCAGTTTCCGGCTGAAATTAGCTCTAGAGGGAGTGAGAAACCAACCACTTTTATTCCTGTTCACACATTTTAGGATTAAAGAGCAGCTTAATGATTAATAAATACTTATTTTTGTGCGGTTGAGATGTTGTTGCAAGGGGGAGGGAGAGCTTTTTCTTTTTCATGCCTTTAATGGAAAGGAAAGCTACAGATGTGACAGGAAAGCAAGGTGCAGAGAGAGGGGAATGGGATTGACAAAGGATCTTGAGCCAGGAATCGAACTCTGGTCCCCAGTAATGCAGTTGAGCTATAGGCTATGAGTTCTGCCAGGAGGCTATCAGAAAGTTATTGCTTTTGATTAAAGATTATTAGGGCACATGAATTAAAAAAATAATAATGATGTGACTTTAATTCCAATCCCACATGACGAAACAGTTTGACAACCCCTGCATTAGAGGCATAAATGAACAGAAAGTCTTTTAATTCCCAACATAACAGAACATTAAACGCTAACAAGTTTCTCATCTTGTTGAAAAACGCTTTCAATATTTATTGTCCCCATTCAGCTTCTTGCAAAACATGCTGTGAACTAGAAGTCCCCTGCTTAGTTCAGTGAAGAACAACAACAATTATTCTTGTAGTCCTAACACAAACAGATGAAGTAAAAAGAAAAGTGGATTGTACGCAGTGAAATTAAGTTGTGACAAAATGTTCAGTGTAGTGCTGCTGGTTGGTATGACCAAAATTTTATATCACAGTATTTGATTTCTTTTCATGCATTGGACCTTTATGAAAGTTTACAGTGGCTTGTTTTACTGTCAGGCGTATATAGAATATAAAAACATTGTAATATCAAATACAAATTTACTTTATTTATTTATTTATTTTTTAGATATTTCAAATTCAATTTATACAAAAAATCGAATCAATTAATAAAATCAATTTAGTTTACCTCTTAAAATGTAATCAAATGATAATTAAATTCTTTAAAAATAATGTTTTAATAAATGTTATTATTATTACTTTAATAAGTACATTCTACTGTGCAGTAGTAATATATTTCTTTCATAATTTCTTCAAGTAAGTCCGAACTTTTGCTTTGGCAGGTTGTAATGAAGACCTTTGAGTTTCTGTGTGTTTTAATAAACTGCATTATTATTATTAGTAGTAGTATTACTACTTTTAGTTTAAAATTTATTTTAGCATTAAAATAAAAGTTGGGTTTAACTTGAAGAAATGACAACAGAAAATATATATAGCATACTTATTCAACGCTTTATATATTTTATGTTGTCATTTCTTAAAGTTAAACCAAACTTTTGTTTTGAAGGGTTGTCGTGAAGTCTTTTGAGTTTCTGTGTGGATATGTAAGATGGCAGACGCTGAAAACACCACGAGCGTCACACATGCTTCAGTATGTGTGTGTAATAGATGAAACTGCAGCATGCATTCACAGACACGCAGAACATGCAAACTTCAGATTTTTCAGTCTTTTTGAGCTTTAATATTCACAGACACTAGTACATATATTTGATTTGATTTATTGTCCAGTCCTACTTTTGATTTATTCATCCAAAAATTCAGTGACATTACGCTTTATACCGTAAGTTCCGTACTGAAAGCGGTATGGGACTGTACCTCCCAGCAATAGTTAATGTTTGTGCTAAATTAGCTCTTTTTAATTAAGAAAATTGAAAAAGCAAGTTTGGAGTGTAAAACATGGAGGATTCAAAGAGATTCAGCAGGTTCTGACAATAACGTCCTCTTCAGGTTTATGCCACTCAAAAACTATTCATAAGTGACATACTTATGTTGTTCATGTTCCTCACTTTTCTACAATCCTTAGATCCTCACATTTCTCCCAGTTGAAGATCTCTCTCTGTCTGTCTTTGGATGAGCTTCTTCTGCATTAGGGCAGTTACTTGAGGTCTTACTCAGTCTGGTGTCTTTTAAATGCTTCTCTGGGGCTCTGAGATCCTTCTACTGTTTTCATCTTCACGTCTCTGTGCTGGCTATGTTTAACAGGGTTCACACATTAAATCCTTGTAGCTACTTGCACATGTTGTTTACACAGAGGAGGAGTCAGTAGACGGACGAAAATGTGCTGTTATAATGTGTAGTGTATAGGTTATATAATGTATGGGTTAATGAAGGCTAATTAGTGTTTCTGTGTTTGTTTGCTTGGTCTGGGTGATTATAGTTAGATTTGTCCTATATGACCGGCACATTTAAATGTGCAAAGGCTCATGGGTAATTTTTAAACACAGCCCAAAGCTCTGCAAAACAGATTAGGAGTTTAGGCCAGGGTATGATGACATAATGTATACTTGTGTAAGTAAATTATTATACTTGAGAATATTAATTGAATATATTACATACATATTACACATGATTTTAGTGATTTACTAACAGGAATAAATATTGTAGTGTTGAACATGAAGAGGCATGTGATTTTGATTATTAACACCTAATTTAAATTATGCTAAATAGCTCCTCTTTATTTCAGCCAAACTTTTGAATGTGTTAAGTCATATATATATATATATATATGCCGAGTATTTTGACATCATTTTGTGTGTATGTGTCCGTTCAAGCGCAAGTAAGCGCGAAAGAGGAATTGATTCGGGGTTCAAGTGCTGTCTGAAACATGCTGTATATATATATATATATATATATATATATTAATATATATATATATATATTAATATAGATACAGGGGTGCACATAACTGGTGCGCAAGTGTGCTAAAAAATAAAAGATGCACAACAGAAAACGTGAAGGGAAGCGCTTTTGAGTACCAGCATTTTTGGGGACATGGACATGTTTACTTACTGTATGTGTGTGTGTGTGTGTTAAACGGTGTACTGCAGGTATGTGTGAGTGTTAAACGGTATGTTACAGGTGTGTGTATATACGTGTGCTTATGAGTTAAACGTTTTGCTGCAGGTGTGTGTGTGTGTGTGTTAAATGGTCTACTGCAGGTGTGTTTGTGTGTGTGTGTTAATCCCAGCAGTATTTCTGTCCCTTCCAGGCTGATGAGCAGAGGCTGACAGTGGAGTGTCGGGCTCATTGACTCTCTCGCTCCAGGACTCAGTGCTTTAATAGCCTCTGATGGCATGACACCAGATTCCAGCTTCTGACCTCCCACAGGCAGCAGCACTCTCCACTGCAGTCATGCTCACGTATCACACGCACACAGAGCTGTGGAGTCAGACCAAACTCAGACACAGCAAACAGCAGGGATCGGGTTGCTGTGTGGGGAGAAATGCGAAGGTAGGCAATGGGGTGGGGACCAGTGCATGCATGTGGAAAGGTGTTTCTAAGAAGGACTATAGCACTGAGCTGGCCATAAGCATCTTGGCCAAATATAGATTTCAGTTATTTAATTCAGTCATAAAAGTAAGTTGAGTAATAATGAATCTAATGTCAGATTCAAATGTTCAAAATTGGGTCAAAGTTTAACAGACAAATTTGCGTTAAGGGCATGGAGAAATAAACTGCAAGTCTGCAAGACAGAACTGGATCTTAATATGAGAATTCAGAAAAGAGTCACGTCTCTTGTGGTCTTATGTTTTAATTAGTGATATAATCAATCAGGCAGACCTCAAAATTGTAATTAAACAAATTTAATGAAAACTTAATAAACTATGATGATGTAATATTGGAAAAATGAATTAGACCTTCCCTTTACCTCCAACAAACTCAAATGTTTGCAGACCTTGAACAGGTCCACAGAATGGCAAGTTACCAAACCATTAAATAAATTAAAATAAGGCTTGTGATGCAGTCTAGAAATGGAGCTGAGAACACAAAGGCACTGAAAGAACCAGAAGAACATTTAAAAAAAAATCCTTAATTACTTGTTTTCCATTAGAAGATATCTAAACATCCTTTTCTTTCTTGTTTTAGCATAAATCGAGCAACATTTTGTAAGGATTATGGTTAAAGTAATAACAAAACAATTTTCCACTGGAGTAGGAGATTCATATATATTAAAAATATATTCTCTGTTTGTAATAGGCAAATTTACTTCTCAAATAAATTGATATGTTTTATTTTTGTTTGGGCAGCTTTATTGGAAAACAAGTCAAAAATGATTGTACTGAAAAATAAAAATGAACTATTAATCTAAGAATCTTTTCACAATATAAAATATTTTTCATTGTGAAGAGAATTGTTCTATGAGCAGATATAAACGTGGACATCTTCTGATAGAATATAATGTTTATCCTCTCCTTTATGCACAATGTTTTATGAATGTAATAAGAACTATTCATTGCTTCCTCCTTTTCTTTTTTTTTTCTTTTTTTCAGTATGGTCTGATTTGCTTCGACACTATTGCGTTTTGATACTCCTGCCAATACTGCTTCTCTAAACTGGAAGGTAAGGGAAGAATAGAGGATATAGGGGAGGGAGCAGGAAGAAGATAATAAATTCATTAGAGAGACATTCACACCTCCAGAGGTTTTCTAGTGAACAGTGTGCTATTTTGCACTATGACGTCAACACTAAACAAATTTCAGCTCACTGTGAAATTATTGAGCCAAACACGGTTCTCTCACACATGCATTAGACTACAGAGAAACAGTCTGCTAACTCTCAGAAAACACTCATGTTCCGTTAATTTGATCAATAATCCAAACCACATGGTTTTTCAGACAATAAAAGCTGGTGAAGACAAACTTGTAGGGAATTTGTGGTAAATTTGATTGCCAGAAGCATTCAGGTAGCGTTAGCAGTGAACCTGCAGCAAACCTTTGGCAAGAATTGGCAGTGTGCCACTTCTGCCAAAGAGTTTTCTATAAAAGCTCATTTATATGCGAATATGTGTGAGAGTTTTGATCAAATGTTTACCACAGGGGTTTGGCAGAACACTATAATTTTGTTGATGCAATGTTGTACAAATTATACTGTTGAGATTTTCAAGAATAATGGAGAGACTTAAAATACAAAGCACATTGTATTTATTGACAGTATTACACAGTATTAAATTGACATGATTTCAGCTTCTGGACTTAAAGTGCCCCTATTATGCTATTTTAACCCTCTACTGCATAGCGTTGCCCCAGGAAACAGAAAGTTTTCTTAAGCCCTATGTTCAGTACATTTTTCTTTAAATGATTGCAACCAATTAGAATGTTTGAAAAAGTATTAAAGAACAGTCCAATAAGGTTTGGGAGTCATGATCAAGCACCATTTGAAGGCGGGACGTCCTTTTCTGACACATGGTGACAGGAGCACATGGTGTGAGATGAAAGCAAGATTATTTGCTTTAGTAATCTTATTTAAAATGACATGAACTGTACATAAAAAATATGTGTGTGTGTATGAAGGTGTAGAGAAGCCTTTTGGCAGGTTTTGTGAAGTTTTTTATTTAGCATGTTCACAAATTCAGTTTTTCTTTTTGTTGCCTCAGGGCAACGTTGTGCGATAAGGGGTACTTTTCAAGGATGTCTTGGACAATACCTCACAATGGCAAATAATGTGTTACAAGTAGGGAAGAAGTTGTAGGGTTCCTGGGTGCACAGGAACACCAAAGTCACCAAAGTGACACCAATGTGCAGCATCCACCTGGATGATGCGAAGGCAGCCATATTGCACCAGAACGCCCACCACACACCAGCTTATTGGTGGAGAGGAGACAGAGTGATAGATGGCTCGCAGTCTCTGCTCTTATTCATCCCAAAGGTGTTCTATCAGGTTGAGGTCAGGACTGGTGCGCAGTCATGTTAGAACAGAAAGGGGCCATCTACAAACTTTTCCCACAAAGTTGGGAGCATGATATTGTCCAAATTGTCTTGGTATGCTAAAGCATTAGGAGTTCCTTTCACTGGACCTAAGGGGCAAAGCCCAACCCCTGAAAAACAACCCCACACCACAATCCCCCGTCCACCAAACAACCCCACACCATAATCCCCCCTCCACCAAACAACCCCACACCATAATCCCCCCTCCACCAAACAACCCCACACCATAATCCTCTCTCTACAACTTTACACTTGGCACAATGCAGTCAGGCAAGTACCGTTTTCCTGGCAACCGCCAAACCCAGACTCGTCCATTGGATTGCCAGTCAGAGAAGCGTGATTGGTCACTCCAGAGTCCAGTGGCGGCATGCTTTACACCACTGCATCCCACGCTTTGCATTGCACTTGGTGATGTAAGGCTTGGAAGCAGCTGCTCAGCCATGGAAACCCATTCCATGAAGCTCTCTACAAAGTTTGGAGGTCTGTAGCTATTGACTCTGCAGAAAGTTGGCAACTTCTGTGCACCTCAGCATGTACTGACCTCACTCTGTGGCCTAGTTGCTGTTGTTCCCAATTGCTTCCACTTTGTTATAATACCACTAACAGTTGACCGTGGAATATTTTGTAGTGAGGAAATTTCACGAATGGACTTATTGAACAGGTGGCAACCTATCACCGCACTTGAATTCACTGAGCTCCTGAGAGTGTTTGTTGAAGCGTCTGTATGCCTAGGTTCTTGATTTTATACAACTGTGGCCATGGAAGTGATTGGAACACCTGAATTCAATGATTTGGAGGGGTGTCCCAATACTTTTGTCAATATACAGTAGTGTATATGGGGATGATTAGGATACATGAAGTACATGATATGACATGACGCACTACATGATACAAACCTATGTCTGTATCAAATCAAATATATTGATGTGTTTCAAGTGTTTTTCCCTTTTTACTTAAATGATTTCTTGACATTTTTAGATTGGTTTTTTTTTTTTTTTTTTTGTATTGCTCTCTGAGAATTGTATAATGATAATTTTATCTATGATTCTTTACCATTGTTGTACAACGTTGCCCTCAGGCAACACAAAAAATATTTTGTGGTGGGGGGGTTTGGGGAGGGACATTTTTCAATAAATCAATAAAATGTTCCCAAATGAGCCAAGAGATGATGTGGAATAATTTTTATCATGTGCCATCAAAATGCTTGCAGTAGAGGGTTAAAGTTTCCTAATGTTGTTTTGGAGTCTTTTACAACAGGTATACATGCATCAAAGGTCAAAAAACCTGTTTAATTTCCTCATAATATACATCACCACATTTTCCATGATTCTCAAACGACTCGTCAAATGAATCAATCTCTCTAAATCCCACCTTTCCGCGAGCTACTCTGCTCTGATTGGCCAGACAGCTCAGTCTGTTGTGATTGGTTTACCGCGTACAACGCGCGCGTCGAAAACAAAAACGCCTATTGCCATAACAACGTCAGCTGTCCTGAGGCTTCCTACACCGTAAACTAAAGACAGTAACGAACAATGACGTCAATTTTACCATATCAATGCAAGCACGAGTCCGATGATGAAACACTGGAAGAACTAGTTATTTAACCCAAACCTCCATCGTAAGGATGACTCGAGCAGGACGTTTCTCATACACTACTCAGTTTGAGGTACATTATAAGATGTTGCAACTGTAATTCCTCCCCATCAGCATTAACAAGTGCATGTCCATCAACAAACCGATTATTTTACTTGTACTATTTTTGTAATATATTGCGGTGAACACGTGGAAACTGTCAATAACAGTGCATGTATGTAATGTATACATTAGCCGAGCTCTAGCGTGAATGACTGATGTGAATGACTGGTGTAACATAAATGTTGGTCCATGCTTAATCTTTCCTCAAAGTAGTGAGAATGATAGACAATCTGCATTAATAGACACAGCTATAGGTAATAGTGGCCCACAAAGTGATTAGCAGAAGTATTTAAGTAAGACAGTAATAACGTGAGTTAGCCAGTTAGCAGGAGACCTACATAATATAAAACTCAAAACTAAGTATTTGAACACCATCTTTCAAGAGCAAGCGGTTTGCGAATCCTGCATTGAACTCTGAGATTTGAGAAGCAGTCGTCCGTGAAATAAAGGGAACACAGCAAAAGTTTAGGATTATACTGCTGTGATATCATGGCAAAGATGAACTTTAACCACTGATTCTTCACATGCTCGTCCTTTGGCAGTGAAAAAAAAACTGGCTTTACCTTCACATTGTAGAGCACAGCGTCTTCTCGACATGATGCTATCCAGTATCCACAGGAATCAGCTGCCAGTTTAAGGTTCAAGTTTTCCCTGGTGTCTGCGCGCGCAATAAGTGGGCGGGCAATATGCTAATGTTTCGTCTTGACGTCACAATGAAGCGGCTTATGATTTTTTGAAAAACAATTCATTTCATTGACTCATTGACTCAGAGTCGACTCTTACTTTTGAAAGACAATAACTTTATATAAGATGCACTTTCAGATTTAAAACTTTGCAGGATGTTTACATTCACTTAGAGCTATGTTACACACTACATGAAAGGTAATGTTCAAAAATCTATAATAGGGGCCCTTTAAAAGAATAGTTAATTTAATCATTTACTCAGGTCGTTCCAAACCCATATGACTTAATGTCTTTAAAATAAGCCAGTAGGGTTTGGGTTGTTTTGGACCCCACTGACTTTAATTGGTCACAAACCGTGCTTCAGAATATACATTTCTTTCTATGTACCACAGATGAATGAAAGTCATACCGGTTTGGAACGACATGAGGGTGAATACATGACCTCTCTGTGTGTATTCTGGTCTGAGGAAGAAGTTTTCTCTGACATCCTCAGTTGAACGAATATAGACTGAGATATTGTCTTCAGTCTCCTCATTTGAACTGTAGTGGTGACCACACATATATCTGCCTCAGCCTTCCCTCCCCCTCCGTCCAGATCCGCATATCAGCTCTTTAAATCACACAGATGTGACAGCTGCAGGTGTCCTGATTAAAACATCACTTTCATCTGTCCAGTCTGTTTATTTCAAGCAAGTGCAGATGCTTCTACTTCTGCGGGAAGAGAAGGCAGAGCTTTCTGAGATAATTATAACTTTCACGTGCAGTCAGATTGTATAAACCGTTTGCGTTCATAAACTGCTTTCAAATCCAAATTTCTTGGATACAAGCATGTTTCAAAGGTAGATGTGACATTCGGCTGAAGATCTGAAGACATGATGTAACATACGCCACACTTTGCCTTCTCACTCTTCATTTGTTTGATTAGCATCCTCTTTCTGATTTTCTTCATTCTGTGCATTTGGTGTTATTGACTTGTTGACAATTGAGAATGATGGGATAATTTTATAGTTCATGCCGTTTTGTTCTCCCATTGTTTAGTAGGCCTATAACTTTTTAACTAACCTCACCTGATGGTTTTATATGTTTCTGGCTGATTCAAGCTGGTCAGTTATGGTTTTTAGTTGGTCCAAGCTGTCCATGTTGGACTAGCAACAAACCAGCTTGCATGTTACAAAAAACAGCTTAAGAATAGAGTATAACCTTGTTTTTCCAGCAGCTATGTTGAGGTTTGGTTTAGATGCGATAAAAATGCATTGTGCATTTATAATTTTAATTATGCTCTTTATAGTTTGCACTCAAGCATTTGGTGTTCACTTATGTATGAAGGCCTATGTGAATGTGTGAGGTGTCAGTGGCAGAAAATCTTCTCTATTGTAACAACTTGACTGACACTGAACAGGTGCACAAGCAGGAGGAGGTGTCAGATTTGATTGGCACTGCACTTGTGCGGCGGATTCTTCAACAATGGGCACTTTTGGCTGTGTGAACTCTTGAAAAAAAGAAACCACACTTTTTACAATATCACATGGCCACTATCAAATTAACAATATAAGACTAAACATACATGCTTAGAGGAAAATTCTTTCTTTTTTTTGAACCAGCAAATTTTATTTCCACCACGTCTCAAAATATGTATCATATTTAATAGAATTCTGTGCTGGAAATTAAATTTTGAACATTTTTTTTTAAAGGTCCCATTGCATGGATTATTTTATTATTTTAGAATGTTTCCTTGGGTGCCCTTATAATGTTAGTATGTTTTTTAGATCAAAAGTTGTTATAATTTAGAAATAAAAGGCATATTTCCTAGCCTGATTTGGCTAGGGGCATAAGGGGAATATTCTAGATTCACTCGTCTGAGCTTTCATTTTCTCAGAAATACCCAGGGCTTGGTTTACACCCATCAAAAGTCTAGCCACTGGAGGACCATAGGCAGGCTAGGGAAACTCATAATAAGGTTAAAAAAACTCATAAAGTGACATTTTCATGCAATGGGACCTTTAAATAAATGGCACATTTATTTATCTTGCTAGATCAAATTTTAAATTTTGCACATAAAAAAACATTTTCACACTTTTAGCGTAATTTTACAGTCACATCTGGACTGGAAATAACGCAAAATATTTTTTTCACAAGTGATTATTTACTCACCAACAAGGCATTTGAATGCTTTCATATAGTTTGGTCAGTGAGATTTGTTTTTTTTTAGAAGGGATAGTTTACCCAAAATTTTTAATTCTGTCATCATTTATTTACCCTCAAGTTGTTTCAAACATGTATGAATTTCTCTCTTCTGCTGAACACAAAAGAAGATATTTTGAAGAATGTTGGTAACCAAATGACCCCAATGACTTCCATAGTGTGGAAAAAAAATACTATGGGATTTAATGGAGCACATCAACTGAAGAAAGATATTCATACAGGTTTGGAACAACAGCAGGGTGAGTAAATGATGATGACAGAATTTTCTTTTTTGGGTGAACTATACCTTTAATGTTTTTAAAAGAGGCTTCTTATGCTTATCAAGGCTGCATTTATTTGATCAAAGATAACATACAATTTTAAATAATTGTTTTCTATTTTAATATATTTTATAATATATTTTATTCCTGTGATTGCAAAGCTGAATTTTCAGCATCATTACTCCAGTCTTCAGTGTCACATGATCCTTCAGAAATCATTTAAAATTGCTGATTTGGTGCTCAAGCAACATTTCCTATTATCATCAATGTTTAAAACAGATGTGCTGCTTAAATTTTTGTGGAAACTGTAATACATTTTTTTTTCAAGATTCTTTGAAGAATAAAAAAAGAAAAGAAAAGAATTTGTTTGAAATAGAAATCTTTATTGTAAATGTTTTGATCAATTTAATGCATACTTGCTGAATAAAAGTATGAATTTCTTAAAAAAATTAAAAAAATTAAATTGAAATTAGGTTTTAGTTAGTTTTTTTATATAATTAGCCCTAAAAGTGCCTGTAGTTGAAGAAACACCATACACTGCTTAAATTGCTGGCACAACACAAATATATAAACATATTTGCAAACATATGTTTAGTGTCTCTTCTGCTTTAATAATAATATGTAAGGATTATGTCAGGAGGAGAATATCCATCAGATTCACATGTACTGCAAAACATGCATATTGTTATGGAATTGATTATTGAATATAATTACATTATATATTATTATACTACATTATGTACATTATAAACTGCAGTTTGCCTCCTTCCACTAACAATTCCATTTCAAGTGGGGCGATATATATATATATATATAGGCACGTTGTATGTGAGTATGCATTCATCACAGGGGCTTGTCTATAATGGATTGTTTTTTAGCCATAAAGCATTCTTCTTCCCTCAACGGGAACTATCCATTTATTTATTACTCTCCCCCTCCATCCATTTTCTTTAATTTATGAAATGATATTATCTAACAATCTACCATTTTACCATTAAAAGCACACATAAAAGTACACACACTCGTTTACTCACACACACTTTAAAGCTTAATCAATCTTACTTTATCATTTATACATGCTCTTAAGAAACAAAGAAGGTCTTATGAGCATTAAACTGAATGAGATCATTAATTCTCAGAAACATCTGGATGTAATTTTAGAACTTAGCCCTTAATGGAACATGAGGAACGCTACATAAGAGAGTGACATTACCCTCACCATAAAAATATGTCACCCAAACAGAGTTTTTATTAGAAAAACATAAAATTTAAATTCAAATATCTTTTAATCTGTTAGCAGGAGCAACGTTAAAGGTTGTGCATTCAAAATAAATGAACAGAAAATTGCATTTGTCCCTTAATGTTATTTTATGTACCGTATCCAAATATTTCAAGTGGGGCGATAGAACTTTCTTGACAATAAATGGCAATAAAACCGGTTCAGCAGTCCTGTAGTGTAACTTTGTTGTAATATAACGGAGTGTAAATATAAAACCCTTAGGGCAGTGGTCCTCAAAGTGTTTATTCAAATCTTTTGAGATTTCACACATTCACACATACTCTGTTGATGTTTGACGGCCAAGAGCCAATGGTATTTATTTCTTCTCTTCCACCTTTTCCTTATATGGTGTTAAATATATTACTTTCATAATGCTCTTGTAAAATTTTTGTTTTTTTTATTAATTTATTTTGGGGCATTGAAGGAGCCATTTTGTAGTATTATTTATTTATTTATTTATTGCAACATGGACAGTATACAAAAATGACAGGCCTATTTACAAAAAAAGTTAAAAACATTTTTTTATTTTTTTTTATTTTAAATTGTATTATTTATCAGGAAAAAATATAAACTTAAAGTCACCATAAAATCAAAATTGACAATTCTTATTGTTTATGGAATATTGCAGTATTTATTATAATTGTTTTATCCATGCACATAATGTTTTGTGCTATCATGTTATTTAATCAAAATAAGGGATACACCAATATGAAAATTTAGGAATAGGTTACCGTTATTGTGTATTGTGTACCAAGTATTGATGTCTCTGTGTTCAGGTTGATACCACATTACTTCTACTATGTAGATATGTTGTCTACACAATATCTACTGTATTATTTACTTAACTTTAGATATTCTAAGTAAAGCATGTACTTCAAAAGCATGCTTAATTCAGTGTATTGTTTGAGTAAAATGCACTTAAAACAGAGTAAACTTTAAAGGGGTCATAAACTGCCTTTTCCTATTATTTTGTACTGTTCTCTGAGGTCCACTTGTCAAGAATTTTACATAAAAGACATCTTAATTTAGAAGTAATAATTCTTTCCTGTTTTGACCCCCCTCATTGAAACACACGGTTTGAATAGGCGTGGTGGATTGTAGACTCGGAAGTAAATGCCCACTGGTATGATTGGCCAACAGTTTTGCATATTTAAATATTTTCAACACCCACATCAGTACACTTGTGGGATTGTTTTTAAAACTTTCGATGTTGAGAAATGGCAGCCGGTGAAATTCAGCCATACAGGTTAAAAACGCATAGGCCTACATACTCTGGTATGTGACCACACTCTAAAAAATTATGTGTTGGATTTACTTAAAATATATATGCACCATTTTTGCAACACACTTTTTAAGTAATCCCAACTTGAAATAATTTTACTTAAAATTAACAAGAAAACCTTTGTTATGTACTTAAATATTTGAGTTACTGACTTGCTGATGCGGTCTGGAACTTCATTAAAAATAAAGTTAATGCACCACTCCTTCCTAATGTTGGGATCAGAAGGAAGGTAATGCAAAGGCTGTGTTGTTTCACAATTAGGCACTGCACAGCGTCTTGTTGTCTTCGGAGCCATCTTTACCCTTTGGTTTCTGCATTGACCTGCGTTTGCGTTGCATGCACGAATTGGAGAATTGCTTTCATGCTTGATTGTTCAAAAAACACATTATTTTCCACATAATTTACATTATTACAGCACCCCTCTCCTCAGTCTGGTTGAACGCGCCATTTAGTTTTGGTTTCGATAAAGCCCCTCCTTCCGAAATAAAAAATGTGTTCAATGTTCAATGGTAAAATTCAAGCCTGTTTCAGACTTAAAGGGGCATTCCACCCATAGGAACATTGTTTTTTATTGAAAGTGGGTCATATATGTAGTCGAAATGTAAAATAAATTTTGAATTTGGTGCCTTCGTGACCGAGGAAAGACAAAAAATAACTTCAGGATGCATTTGTATGAAAGACAACAATTCCCACAATGCACCACATTGCACAGCTCCGCAAGCCACTCCCACTAATCCAGAACAGCGCATATCTGCCTATAAGAGAAATCACTCTTCCGTCTACAAGGCTAGCTACCACCAGAGCTTGAAATTCATTTCACACAAAATGTCTAGTTAGTTGGCGAACTCATTAGTGCATTACTCCTCGTTTGTATTTCTTTCGAAAAGGTGAATTATTGCATGGTACCTGGATGTTCAGTCAGAACATATGCGGTGCGAAACTAGGATAGTTCACAACACAAACGTCCGTGTCCTCGTCTGATTCAGAGATTTCGTCCAGGCGAAATTGTCATTGTTGGAATTCTTTGCCGCAGACGGACTCTATCTCTGTGTTCGTAGTTGCATAGTGAGATCACCGGCGCCACCAGTCCGCCCTAACTCGAGCCAGTCTGGGCTCCTCGTCCGCGGCAGGCAGGTCTTCTGCCTCGGCTGCTCTTCGCTATAATGCGGCTTGTAAAGGTAGCCACAAACACCTGATTCAAGCATCAGACTTCCGAAATCCTCTTCTTCTATATCATATTGAGTACTCTCCTCCGCTATTGTCATAACTTTACATCTGTCTCCACAGCGCCTGTTAGCTTAGCTTCAAACAAGATGGAGGATATTGCTTTCAGTTTCAGAGAGTACAGTCCCACCCACTGATCTGTAATAGGTCTGTAGCGTGAGCGGGTCCCGCCCCCTGGGAAAGATGAGGAACGAGTGTCTGTAGTCTCAACAGAAATCCCCCCCTCTTACACTTCCTCCGACAATGACGCAAAATGACGATTTTTGCGTCATTGTGGGAGGAAGTGTAAGAGGTAAATAACGGATTTCTCCCGTCTCAGGGGAAAATGAGAGAGTGTTGCACGACCATTCAATAGTATGATTGGGTTTCTAACAATGCAAAGCTTAGTGCAAATGGGTGGAGTGTCCCTTTAAGAATCGAACAAACAAGAGGATCGTCCAGAACGGATTTCATTCACAGACTTTGCGAGCACGTATTTCACAGGACGTTTCAGAGTGGGAGTTTTTCCCCCCCGTAAATTTCGAATGCTATTTAGATGAGATGTTATACACCATTTGATGATGATATTTGGCGGAAAACAATGGTAATACAAACAGTAATCAATCACAGAACCATGGTTAATTTTCCAAAGGGGCGGTGAACAGTCTTACAAAAGCGAGAACTTACAAACGCTACAATAAACACTACATCAACACTGTAATGTTATTTAGCAGGCTAGTGGAGGCAAACAGCTTTGCCCTTTGTTTACATCTTAGCAGCTATAAAAATTATAATTGGAACTGTTAATAGAAAATGCAACTACAAAAAATAAGACATACTTACAAGTTGTGATCCACAAACAGCAGATTGTCTCAGCAAAGGTGGAACTGCTCCATTTCAGGAGAAGCTTTTGTGCGTAGCCTGCATTGTTCTCATCTTAGGTTCTGGAAGATGTTCTCTGTAAAATAAGCTGCACACAGATAAACGTTGGGGTTATAATCTTCAGGAACAGTGTTTAAAATAAATTTTAACCTCTAGTTTGTCAGCCTTAGGAAGGTCAAACAAATGAGTTTTGGAAAAGCAGTGGAAAAAACAGCATCTCTTTGACATAGCAGCTCAACCAGGCCTCGTCCCCTTTTTTGCATATTCGGGGGGCGTGATTATTTAAATGAGTAACATTGTGACTGAAAAATGCGTTGTAGTCCAAATGTATCATTTGTTGTAGTTCTTGGAAAGTGAATTCTGTTAAATAAAATATCTCCCTTTGAGTGGACTTTGAGCTTTGTAACCTTGCAGATATTTTTTATGCCCAAACAGCAACATTACTCACTAACTAAAGTTGAAAAAGTGAAAAAACATAATATAAACCCTTTAAATCTGTGTGTAAAATCACAATTTTTCTTATTATTTTTTTCACTATGTACTTTCCTTTTCAAAGTGATTCTAATCATATTTCAAGCAATTCAAAACCATGATGGTGTACAAGTGCACATCTGATGTGTCTCAGCTGAAGGAAATAATACATTTTTTATCGACTTGAAGGTATCGGCCAAATTTTTGATACCGATATGGTGGCCGATATATAGGCATCCCTAATCAAAATGACTTCCCCTCCATCTTGCAACAACATCTCTTCTCTCCTCTGATGATGTGTTTACTATTGTGAGGGCAGGACAACTTGGGGAAATTCCAATCGGAAGTGAGCATCCTTATGCCCTACTCTCTCCGAAGTGCAGAGCCCTTGAAGTGGCGACTTCGGAGGGAGCAGGGCACTTGTGTGTCACGATGAAGCAGTTTGGAACACACTTGGCGAAGGGAGCAATAAAAGACCACGTAATTTCCTCATTAGCTTCACATGGAATGTAACCAGGACAACGCGGCTGTGCAGCGACATCAGGAATATCTTATTATTGGTGTTAATATGATACAAATTAATGTACATTTTTTAGTGAAGTTTTTTGAAATATATTTTATATATATGTGTGTGTGGTTTCCTTATTTGCCCTTAACGTTATAAGTTAAGCATTAAACACATTTCTTACCTATGAAACTGTTTTAAACTTAATATGAAATGCATGATGAAAATGTGTGTAATATCACAACAACTTAAATTATTCTTTTTATACGTTAACTCCAACTCTCCTGCCAGATCTGAAGATCTGAACTTTTCACCCTGGGTCACATGACCATAAATGATTAAATTCTTTCTTGAAGTGACCATCGCATGTGTTTCATTCTCTAACGGACTTGTGGAAGGGCCCATTTGCCTCCTGCAAATGGCGTCCCCCTTCAAGGGTGCAAAAACGCCGTTTGGAATTCGTTCCCTGTCACTCGCATGAGATCATCACAGCAATAGCAAACCACAACCATCCAATGATTCAATCAATTCCCGATGGACAAAATCAAGCCTCGCCATACATTTTTCTTCTCAGTTGTGTGTGTGTGTGTGTGTGTGTGTTTGTAAGTATCAGCCAAATTAATACATATCAATGATGTGTTTTTTCATTATTCAACATTTTTAAGATTTCAAATTCTGGGGGGTGGCCGCAAAAATATTTCTACATTTTAAAAAGGGGCATCACCATAAAAAATTGAGAACCAGTGCCACAAGGGAACCCTAATTTTATTGCAGTGTCTATTAAATCCCCTCATCTCTCCTGTTCTCTCTCCATGGCCCAGTAGAGGTTTAGGGGATCATCTCAGGCCATGCAGTTTAGAGTTGCTTCACTTAAACCAATATGCTTTGATAGGGATTTCAAAAGGGGGAATCTAAATTTTCTCTTTCATCCTCTCTTCTAGTTTCCTCTCACTTTCCCTCCCTTGAGACAGTTTATAATGTGTGTGTTTGTGTTGGTTTGTTGCATTTACCTCTGACATATAAGAAAGCACATCAGTTAATTCCCTTATTGTTCACTAGAAAAACAACCCTGAATACATAAATAGATAAACAAACAATACAAATGAATAAATATAATTGCCCGAAGATAGCAGTAAATACCAAAGGAATCAGAAACTGATGCATCTACGATCTTTCACTTTTTTCAGATGCAGCAAAAACACAATATGTCACACTTTAACTTCATATTTATTAGCATTTGACTAATTTATAACACATCAAATCCCTTGCACAGCAAACAAATCACAGAGGATTCAGAGCCCTGAGGCTAAATGAGGTCACATGAGGACAGAGTGATTCGGCGGATGTCTTCCAAGGAGAATAAAAGAATATTTAATCATTTTCAAAGCACAGGAAGCTCAATTGTGTTATGAGGTTTTGCATTATTTTGCTCGTTTTTTAATACGCGACGTGAGAATAATTAAATGCGAACAGATGGAGGCCAGTTGACGTGTTCGGTAATATAATTTCTGTATCGGTTTTCATTTTGTGATCCTCACAAATGGCTAAGAACAGATTGATCCGTGTCTGCATTTCTCATCTCGCTCAAGACATTATTAACATCTGATTAGAAGTATGGCATTCTCCATTATTCTTTCACTCTCCTTCCAGCTCTTTCCTCTCTTGTAAGAGACCACATCAATGTTCCCTCTAATTTTTTTCCTTGCTGAGCAAAACTTTTCAATATTGGGTGGACATTTTGAACACCTGAGCAAAAACATTTTTTATACCAGACCTGTACAACCAATATAACAATTAAGCAGTTACAATGAGGTGGTTTGAGACAGCCATGTTTTTGTACGGTCAATTATTGGCAACAGACAGCATGAAATCATAAAAATGTTGATTTATTTCTTATTCAATTCAATTCACATTTATTTGTGTAGCGCTTTTCACAACACATATCGTTTCAAAGCAGCTTTACAGAAAATGCATGTCTACATTACAATTTAGAGTGATCTGAGGTGGCTGTCAAGTTATGTATTTCAGAAATGAACAAATCACGCATTTAGCTAACAATGTATTAATTTAAGGAAGAAACAGTGAGTTCATTGAATGAATGTTGTTAACAAAATGTTTAGGATATAATAGAAAATGTAGCATTGGTGTTTGCATTACTTTTTAGAATTTGCAAGACTGTCTATATCATGGGTTTTCAAACGTTCTAATGAAAATCGCCCTAAACAATCCCCTTATAAGATCAATTCTTTATTGGCTTATTAATATAATATAATGTAATATAATATAATATAATATAATATAATATAATATAATATAATATAATATAATATAATATAATATAATATAATATAATATAATATAATATAATATAATATAATAAACCGATATAATATATTATATAATTTTAAATGCTTCAATTTGTTTTTATATTATATTATTATAATATGAAAACAAGCATTTAAACAGATCTAATAGCAATTTTTTTTTCAAAACATGAACGTGAATTGTTTTATAGTTAATATAAAATAACTATACCCACACACACACACACACACAAACACAAATCTATTTAAATTGATGCATGTAAATAAGGTATTTTGAGTTTGCATGCAATTGGAAATGTATCTGAGTTTTGTTACCGTGCTGTGACCATCATCTGTTATAATCACCACTTAATCAAGCCACTCTTCTTTAAAACAATATGACTTTTTAATTTACATGTCTTTGTAGCAAATTAGCTGTATGAAATATTAATAATCAATAATAACTGGTTATAATTGATTATGAATATTTTGATCAGTTAATATAATTAACTTACTGTCGTAAATTAATATTACAATCAATTAACCTGTTTGTCCCATGAACACTCAGGATTAATTGTTTATTAACTCTAAGAAATGTACATTTCCGGGGCATGGGAAATGTCTTTCTTAATTTACAGTACTACTAAGAGCAGTAGCAAAAATCTATGATTAGTGACTCCAATTATGAGCTTGAGACACGGACAACTTTACGTGTGACATGAACAAGATTTTATTAACTAGTCTAAACACTTAAACTACTCTAACATACACACACATACATGCATACAGTTTACCAAGGGAAAGAGAGCTGAAGCAGAATACAGGAAGGCAAGAAATTATAGCATTGTTTGAAATTCAGCAGATCAACAGCCTTGAGCAAACCATCAGTTTAGTTCTAACACACCCTTCTTTAAAGGGGTAAGGATACTTAATGTATCAAATAATGAGACTAAGTGTGATACTTGCATGTCTCGCCCATTTGAATTAAACTGTCCTGATGCAATCTGTTGAGGCTCCAGTTGGTCTTTGCTGATGTGGTCTTGATGAGAGAGAACCAGTGGTTTTCAGAGTAACTTTGGTGAATGGAAAGACAAGGCCGCAGCCTGGCACAAGCTTGGTGGGTCCTTAGAAGCTTCTAGTTCAGCATCATCTTCACGTCAGCATTTCAGAAAGGGACTAAGCGAGAGCTAAGAGCTGATCAGTGACTTTAAAGCGTGAAGATGGCACAACCTCTGGATGTGTGTGAACGAATGAGAAGATTTCCCTTTGGAGGGGAATTTTACGACCCATTGTGTTCTAGCAGGGCATTTGCATATGTACTTTCATTGGGTGTTTAAGAAACGAATCTTTAAGATTCTTATAACACTAATGCGTCACAAAGTTAGCAAAATGTAATGTAAATTAACAAATCGGAGGCGAAGATTGGATTTTATAGATACCAAACATGCCACACATATGATTTTGGTTAACCATAATATGCAAAGTCTGAAACATTAACCCAATAGAGTTTACAAGAATACAAACGCCACACCACGTAAAAGGAAAATTATGAGATGGGAAAATTAGATACATGTTTACACATTTCTCAAGTGGTTATATATAGAATATATAGGATTACAGGGTTTATTTCTCCTCCTCTGCAAGAGTTTAAGTGAGAGTCGCAGCTCTCTGGAAATTCCTTTGGGTCGTAAAACTCTTATCAGCTTCAGTGTGTGTTAGCTTCATTTGGGATGTTAGTTTTTGGGGGTAGTTTCACAGGCCTTTGTTGGGAGAGTGAGTTTGCTGGATTATTCATTAAATAAATAATTTGTGTGTTTCTGATTGGTGCAGACGCTACATATTTGCGTTTTGCATTGCCTCTGGTATTGAGCTATTTGGTCCGATTAAAGTATAGCGACTGATTCGGCTCCAAGGGGGTAATCTTTCAGCCGAAAACTGAAGCTTCCCCGGGGGCCGCCATTGATTAGCAGACCATCACCTGCTGTTAGCATTCCATTGACTCCCATTCATTTTGGCGTCACTTTGACAGCGAATAACTTTACATCTAAGGCGTTTAAAGACTCCATTTGTCCATTATTTTTTTCTAAAGAAACACGAAAATGTATAAAAGGCTCCATTACCTTGTATCTTACGTTATGGCCCCGTAGAAGCAGTTTTTGTAAAAATAGGCTAACGATTGCATCATAACCATGCGACTCTCTATCGCACAGTAGAGAAATTACCGTATGGACAGGAGGAGAAGCTCGCAGGCAGTCGGGGGGACGTGGAGGCAAAATGACAAAATAATTAATCAGAAAACTTAGCAAAAGTTGCTCCTGCTCCTAGCTCATGGACACCTCCTACTCACACTCTCTAAGTTTCGGAAGGGAATGATTCAGATTTCTCTTGGCACAGCTACTAGAAGACAGACGGGTTGCTCACGTCACATCTACGTCGTCAAGCTCAGTTTGCGCAGTACGGTCAGCTGTCAGGAAGTGAGAGCTTCTAATTGACTTCACTTTTCTCCTTTGAATCCAGTGGGGTCGCTGTGTCCATTTCTTTTACTGTCTATGTTCGGCTCACTCTCACTCACATAATTCTCAAACCCGTTAACCGCATTCATCGGTTCTAACTTTATAGCGACACTAACTCTATAGCGGCTGACCAGAGCACTGCAATTATTTCTCATTAGATTACAATCAAATGGATTTCCTCACACAATCGTCTGTCCTCTGCGCGGCGTTTTGTTATTTCTGAGCGGTTGAGACATCAGAAGTGTGCGGCCGCACATGCGCACAGCTTACACCGTGTCCTAACCAGACGCCATGTGATAAGATTCCAGAAACAAATAATTTGTCTGTCCACACTAGACGCAACGCGACTGCGAGATGCGTCAAAATCAATCAAACCCCACAGCCAATAAGAACAGCGTGTGGGCGGAGTCTCGTGGCACGTGCACAGCACCAGAGAGTAATCTTGACGGCACTCGCAAGAAAATGGATAAGTGGCTTAATAATCAATTTCACAAATATTACACTATTTAAACATTATGAAAAATACATACTGAGTTACTAAAACAATCTTTGTCAAAGAATACACTTGTTTGTTCACAGTTTGAACGTTCTTGTTTCCATTTGTTTAATTTCAAGATCTGAGGTGAATTATCCATTGTTGCTTTTACAGCTACAACGCTGGGAGCACTAAATGATATTCAGAGTTGCATTGCATGCTTTTAACATTAAATAAAGCACATAAAAAGTACCTGAGATTATCATTGCCACACTTTGTGTTTGTTGTTCCTTCCAGCCACGATGTCACAGAAAAATAAAAACCGTTTATAAAATAGAATTGTCGCTGTCGTGGCTGGTTAGCACAATAACTCGGATTAACATGGAAAAGATACCTTTTATCGCGCGTCACTTCACGTGTAGTTAGGACACGGTGTTAGAGGGAACAGTAGCTTCTTTATTTCTCCCTTCCTATCATGCATTATGTATTTCATTATCGTCACTAACTACTTTCAGCCACTGGAGTACAGTCAAACATAATTGACACACAGACATTAAATGACTCTCATAAGCCTTTCTGTATCGATCTGCATACTGACCAAGAGCAAGAGCAGGACCGGAGACACTGCAAACATAAAACCCAGACACTTCTAGATGTGCTTCAGTGACAGGGCTCACCTCGGAAAAATACTGTCCAGGGTCTGGCTGACAGCTGAACGGTGACCCGTCCGTTTATCATATGATTTATTAATTAAGGTAAATGTCAAGCTTGCAATTACTTCACAATTCATCTGGAGGAGCTCAAAGGAATATTATACAAATATTTGACAATTAGATGAAAATGTGGATGTTGTGAGGATGAGCCGAAGCAGGGGCATTTGTTTAAGGGATATTTGTGTGCTGTTGGGAAAAAAAGCCATGGCATTTCTAAGATCAGGTCACATTGATCAGGGCATGCGCTTAAACGCTGCTGTCAGCTTGCTGGGTGTTCAGATTCCAGGATAATCCATTTTTTGACACGACATGCTGCACTTTCACAAAGATTTTTTTTTGGGGTGAACACACTCAACTGTAAAAACCAATAGCTTTAACTGTTCATTTCTAAATAAAGACTGGTATGACATTTGGAAAAGGGGTTTAGGTTTAGGTTGAAATTTTGTTCATGACACATCAGAACAATGAATCTTCTGGAAGCAATCGATTTAGCTTTTCACACTGTTCTGTCTCTGTCCATTGTCGTTCCTGTTGTTGGTATATTATTTTCTCAACATCTCATTGAGAAACCAATGCATCAAAACCTTTGGTCTTCAGCTGTACAGTACCCACCTTCCACTGCACGTTTTTTATACCAGTTTACATTTCCAAACATTCCTTTTGCCATTAATTGTAATTATCCAGTGAGATTTTTGTATGCACAAGGAGTCTGACAACAGCCATTGCTCCAGACAGAGATCTGATCTCACCATCATCACGTCCATCTGGGATTACATCAAGAAACAGGAAAAGACTAGAAAAGACAGAGACAGACTAAAGGCAACGTCTCCAAGAGGCTTAAAGAAACAAACCTGCAAAAGTACCTGAAAAACTATGTGCAAGTGTACTAAGGAAAAAAGCTGTTTTAAACGCAAAGTGTGGTCACACTAAATATTGATTTGATTTAGTTAATAGAAGTTAATTGATAAATAAAATATTTTTATGGCATTATTTTGGAAAGCATCCTCACTTTACAGCATAAAGTGCCTAAAGCTTTTCACAGTACTGTATCTTTGCAGGAAGGTTTCTTCAAGCGTTTTGGAGACGTTGCTACAGTTCTTCTGGATTTAGTCTGTCTCAGTTTTTAATGTTTCTTCATGTAATCACAGACAGACTTGATGATGGTGAGATCAGATCTCTGTGTGGATCATACCGGCTGTTGTCAGACTCCTTGCGCATAAAAAAAAAATCTCACTGGATTATAACATTTAATGGTTTAATTAATGAATGTCCTGTTATTTTATATTTAATAATGTTTTTTCCACAATATTACAGTTTTAACGTTGTTGCATTTACAATAAAGAAACTGTTTTCTTTTTTTAATATATTGTAAAATGTAATTTCTTCCTGTGATGGCAGTTGAATTTTCAGCAGCCATTACTCCATTATTCAGTGTAACTCTAATATGCTTATTTGGTGTTCAAGAAACACCTGTATGTATCCATATGTGTGTACGTATGTGTATATATGTGAGTGTGATTGGCTGGGCTACTATTATACTGCTCAAGACAAGTGGAAAGGGCATTTATAATCACTGCAAGCAATTACATTTTTCCACTGAAATTTGAGGATATCACCAAACTATTAAGCCTAAAATTGTATGACTGCAAAATCATTAAGATTATTCCTTTTGTACTTATGCAAAAAAGCTATTTTGCCATTATGCACAAGCCAAATTGCTATTATGTAAATAACTGTGTGGAGATGGTGATTGGAATATTTCTGCTCATTTAGCTGATTCAGGAATTCCATCAGAGGAAATTAATGACTGAGATCCCGAGTGTATACTGGCAGAGAGACTGAGAGAATGTGAGGGAGAGAGGAGAGATATAATCAGCCTTTACAAACTTTTATTGGGACTTCAGGCCAAACAGCTCAGTGAGGCAAGGTCAAATGAATGAGAGAGAAAGAAATTAATACACAATAAAGAGGTAGCAGTGAAAAGTGTGATGGAGATACAAAATCACCTGACTCAACACAGTTCTATAAATAAAATGAAACCCTTGGGTAAAACATTAGACAGGAACCTGCGTGTGTGAGTACAAAAATGCTTTCAGATGCATAAAACAATAAAGCATTAAAGGTACATTTGTTATTCTGTGGTTACTAGGTCTTTTGGAAGTGCAGTTCAGGGTTCAACAGTATGTAAACTATCACAGATCTGTTCAAAGTGAAGATTTATATTCACTTCATAATCCAGGGCTGTTGAAAGTAGATTTGCAACTCAATAGCGTTAACAGCCTGCCACTTTCAGCTATATTTCTCTATAAGAAATAGACAAACAACTTCCTGCATCTGAAACGAGAGCCTAATATTAATGCATTTATTATAAAAAAAATTGGCTCGCAATTCAGTCGCATGCTGGGCACAGGCGTACTATTTATCTCAGCTGGACTCTGAAAGGAAAAGAAACAATCTAACTTAAAAACAACATTAGAGACCCTGTGATGGCTGCTTTCAGCTGCTGCAAAAGTTGTGAATGATGGGTTGATATTTTCTCAGCCTGTAGAAATCCATTTTCTGTCATCTTTTCCCACCTTTGAACTGTGAGATTCAGATGCAGTTGTCCCAAAAAGAGTTCGACCACTTCAGTCACACTTAAAATGTGTGAATGTCACTGCATTTAATAACTTGTAAAATGGCATTTATTTAAAAGAAGACCTTTCAAACAAAACATTTAAACAATGTGGATTTTAAAGGATAAAACATCAGATATAATGTTCAAAGTTGAGATAAACTATCTGGATACTTCCTGGTTTTCAGATTTTGTAGCATAGCATCATACAAATTTTTTATTTGTGTAAACTGAATTTTATGAAGAACTTGCTTCTTGACTGTTAATAAGGGAGATTATTTCTGTGGATTTTTCACCAACTGTCTTATATATTCAGACACTGCTTTTGGCATACTAGTACAGAATATTCAGACATGGTATATGAGAAGCATGTCCTGGCATCAATTGTTTGCTGATGCCATATTGATATTATATTATGTAATATATAATAGATTTAAAATAAATGGATAAAATAATACAAATATTAACATCTTAACCATATTTTACTGTAAAAGTACACAATATTGTTCAAAAATGATTTTGAAAGATATTTGGCAAGGTTGCCTAAAAAGGCATTTATTTGTCTTTGTATTTATCCAAACCATAGTGTAAACCAATAGTATTGTGAAATATTATTACAATTTAAAGCAACACTAAGGAACTTTTCCTCTTCGGTCACCCTACAGGTTGGAAGCGGAACTGTCCATTACTGCTGTGGTAAATTATTTCGCTGCCCGCAGCCTACTGTCGCACGCACGCTCGCTGTTTGTCCAGCACCGGCTTTGGAATTATTGATGTCCACAGACAAGGTAGAGTATGTTGCATGATTTCACGAAACTATGATGTATTGCGACATCAGAAATGAAGAAAAACTAAATAATGACTATTGTTACGCTTGACGTAAATCAAGTCAAATTTGTAGTTTCTTATGTCTCATTCGAACTACAGAAATGCGACCCGGTTTGGCAAACTTGCATAGTGCGGTTATAGCAGATATAGGGCTGCAAAGCAAATCCAGAAGTGCCTTTCACCCTGTTACGACTTGATGAACCACTGATACGATTTTGGAAACATTATTTTAAGGTAAAAAATGTTCCTTAGTGTTGCTTTAAAATAACTGTTTACAGAAATCATTCTAATATGCTATTTAGTGCTCAAACATTTCATTTCTTATTATTATCAATGTTGAAAACAGTTGTGCTGCTTACATTTTTGTAGAAATCATGATGCTTTTTTCAGGATTCTTTGATGAATAGGAAGTTCACAAGAACAGCATTTATTTGAATCTTCTGTAACATTATAAATGTCTACTGCGACTTTTGATCATTATTAATTTCCTAAAAAAAGTTTGAATGGTTGTGTAAATAAATATATATATATATATATATATATACAGCGGGGAAAATAAGTATTGAACACGTCACCATTTTTCTCATTAAATATATTTCCAAAGGTGCTATTGACATGAAATTTTCACCAGATGTTGATAACAACCCAAGGAATCCATACATACAAAGAAACCAAAACAAATAAGTTCAGATATTAAGTTATGTGTAATAATGTGAAATGACACAGGGAAAAAGTATTGAACACATGAAGAAAGGAAGGTGCAAAAAGGCATGGAAAGCCAAGACAACTGCTGAAAACTATTAGTAATTAAAAAGCAATCCAGCCCCCTGTCCGTGCAAATTAATAACAGCTGGTTCAGTCCCAAATTATGGCCTACAAAAAGGTATCATTGCCAAGGTGTCACACAAGACACATCTCATGATGGGTAAAAGCAAAGAGCTGTCTCAAGACCTTCGCAACCTAATTGTTCCAACACATAATGATGGCATTGGTTATAGGCACCATTCTAAGCTTCTAAATTTTCCAGTGAGCACTTTTGGGGCCATAATACGGAAGTGGAAAGACAATAATTTCACCATAAATTTGCCTCGACCAGTGCTCCTCGCAAGATTTCTGACAGAGGAGTGAAAAGAATAATCAGAAGAGTTGTATGGATTCCTTGGGTTGTTATCAACATCTGAACACACCACTCACACTCTGCTCTATGCAAAATATTTGACTGAGTTGAAAGTATTAATAATAATTATTAGTTACTATAAAGCCTTTCATAACATGTAGTCTGTTATGCTGTAGCAAATAAGAGTCACAACCTGTGATAATCTTAATATATTGTGAATAAGATATATACATATCTTGTCACATATTTGAAGAATTCTTTATTTCAGTGCATTTACCTTATTTAGTCACAGAAGCAGATTAAATGTCCTAGAATCTGCTCACGTCTGTGTTTAGTGTCTTACAGCGCATGCAGTCTGCAATCATAAATGTTTTAAAAAGTTTAGGAGGCAATGTGCTGTCTTGGCCATATGGTACAAGCATGTGTTTGCGTATGTGTGTGTGTGTGTGTGTGTGTGTGTGTGCACTGTATTTTTAAAAACTGCAGCCAAACCCTATTAAAACAATATACAGGATCTAGGATGTACTGTATATATTCTGTGCCAGCGGAGAGGAAATGTCAGGTTTATTTGTGTCTTGTCCAATATTTTACGACATTCTTATATGAGTCATTGTTTATGTGTATATATATATATGCTATGGGTGTATGGTCACCGTAATTTGGCCAAGTAAGGCATATTCAACATATTTTGTTGATCCTGGAACAACATTCCTGTCCGAAAAATGTAGTCCTAACCATATCCTTACCCCTAAACCTAACCCTACCCATAACTTATCCCTAAAATCAGAGGGATTGGTGAATAAGGTGAATGACACTGATGTAGAAGCACCTAACACTGGTTGTAAGCCTAAACTTGACATAAACTGTAAACTCGCCCCTCAAATCTGATTGGTTTTGATTGGAATGTTGTTCCATGCAGGAACATGTTGTACTTGGTGAAATCACATTCACCATGGGTGTATACACCACATATGGGTAATATATTTATTATATAGCATTGTATATTAGCACATATCTCAGAGGCTGTGTGTTTTTGGCAAATATAATGTAGTTTTGGTTGCAGTGAGTATGTAAATACAATTAAACATTCATGTTTGAGTGTTTATGTAGGTCAGTGTTATGATTAATTATAAAGTTTCTTTAGAAAAACATTTCTCTCTCGCTTTAGTCACTGGGTGATCTGATTGCACATTTTATTTCCTCACAGTTTTAAGCACAGTTTTGATGTCGCGCATACATCAATCACATTGAGTGTAATTTTCATTTCACACTCATTAGAGCAGAGCAGAGCAGAAGAAATGTCTAAACAGCAGCCTCACATTTACAGGGAGAGGGTTAAATACAACAAGAGAGCAAAGGAAAGCATGATTAAACCCTGCAAAAAAACCTTGGGTAACTGGGTAAATGGGTAACTGTGATTGCCAGAAATACACCATAAAAATATGGTGGTGACAATGTTTCAGGCATTTTAGGATGACATTTTGGCATCAGTTAAGGTGAATAACATTTTAACTGGTTTGTTGATAAGGGAAGGAGGCGGGAACCGGCACACGTTATGCGCAACTTTAATACCAAATAAACATTAACCACAAAATGAATGTAAAGTGGCAGCCCCTCACGGACGACTGCCGCATAAACTAAAACAGAACTCCAACATAAATGTCCCAGGCCTGGTCCTCTCTCGTCCTTCACTGTCATCAATCCTCCTTTTATCCTTCCGGAGCTCCTCCGTGGGACTCAAGACTAGGGTTGGGTATCATTTGAATTTTCACTAGGGGTGTAAAGATACCCTCATGTCACGATTCGATACATATCACGATACTGAACTCTCGATACGATATTATTGTGATACTCCAAGACATATGGTAAATGGTTAAAAAAAATTAACTGTTGATTAAAATGCTAAATTTGGTATTACATTGGGTGTGTAAATGAATAGGCTTGGACTTGGTGCTGATAACCCAATGCAAGGGGCAATAGTGACACCAGAATAAAAATATTCATGATTCTGAAGCTGAAAACAGACATTTGGCATTATCAGGACCCACAAATATTCCCCCATTGCTTCATTCTACATTATATTCAACATTATATATATAGTAGTTTAATGTAGTACTGACACTAAAACTGTAAACTTTTTTCACACACAGTAATTTTAATTTTGGGTGAACTATCCATGATACATATAGTTGCATTTTTGAATTGCGATATATTGTGACATGATATATTGTTAAACCCCTAATTTTAACAACTTCACTTTTTATTGATTCCTAATTTAGATTTCAATAAGGTAAAAAAACAAACAAACCTGTGGCCACAGTACTGGTGGGGGTAAGGGCAGTCGTGGTGAAAGAAAAGGATACGGAAGGATAAGGAGGGACCAGAGGAGAGAGAGGAAAAGGGAAAAAAATCTGGGTCCGGTTGGCACTGCCATCCGATCCTCCACCAGCTGGGTAAACTCCTCCGCAATGGCAGATTGGTGGAGGCAGTGTTACGCTCTGGGCAATGCCCTGCTGGGTAATGTTCTCTCCATGCATGGAGGCCCCACCTCGCAACTTGCAGGACTGCTGTTAATGTCTCTGTGCCAGATACCAGGACACATTCAGACGTCTCGTGTGTCTCGACACTTCAGAGCTGTTTTGGCAGAATAAGGGGGAACTACACGATATTAGGAAGGTGGAAATACTTAGCATTTTCTGCAGCAATATTCAGAATAATTACATGTACTGCCCTTGAATTGTAGTTATCCAATTAACAGGTTTTTAGTCTAGCACTTTTTGGCAACAGCAGCCCTTGACTGTTTGAGAAGTGAGACGTGGCCTCAGAGAGATGAGCAGAGCAAATTAGCAGGTTGTGAAGGTAGCAAAGGTACTCTCTGTAGACTTCAGCTCTCATAAAAAGAGAAGGTTAGTTTATGATTTTTCTAAATCTTAGTGCATTTTGCTTAGAAACTGTGAGAACATTTTCTCCCCAGAAATTTTAAAGAGAGTTTGGGATTACTGAAACTGGTGTTTAGATCTTATTTTTCATGGGCTTTCTTTGAAAGTAGCAAAAACCTCATCAATAATGTAGAAGAGTCTTGCCTCAGTGTTCAGTTCAGAACAGTTTTAACAGAGATAAAACAGCAGTTTGCCAATGTAAACAAAGTCTTGGCTTCTTTTTTTCTTTACTTTCTTCTCTGCCCGAGTTTCCATGGTGAATTAATGAAGTGCCCGGTAATGGGGCTTAATTCTGGCTTACCACTCAAGAGTGTAGTGTGGCCTGCTTTAGGCAGCGGTTTGTTTACAATATGCATGAAATGACATTCAATGAAGTGTAAATTAGCTCATAAACAATCATAACCTGGAGCATGCCACACACTTAAACATGCATTGAGTGCAGAAATGTATTGAAATGTATCCTGTTCTTACAGAATATAGAACAGCCGAAGCGCCAGTGGCAAAGTGCTATTAGCGTCAGGTGCACCTCATCTCACACTGCCTGCAAAACTCTTCTTGTGTGTGTTTTCTACTGTTATTTTATTTAGATGCATGCTGGGAGCCTAAGCAACAATACAGATGAAATACTGTCATTTTTCCTCTCGCTCTCGGAGTTCTTTATGCATAAAGAGAGAAAGAGGGAAGGAGAGAGAAGGAAGCATGTTTAAAGACAAACATGAAATGAAATTAGTGTGCAAAATATGAGCGGGATCAGCAGGAGATGAGTTTTAGTGGCATCAAAAGGGAAAAAGAGGGGAGTAGGGAACGCTAAAGATGACTTCACGTCAAACATGCAGTCGCTGACATCATCACGTCAAGGTCACGTTTCCCTTTTTAGATGTCCCACCAGATGTGCCTCGGCATCTCGGATTGTAAATCATTCCTCGAGTGCGAGCCTGAAAGGTTGATCTCAGACTCATAGCAGCATCTCACGTCCGTGTTAATGTGGAAGAAGAATGAGGAAAAGATTGACAAGTGTGGCTTGTCCATGAGTTATCGTTCGATGGGCCCTGTGGACATGAACTATTAGAATGAAGGAGAGACTTGGGATGGAGGACAGATGACGGAAGTAACCCGAAGCTGTCCAAATGAGTATGTCATTTAGGTTGGAATTATTGTTTATTTAAAAATGAATTAAAATGACATTTAATTTATTTATTTTTTTAAATATTTAAAATAATTTTCGCAATATTTTACCATACAAATACATGTTTTGTTATGTTAAATTAAATATATATTTAGAATAAATTTAACTTAAACATTAATGTGCAGTAAAATGTGTGTAATGCATGTATTAAACATCTATTTTCTAATTTATTCATTAATAAAACTGTAATAAAATCAGTTTTAGTTTACAGTATCAGTTTTCATGAAATTATTTAGCAGCACAACTGTTTCAACATTGATGATAATAAGAAATGTTAATTGCACCAAATCAGCATATTACAAAAATTTCTGAAGGATCAGGTGACACTGAAAACTGAAGTAATAATTCATTTACAGGAATAAATTAAATCTTAAAATATATACAAATAGAAAAGTTTTTAAATTTTAATTTGTAATAATATTTCACAATATTATTCATTTTAGTGTATTTTTAAGCATAAAAATGTATTTTTAAGTGTATTTTTAGTGTATTTAGTAAGCATAAGAGACATCTTTTAAAAACTTTTTTTAAAAACTTTTTAAAAAATAAGCTTTTTTTTTTTTTTTTAGCTTTTATGTAATTTGTTTTAAGCTGACAGACCCCCCAAAAAGAAGAAAAATGATCAAATAAATAAAATTATTGACTGAAAAAGGAATTAATACTGCTTAAAACTCTCACTGTCTGTCAGAGCACTGGTCCATTTGGGTTTGACCTGCTGATGTGCTTGTGTTTAGCTGCAGGCCTGGCCTCTTCCCAGACTGAGATGACTAATTAGTCTCTTACATTAGACATTAGAAATCAGTCAAAGAAACTCTCAAAGCCTTACTGAGCTATTAGAAGTGCTCATTTTAATTCATTAGATGTCGCTTTGGCGGAAAATAAACGATAATTAGCCCAATGATCATCCTCCTCTGTCTGTGGAGACTATATATGTGCCTTTAAGGAAGAAAAATGACTGGCTATGAGTATGTATTTTAGTTTCATAATAACATATGGGCGTCAATCTTCCCCTGCTGGGCTGTGCGTGAATCTGATCTCTGTCAGATTCTGTTACGGACCTGACAGTACGGGTGAACTGCCTCTGTGTCCTCTGGACACACTTCATTTTTGACAAGGAGGATTTTAAGGTTGGCTGCTGCTACTTCTAAATGATGTGTTTGGCACGTCACAGGAACTCATCCACACTATTCCGCTGTGAAATCAAACTCAGGGTAAATACACAAGTGCATGGACAAGACAAAAAAAAAAAAGGAACATGTTGTTTCTTTATGACTTTTGACTTTTTTTTTGCAAACCTATTTGTAATATTGAGTGTTTAAGGGAAACAGTACTGCAGACCAAAATCACTGCACCATAGCTTGCCATTGATTTGTGTGCTTTTAAGACCATCATTTTCTAAAAAAAACTCTAACAAATGTCTGAAGTACAGGCATATACTGTGCATTTAAGAGTTATAACAGTAAGTGCTTTCTGTTCTGGAGAACTTTCTGTTCAGTTTAATCATTTTTGTTGAGTCTCAAATCAGCTTTGAACAACCGGAGCATCTCAATTTTAAACAAACCGTTTAGTTCATTTTTATTATTTAAAAAACACAAGTTGTGTGTTTGCATCCATTCTTTTTCTTTGTCATCATAGTAGTATTATTATGACCGCCGCTAGCGTAGCTAGCGAAAGCGGTCATATAGGGATTGTCAAAGTTTTTTTTTTGTTTTTTTTCCGTCAATCTACTGAATTTTCCGTCAACGATACCAGGGACACCGAAACACCGGGGAACATGAAATTTGGTGGGCATGTAGCCCCACTAGACTTTTACGGAAAAATTTCGTTTGGTCCCCGGGGGCCACTCCCCCCCCGCGCTGGGCCCCCCCAAACCCAAAAAATGCAGTTTTTCCTAAATAACTACCTGAACCGTGGCACCGAGGATGAAGAAATTTGCAAAGTATGTTGGTCTTAAGGGCCCACATCAACCTAGCCCATAATCGATTGTCAAAGTTTTTTAGTTTTTTTTCCCCGTCAATCTACTGAATTTTCCGTCAACGATACCAGGGACACCAAAACACCGGGGAACATGAAATTTGGTGGGCATGTAGCCCCACTAGACTTTTACGGAAAAATTTCGTTTGGTCCCCGGGGGCCACTCCCCCCCCGCGCTGGGCCCCCCCAAACCCAAAAAATTCAGTTTTTCCTAAATAACTACTTGAACCGTGGAACCGAGGATGAAGAAATTTTTATGGTATGTTGCTCTTAAGGGCCCACATCAACCTAGCCCATAATCACTCATTTGTGATTTGCGCCCCTCCCATAAAAAATGAAAATGCAATATTATTCTGCTTTAATCGCCCCTATCTTCAGTGGAGATGTTCAGAACTGCACCATATTTCATGTGTATGATTAACTTGACATCCTCTGGGGGTATGCTAAGTTTTGTAGAATTTCATCCATGGGGGGGTATAAAATAAATTCATTTATGTGCACATTTAGTGACTGTACACTCATCGGCCTGTAGATGGTGCTGTTGAGCGAAGGGTTGCTGGTTTAGGATGATACTGTCACACACACACATGCAGGAATACAAAAAAACGCAAGCATGCACACACACTGACATCCACACGCACAGACACACACCCATACACACACATACAAATCCACATGCACAGACACACACACACAAACACACACGCACACACACATGTACGCACGCATACATACACGCACAGACACACACACACACAGACACACACATACACAAACACACACACATACACACACACACACAGACAGACATGCACATACTACTACTTTTTTTAGGTATCAGCCATATACCCGATTTACCAATACCCAATGTGTTATGCTTGGGCAGTATACTAATGACGTGGGTGGGACATGTTTCATGTCATGTTAGATCACATCCTGAGAGTCTACGCTTTCAGAAAATATATAGTTTATATAGTTGAATCAGTTTTCTCTTCATGGTACAGACCAAAATGTATTATGTGTACACTTTCTTCACCTAAATCCATAAAATCCCATTAATTTCAATGGGACGTTTACTTAAGTGTTCTACTAGGTACATGAGTTTAATTTTGTTAACATTGTTTTTTTAAAACTCTGGGACCAGGGCTACAAGATAAAACCACTTTTTTGGGGAAAAAATGTTTTTTATTTCAGTAAAACACAACAAACCCATGCCAAAGTCAGATAACTGACTTTTACCATCAACAGGCACCTCAACCGTTTGGTAGAGGTTTGTAGAAATTGAATGGGAGGGTCCTTTGAAAAAAAAATCACAGATTTTTCATACTTAGTATGTATAAATATAAGTATATATACTATTTTGATCCCGTGAGGGAAATTTGGTCTCTGCATTTATCCCAATCCGTGAATTAGTGAAACACACTCAGCACACAGTGAACACACAGTGAGGTGAAGCACACACTAATCTCGGCGCAGTGAGCTGCCTGCAACAACAGCGGCGCTCGGGGAGCAGTGAGGGGTTAGGTGCCTTGCTCAAGGGCACTTCAGTCGCTTTTTACTGTTAACTACTGTTATGGATGTGACGTTTTCACATTATGGATGTTAAGTGTCTAAACTAATGACTTTTGATATAAAACTTAAATAGTAATGGCAAATAATTACAAAACTCTAAATTATCCATGATCCACAGGAATACTCCAGACAGTCTTTTAAAATATACAACTTATATACATAAACACGCAATACAGCCAAATTGCTCCACGTCATTTATTTTTGTGGAAAGCCAGTGCAGGCCTGAGCGGCGGTCATATTTTGTACCGCCATGCGGTACATCTAGTTATTATGAGAATTAGGGTTGATGGTAATATTGCTATTAGTTTCGATTTACACAGTAGGTATTTCAGAGGCCAAGAACAAGGCACAAGTGATGAGATAGACAGAAAGAGTAGTTTCAGACAGAGATGTTCAAAGAATGAAAAAGGAATCTGCCATTGTTCCTAAAAAGTTCACCTTCATGACAATTAATGTTATTTGCAGCCTTCGAGACTTTGGGATGCGCAAGGCAGCGCTCTTTGCTGGAATGCTTGACATATCATTTGAAAAAATGGCCCTGGTACCTGGAAGCGGTCGTTCATGCATGTTTGATCTATTCAAATGCCAGTTCTATTTACTCTCTCCAGGAAATCTTGAGAGCTTGAAGTGACAGTCTCTCTTCATCTAAATCACGACTTCGCGCTGTCATCTGAAGATGAGACAGAGAGGAACTATGCATTCTCTCTCAAACGGCTGCTTGAGTGCTGAATGGTCATTGACTGGAGCACATGTGACAACGATCTCCTCTCTGCTCCTGCCTCGTGCGTGGATGAACCGCTGTGCTGGTACGGTTATACACTAACAAGAGCTGACAGGCTTCCTGTTAAACAGACTCCATAGAACTTGAATGTTTGGAAGTACTTAATCTTGGTTGTCTGTTGCTAACCCCAGTTTTAATTACTAATATGTAATTTGGCAGTTGCTTTTATCCAGTTCGACTTGCAGTATTCCTACACTTACTATTCATTCCCATTCCCAGTCTAACTAAAATCAAATAATGGCCTTATCTGTGAATTAGCATCTCAGTTAAGTGTATGGTAGGGATTGGGTTGAAGTGTGACATAAACTGTGTCTCTCTACTATTTTTACCTATCTGAAACCATTCTGCACTACATTTCTGCACTCATTATATTACAGATGGCATGATGAGATGTAAAAATAATAGGCTTAATTGAACAAATGTCGTCAAGCACATCATTTGCATAATCAGACAATAAATTAATTGGGGTGAGTTTCGTATGGCCACATTGTTGCATAAGGTTATATAAGGCATTGTTAATGTTTTTGTTGTTGTGTTCCTTTGTAATTTGCAGTGATTTCCGCTGTTTTGATTTTCTGTTCCCTCTAACCGCGTGTGACGTCCTCGCCCCAAAAGACAAATCTTAAAATTTAGTCACCGTCTGACCTGAATTAAATTTTAACCAGCGTTTTGTGACTGTTTAATGTGTTGTTTGAGATTCTTGTGTTTTGAGTAATCATGGTAATATGCACTATAATGTTTTCATTCTCTCGTAATGGTAGTTCACTAATGAGGCTACAGCTGGAGGGGAGCTGAACATGTCTGCTTCCCTTTGATCGGCTTTAATTATGTACATGTCACGGCTCGTGAAATCTCTGACAAGTGGTCAGACAGCAGCTCACACACTTCATCTCCACCATATTCTCCGTTTCTTTTCATCTTCGTGGCTTGTTTTCTCACGTCCCCTTTTTTGGGGTTTGAATTCGAGGCGTTGATCTTACCCTTTAAAGCCAGTCTTGTTGAGTCTTTTTGATTATCTTTGATTGTCAGGGTTTGATCATCTTAAGGCAAGACACCCCAATAGGGTAAAAAAATAATAACTGATATGACCATACTTCCCCAGTTGATTGGTTATATTAAGAATTGCAAACATTTTTTGTTTTACAAGTTTTCTGAAATGTTGTTTAAATATGCAAATTAGGTGTTATCTAATTAAATAGGCACTAATTTGCATAATTTTCTAGAACAAAAAACTGAACATTGGATGAAGTCACGTTTAAAATTCTTGATCCATTATTTTTTTTTTTGGACATATTAGAGTTAAAGGTTTTTACAGAGGAGATTTTGGATATCTCTTTTTAGCACTCCATAAATCAGAAAATACTGTCAACAGCCAGAGAAAAGTACATTTTTAAAATGTCAAATTTAAAATAAAATAAAAATCAATTTTTTTTAAGGAATAAAATGTTATGTCAAATCAAATTATTTATGAACAACCCCCTCTGTAAAAACCTTCAGAATATAGATAGGAATAAAACGGTTAAGTTTGTATGTAAGTGCTATTGAAGTGGAAATGTCTGGCTCAGTGCAGGAAAAAAAAACATATTTTGATAAAATGGCCTTTAAAGATATGTACTGCAATTGAAATCTACAGATGCAAATAGATAAAGTGCTATAAAAGATACACTTTAAAGTGTATTTTGTATGTTTTTTTAACCCGTCTGAAAAAAAAAAAAACCACTTTATGAAAAGCCAAAAAGCGCAAAATCTCAATATTGACGGGTGCATGAAAAAAAGTCTTGCCTTAATACATTTTTACACAATTTAGAACTGCAAAAAACTTTAAGCAAAAAAGGTCCATTGTCTATTTTCAATAGTTTAGTGATGAATGAAGCACAGCTCATACAAAAGTCACACTCAAATCAAGCTGCTTTCTGTTGGTCAATGCATGGTGACCAACTTGAAACTATTGCGAAATCTTCCTCAAGAAATTCCAGTCGTGTGATTCCTATTTAAATGACTGGAGATTGTCGGTGAAAATTCCCAGAACAACGATAAATCTTGAGCTGTTCTTTCTCTCAGCAATTACAATTATCATAATCCTTTGGAACATAAATAAGATCATACAAATCCTATTTTTGGTGTATTGTTGACTGGTCTCTGCTCGTTGCCCTCTCACAAAGTCCCTGCAGTGGCAGGAGTCTAGTATTGACCAAAGAAGTTGTGACACACGCTGTTCTATCCTGTTAGGTTAACACCCAGAGTCTTGCTGGAGTGGAGCCAAAACTCAGAATAGTACACTAATCCAACCTTGAGGCTTGAGGATGGAGGGTCTCATTAACAATCAGCAGTGCTGAGTCAGATTCAGTACTCACTACATGCTTCAGCAAACACAGGGAAGCTCTTCATTATCATTAGTTCAGATTACGATCACATATTCATCAAGTATCAGGTGCCGATTCAATTAAGATGAGAGAGGGCTTTTCTATGTAGGGATGAACGGAATGTTAAAGGAATGCTCCCGGTTCAACACAAGTTAAGCTAATCAACTGCATTTGTTGTATAATGTTTATTTCCACAGAAACTCAGGATTTAAAGAAAAAAAAAAAAACAGAATTAGAGTAAAGCATTGTGAAGGGTATAGCTGCAGCCTGGAGATCTCCAAATCGGGTGGGAACTCCAAAACAGGGTGGGAGCTCCATAATAGGGCGTGGCTTCCTCCTATTGACAGACAGACACATGCCATGCATGTGTAGATCTCCAAATCGGGTGGGAACTCCAAAACAGGGTGGGAGCTCCATAATAGGGCGTGGCTTCCTCCTATTGACAGACAGACACATGCCATGCATGTGTAGGCCCCCCCCCCCCCAAACCATTTCAGGGCAAACTCCGCCCAACAGCCGATTCTAAAGATTTAATTGGTCATGTCAATGATTTCCTACACAATGCTTCAACAAATTCTGTTGAATTTGTTAATGAAATTGACTGCATGTCGGGATTTGCACTGAATAGTGTGCTAAAGAAAATGTCAGTTCAGGAGTTAAGCAGTTAATAAGATCATACGAAATGAGATCGCCGAGCCGGGCCGTCTGTAACTCTTCAACCGGACCTCACCAGACAATGGGACCTTGCACCCAGTGTCACTGCCCTCTTCTGAATCTCCAGCCCCGGGACGCCCCGTTTATTAGAACAAAGCAACAGATTAAAACATTACCACATGTAAAAATGATGTTTTGTTTTAGATCAACTAGAAACAATGTTTCATTTACAAATTTTTATTTTGAAATGTAAGTCAATGACAATTGGCTGAAGCCAGAGCCAAATAGAGCAAGTCTTTGTGCGTGGAGATCCTGCCCCCTTTTGGAGGTTCTGCCCACTTTTGGAGTTCACGCCCCATTTTGGAGATCTGGGGCCTCATTTATAACCGTTGCGTACGCACAAAACAGGCCCTGAAAGAGGCGTACGCCACTTCCGACGCATAAGTTGTGATTTATAAAAAACAAACTTGACGGGAAAATTTGCGCACCTGCATGCAAACTCTGACCCATGCGTACGAACGTTTTGGAGATGGAGCAGTTTGGCGACACCAATGGTGAGCTGGAGTTAAATGTCTTTTTGGTCACTTTTAGACAGAAAATCTAAAGAAAATTAAACATATACAGAAAGATAATACAAATATAATTTCACTCACCAAGCCTGTCACTTGAAGCAAATATCCATCCCTTCTTAAATGTCTGAGAAAATAGTTTCGTGCAAATGATGCCCAAGGCCTATCTGTTTCCATTAAAAATATAAATCAATTAAAAATACAATTCGGCCAGTGGAAAAGATTTGATAAAAACTTTCTCTGAAATGTATTTTACACTATTTGATTTATGTATTTAAAAACAAGGCAAGGATAGGCAACTACTTGATTTTTATTAATGTAATGTGTCTTGTACCGTTACACGTTATCACGTGGATGAATAATCATATGCAAATGATATGCAGATGAGGATCTGCATAGTAAAACTAGGCGTTGTAAGCTCCATATATGGTTATTTCGGGGTGGAGACGTATGTGCGCACAATCTTCCGCTGACTGGGATTTATAAAGTGAATTCTGCGCAGGTTCTGACGTACGCACGGTTTTATAAGTCTGAATATTTTTTTGCGTACGCCATTTCTGGCTTTCGGGCGCACGTACACTTTTAGTAAGGTTCCTACGCACAGTTTTATACATGAGACCCCTGGTCTGCAGCTATACCTACTTGGAAGCATTTAGAAGTAAACACTGTCAGCATGTTACCTCATTTTTATGTCTACTGTATATTACATCATTTATATAATGTTCATGTTTGTTTTATTTATTTCTTAATCTTTTACAATAAAACTTGCATCTTTCGTAATGTCTTATTATTGATGTTGAAAAAAGTTGTGCTGCTTAATATTTGTGTGTGGAAAGAAACCATGACGTATTTTTATTTTTTTAATTAAAAAAGTTCAACAGCATTTATTTGAAATAGAAATATTTTGTTTGATGAATTTAATGCCTCCTTGCTAAATTAAAGGATTAATTTCTAAAAAGAAAAATCTTACTGACCCCCAATTTTTAAAAGTAGTGTATGCTTTTCACATGTAAAGTCTAAATTCTGTCTCTCTCTCTCTTTTTGTTGCAGTGAAACTACTGTTGTATCCAGATCTACAACTCATCTAGATATTCATCACTGATGTAATTCCTATAGGTGTTTCCAGTACATCAACAGAGGCCGTCGCCCACCGGTGTCAGGTAAAGATTTAGCATGTCTTGTTTTTGTCATCAGATATTTCAAATATGTGCAGGCAACAAAAAGGAGACAAGCTGATGTCCTTCGCTGATTCAAGACAACAGTCTGACAGACTACCTGCTCAGCTCCATGCAAATAAGGAAGTTATGTCACCAGTATTACACTGTCATGACAATAAAGTTGAAATATATTGGATATATGGCTAGTAAGTGATTTTATTCACATTAGTTTTATGTTAACATGTGTGGCATGTATTTGCCCTGTTTACTTCCATTATAAGTGCCTTATTAAAGGGGTGGTATAATGCCCCTTTTTACAAATATGTAAAATAAGTCTATGATGTCCCCAGAGTGTGTATGTAAAGTTTTAGCTCAAAATACCCCACAGATAATGTTAAAGTTGTCCCTTTTTGAGGATCAGTAAAAACTTGTTGTTTCGTGTGTGTCCCTTTAAATGCAAATGAGCTGCTGCTCCCGGCACAGAGGGCGGAGCTTCAACAGCTCATGTGTGTTAGCAGCTCTGATTACCTCACGCAGACAAGCACTAAAATGTCAGAAACTGTTCTGCCTTTTATGTTTAAACTGGAGTCGGACAATAATGGAGAGACTCAAGAAGAAGTGACGTAGAATGCAACAGGACGTTTCTGAATGGTTAGCTGATGAATTTATGTTGCTGATGTGGAGTTAACTATCTTAAAGTCTTTGATTAGCATATTCTGTCATGATTATCTATAAAATCGCTTGTGTGGGAACTGTTGTAAGATGCCCACAGAGTGACATGCTATTGCATTTGTGTTATGTACTGTATTGCAATAAATCTGAAAAGACGAATGCGACAGCTTGAGCAGACTCACAAATGTGCTCTACTACAACAACTCTTCCTCTTCTCAACATGGACTGCGTGCTCCTGGGGGCGGGGTTTATGTAAATGTTAGGGTTGGTGATGTCACTAACCCAGGAGGAATGTACTATAGTCCCTACCAGCCGTTTGTTGTAGTCCTTAAAAAAAATGATTTCTTTAAAAGCAAATATCTTCCTTTGCTTTGAACTTTGAGCATTGTAACTTTGCAGATGTTGTTTATGCTCAAACAGTAACATTACACACTAACTAAAGTTAGAAAAGTGAAATCATAATCAACCACCCCTTTAAAAAAAGAGGGATGAATTGAAATGATTGTATTATGTATTATGCCACAGATGCTGTCAATTTAGTTCCCATTCCTCTAATTCCATTCAACATATTTTGATTTTTATATGATAGATTCAGCACATTGAAGAATAATTCTGTGGGAGTGAAAATGTTCTACTAGAACTAGATCTACACATCATCATTCATTTTCTGTCATTTAGCTAATATGGTATTTCAAATGGCAAATTATTTTTATTAAAAGATGATTAAGAATTACCTGAGGAAACGAAACTGAAAAGAAAAACTAAATAATAATTTACCTGAAAATCCCGTCAATGACCTTATAATACATTCACTGCATACAAAAGTTTTAATTTTGCTCAGTTTATTAAACAGATGAACTAATTTCTTCTCAGAGCCTCGCGACAGCAGTTCGTCTGAGTCACCATAGGGGCGCTGTGGCGCTGTCCACGTCCGAGTGATCCAAGCTGACGATCTGATAGCCTTCACCAAACAATTAAGTGATATTTCTGTTAGTGTCGTCTCAAGAAATATCCTTTAATTGTAAGATGAAGGTTATCATTCTTCATCCTATATAGAGGAAAATATCAGAAACGTATGCTGGAAAAAAACTTGAGAGTTGCATTTTCATGTTTTTTAAATGTTGGAGATAAAGAATTTGTTCAATGAGCTGCCAGACTCATTCAAACGACTCACCTGATTATCGGTGCAATGTTTTTGTACAACGTTACATGCGTATATATGCCATAGTATAGATTTGACCATTTACTATTCACAGTCATTTCAGCCTCATCTCCCGTGTTTTCCGATCGTTCCGTGGTTGCTACAGACCTCTTTTCTTTTTCAGTGTGCTAGCGGGGTCTATTCAGTAGCCTACCGGACAAAACATCCACCATCCAGCCCGAGGTCGCCTTTTTCTTCTCTACCACTTCTGGAGTCGCTGTTAGTGCGGTGAACTTCTGTGGAGGATTTTAAGCGTCCGTATCACCAACTTTTCTTTCCCTCCAGCAGCCCCTAATTCAAAATTAGTGAGGGTTTGTGTCTGTCTCTCAATAGGAAAAAATAGTTTAGAATGAAATATTTGAGGAAATTCTTCTTCCTGGTGGTCGGTTGAACTTCACGCGCCGAGGGCTGCGCTAGACCTCCCGCCGCCACTCCGCTTGTGCCGACTCTCTCTGGCGCGCGCAGATTTCATTTCTCCTTGGTTTTTACCGTACCGTCCCGATCTTTCGATTCTTAGGTCACGTGGTGGAGCGAAACGCAAAGATCTGCGAGCTTTCAGAGAGAGAGAGAAAGAGAGAGAGAGAGAGGGGGGAGAGAGGGGGGACTCTCTGCGTTGCAGTTAGCAGTATCCAAACCACAGTGAGAGCTGGAGCGCGCGGACCCGTTGCTTTGCCTCTGACCGTGGTACCCCCGTCGTTTCCCTTGCTCTCCTACCCCTCCTCTTCTGCTTTCCTACCCTTGAGAGCTTTTTTCCCCCCCGCGAAATATCCTTTCTCACTCTCAATTTTAATAGATCTCGGAGAAAGATAGAAGTGACGCATCCTTGATCTCCTCCACAGTCAGGTCGTTCTCGCGCACGCTCTTTTTTCTCTGGAACTGGATTTTTGAAGAGACGTGGACGCGTGGATGATACACCGAGGCGAGAACTGGAGATGGAGTTGCTCGTGATCAGCCTCTCCTTATGGATCCTGCAGTGCCGCTCAGCTCGCGCGGACTCCATTATTCACATCGGTAAGTATGGTGGACAGATGCGCCGATTCACAGAAGACTTTCTTCAGTACATCGCTTTTTAAAGTCTAAAGCGTGCAAATTTGACTTGATAGAAGACACATTCACTCCCCTGAACAGTTTGTCATTTGAGAAATGGCTTTAACTTGCCAAGAAACATTAGCAAACAGGTCCACAAAGTGCATTTCAGGTGGTGGCGAACGCGTAGTGATTTTAGCTACACGAGACAAAATCAAATCGAGACGTCTATTCTCAGTCTTTTTCAGTTTTGACTCCAGTCCACCCCTCCCCACCCTTAAGCCTGAACTTTCTGTTGAACGTGACGGGAATTTTAATTCCGTTCAGTGAGGTATGAGCGCGCGACAAGTCTCTTCTCGTGCATGTTTGCTCGGCGTTTCTTAACTGAACTTCAACTTGTGTTATTGTCTAATTATTATAGATCGAATAATCTTTTTCTCAGACGCTTTTGTTTTATCAATCGTTTGTATTAGTAAGCTTAGCAGCCTAGATGCTGCATTCGGTCCTCTCCGGTAACTTACACTGGGAACGGAATTGGTTTGCTTGCTGATTTGAATAGATTGGCTCAAAACACCTGTAAATATGTTACTTTGAGAAATGTGGGTAAATAAAACTGGTTCGCATTAGGATAAATAAAACTGGTTCTTGCCGTATTCTGATGATTTATCTGGTGCTTCTGGTGCTCTTCTGTTGGTAGGGAAGCTCTCTTTTGTATGCAGTGGATGTTCTCCATCATCCGGTGTGCTTGGCTCTTCTCCTCTCCACAAAGATCACTCAAAATTGGATTTGATGCTTAGTTTAAAGAAGGGTGGATTTTAAGTCCCATGCTGTAGCGTAGACACTGTTATAAGAAAAACTGAGTTTTTAAACTGACCCATTTTTAGTTACTACCTGTTATCTGTTTATAATTCTTCTCAGGTTTGGTCTACACTATTTATATAACTGTTTATCCTTTGTATAGATTATAACTTTATCCTGGCTATAGGTGGTTTTAGGTGATGGACAATTATTTTCTAATTGTCTAGGCTACTGTATAGGCAAATGAGGTAACCCTCATTTTTTTTTCATGGAAGTTATTCAAAAAGACATTCAATTTGAAAGAAATAAAAGAAAATGTTGGCACAAATTGACCTAATCCTTTATCCTTAAAATTAAGAAGTAAATATATTTTGTATTCAAATATTATTAATATTTGTCTGCCAAAGTCAGTTTGGTGTAACGGACATGCATGAAGCCATTTTGTTGTCATGTGACAAGAAAACTAAAATAGAGAGTTCACTTTTAGACCCTCACGATTGTTTATTTTGATCTATTTGCAAGACATTTTGTTCATGTCAAATAGAGTGACTTAAAGAAAGCGTCTTGCTATTCATGATTCAAAATTTTAGGATATTTGTTTAAAATACCTTAATTTGTAAAAATAAAATAAAATAATTAAGTTTAATGAACTTGTATTTAAAGGAAAGTATTATATGTATGTATATATACAAATGCAAAGCTTGCATGCAGTATGAAAGCTTAACGCATGTGTTTTTAACTAGGTTTTGAAAAGGTTTCTCCTTAAACATCTTATTTGTCTTTTACCTGCATGTGTTGGCTAAGTGATTAAAATGAGCGTGCTATTGTTGCCTCAGTGCATGGCTTGAATAAAGCCCTATTTGCTTCTCCTACACCTTTGGCACTTCAGGTCGGCTGCTCTGTGCATTTTATCACTGTCGCCTTGATCTCAATGTGTCATATCATTGATGGGTCACTGTTTATAGTCCTGCACAAATCAGCCTTATTGATTGCATCCAGACACACTTTAATTTAATACTGGGCTGTATTTCCAAGTGTCATGGTCTTGTTAGTGAAACAGAATGGGTTACTCAGTCAACGTTTAAATTGCTCTGTGCAATATTATGTTTAGTATTAATCTGTAAGCAGCGGCATAAAAATAAAATAAAAAAAATCCCCTGCTTAGTTCATGGCCCTCTGAAATTCTTGAATCTGATAGGTCAATTGTGGCATTGAACAGAACAATTTTGTATAATGACCTCTAAACAGGATATTTAATGGCAATTTTCATTGGCCATGGCAACAAACTAGTGCTCAAACCATGTATATTGTATTATTTCCAGTCTCTGAACGTTGGTAGAATCGTGCAATTCAAAACATTTAGATTGCAAATGAATGGTATCTAAATTAATATTGTAATATTGCATCAGTGTTCGTCTTGTTGCTAGGCTGATTGTTTTCATATATGGAAGCTTTAAGCTAATCTACCAGTAAGATAATAAAATAATTTTCTCAAATCAATACTTCATATCCAGTTTTTTATTTATTTTGTAAGTAGCTGTGCAGTAAGAGCACAATCCTTTTCTTTATTTTTCCATTTCATTCATCTGTCTAGGATTTTTGCATGGCCTGTCCACTTTCTGAATTTGAATGACTTTTCAAGGACTCTGTAATCTCTGACAACATATAAAAACAGCTCAAATTTGCCACGGATGCACCTTATCATGTATAAGATCCCCTTGACATAAAATATCTTCCCGTAGGCCTACAACCCACTGTGTTTCCACAGACTGTAAAACGCCCTTGACAAATTAAGGATGCGTATAGAATATTTACAGCGTTTCCAATGATTGCGCTCTCCATGGTGCTGAACTCACTCCTAAAGTGCTGTTGGCTAATGACAGGTGAGGAAGTTGCTGTAAATTCTGTCTGATGGTTATATGGTGCATTCTCTATAACCTGAAAGGGTATAAAATAGTTTCAACATTTTAATGCACATTATGAATCTGTGCCCCCTTCATCTTTACCCTCGAGATTGATAGGCAAGTTTGTAATAACTGTGAAATGGTTTCCAATGTGAATGATATATTAATAGCTACATACATTCTGTTTCATTCAACAGGAGCTATTTTTGAACAAAACGCCGTACGGGACGACGAGGTTTTTCAGCTTGCCATTTCAGACCTGAGTTTGAATGACGACATCCTACAGAGCGAGAGGATTACCCATTCTATCAAACTTATCGAGCCCAACAACCCCTTCCAGGCAGTACAGGAAGGTGAGTGAGTGACTGGGATCTCTCAACAATTGATTAACCACACCGTTCTACTTTATCTTTCTGTCCGATCCGCTTGCTTGAGCAGTTTCCCGATATCGTCAGACCTTCTCATGAGGCTCTGACGTCAACAAGTAGAATAGCAGCAAGTGTGGGATTTCCATTTATTTTTATGCATCTCCAGGGCTTTCAAGTGTTGATTTCCTCCTCTCTGTCTGTAATTCGATTGAAATCTTTTTCTTTGCCTTTCAAACAAACTAAATAAGCACCTCTTGGAATCAGAATCCAGTGGAAGTGTACCCATGTGGAAATGTGCTGAGAACATATGAGGTAACATGCTGAGGGTGTTTGTGTCACACAAGCAAGCTGGATCAGCAGTGCCGCTCACAGACAGTGATGTATGAATGTAGCAGGACTTGATTTATGTTATCAAGCATGAAGGCCAGCTGTCTTCATCTGTCCAGTTCAGAAATACCTGAGATTCATTTTAAAAACAGATATTATCACAACAAATTTCTCTCATATTGCAGAAAGGGTCCATGGTCCGGCTTCATGAAAATCTTCTGAAGAAGTTGAGAAATTTCCAATGAAATAGATTGCTTGTATTGATTGTGTGGCAGAATTGCTGTCAAACTCAATGAAACTCAATGAAAAAACACCTCAAAGGCCATTTTTTGCACTTCCTTGAGATTATCGTAGTAATCATTATAATTACGCACAATACTTTTGACATAATTGGCTTGGTGGGAGTTCTGACGTTGATGTTGCATTTTTTTTAAATGCGGCGTGTATTTTAAATACTTCTTTTTAAAGAGCCTCAAATTGGAGTGGTCTGTTGCTTTCAGTTGCGCTCCCTTTCTCTCTCTAGAGTGAATGTGTCCGGTATCTCCAAACGTGTCTACTAGAGTTTATGAGTAAATTATGTTGTAATTATACAATTTAAAACAAGGTCGCTATTGAGTAAGTTATGTCACGCATAATAATGATGATCATTGTTTGCATAGTCACTTAAGAGTACTTGAAGACATTTATTATAAGTAGCTGTTATGTTGTAATGCTTCATATTTGAAACTTTAATACCTTTAAATAACTTTTAATTATTTATAGTGATTTTAAGGACATTCTTTTCAGGAATTCGAATTTGTATTAGTTTTGTCTTTAGAACTATGTTCTTAAGAAATGTTTTTGGGAATATAAAATATTTTAAAAGTGCCCCTATTATTAAGCTTCCTAGTTTTGTTTTGGAGGTCTCCTACCAGAGGGGAACCGTCATCTCCCTCAAAGAGCGCCTTACATTATTGTAAAAATTATATTAAACATTTTAAAAAGTAAAAACTTTTAATAAAAAGTAATCAGTTCTAATGTTATTTTAGGAATTCATTATTTGACATCTAAACATCTAAATCTTCTTGAGGAAATAAACCTTTCAAATCTGCCTTTTCAGCTTGTGTTGGAATGTGAAGGGTTAAATGAAAGATGCCCGTTTCGTCTAACGTTTTTAGCTCAGTGATTGGTGGTCCAGCTATGAAAATACAGAAGGCCAAGCAATAGCTAGTCAGTGAGAGACAATCGCAAATGACAGGAAAATTGACCAGTCGAATTGTCCCTCTAAATTGGTGGGACTCTGATAAAATGCATAACATTAGTGAGAAGGACATTGTTGCTAATTTATTATCCATGCTGTTTTCAAGATTAACTTTAAATGCAAATTTTGAAGGAAGACATACACCAGAGCTTAATTTGGTGTAGAAAGCCAAAGCTTTTGAAAGCATTTTAGACTGTAAAAAAGATGGACTGCGCCTCTCTGCTTTCTCTTCACTGTAGAAAAACGAAGCCAAAATATCCAGTAACGGTCCTTGCCGATTACGTTGTTCGGAGCCCGAGTCTGCACAGTAGTAAGCCTGAGTTGGAACGGCATGAGTTGGTCCCGCACCCATAGACTCGCAAGCATAGATGTCAAACATGACGTTATACCCTGTTTTTATAGCATCAAATAATTAACTAACCAAACTATTTGGAAACATATGTCTGCATAATGACAGGAGCCATCTTTGGGAAAAAGGGATTTGAAGTGTAATTGGATTCTTTAGTTTGGCTAGTGTCCCATTTGATTACATTGAGAGGGCGGGGTTTAAGACCTATACTGTAGCCAGCCACCAGGGGGCGACCGAAATGTTTTGGCTTCAGATCTCAGGACATGTGCGGGACACTTGTTTCAACCCCAGCAATAACAAGTGAGACCCCTGGATGACAGCATTAGCCAAGAAGCTAAAGCTTTACTGCTTGAATTGTTTGCTGTTTGGGTAAGTTATTTAAAATCTAATAGATCATATTCCAACTGATTTTATTCTGGCCGTCACTGCCACTGTTTTATATATGTTATGCTTTATTTGAGAAAACAGTGATTTTGTGGAATTACTGGTCAATCTGTAAATTTATTAACTCAACAACCTTTTGTTGTAAATCTGCATAATAGTTAAATTTTTTCCCAAATAAACCATAAGTTTATTACCGTCTGTTACATACATTTAATCGGCTGCTGTGCCAGTCTTATGATATTATTTATTTTCAACATTGCTTGTTTGTTGTGGTGGGTTCCAAAATGCCACAATCGCTGTTCACTGTCTATGATGTGGAAGTGTCTGTTCTGATCGCTGTCATGTTGTATCAGCTTACATAATATTTTATTGGTTTTGTGTGTCCTACATTTTGCAACCCAGCCAGTTGTCACCATATTCTGAATGCACTGAAATGCACTTAACAATTGTGAGATGATGCAATTATTTGTAATGAAGGTTTGCATTTTATTAAATTTTGTTTAATTTTGGTGAAAACTCTCACACTCACTGTGCTGTTTGCTTGTTGCATTACTTGTCAAAGGTAATGTATGCAGCACTACAGAAGAGGACACAGTAAGCTAGGCTGAATTTACTTTTTCCAGACGAGGGAAGGGGTAAGAGGGCCAAGGTTCAAGAGTCAAGGTTCGCTACTTTCTCCTACAATAGGTTTACATGCATCGAAGGTCAAAAATCACTTGCATTTTCTTATGATATACATTGCAGCATCACCTACTTTGAAACTGTCTGAAACAGTTCGATCATGGATTTGCTCTCTAAACCACTTTCCGAGAGCCTACTATCCTCTCATTGGTCAGATGGCCCAGTCTGTTGTGATTAGTCTACTGCTTACGGCACATGTTGGAAACGAAACGCCCACTATCTGAATTTCTGCTCCAGAGGCTTCCTGAGGATTTTACCGTATCTATTTGAGCTTGAGTCCTCCTCCAGTGGAAGTGAATGCAAAGTGGATTAGCTCTCGCAGTGCAGAAAACAGTGTCTTCTCGACATGTCGACAACACCAACCAAACTCTTCTAGGCCTCAGTTACAACTACAGTGTTTGAGGGCAGGTTAAAGTAGACGTTGTTCGCAGGCAGCCAATGAAGACCATTGGCTGGCATTATGCAAATGTGTTACAAACCTACGTAGGTTCATGCAGGAATTAAGACTGGAATTACTGACAACTTGTTTCAGGAAGTTCGGTTCTTTCTTTTGGGAGAAAATAACTCAATTTCTTGTGCACATTGATCTTTGAAATTTTGCAGACATTTTACGTTTACAGACGTCTGTAACATGCATGAAAAGCAATATTCGAAAAAGCATAGTAAGTGTCACTTTTAAGTTGGAAATTAGAAGAAAATAGCAGAATTCTGTTTTTGAGAATGTTTGTTGAATCCACATGACAATAACATGCATGAAAAGCAATATCCGGAAAAGCATAGTAAGGGTCACTTTTAATTTAGAAAATAAGAAGAAAATGTTTGTTGAATCCGGCTCCATAGTGTTTAGAGATGACAATGGGAATGATTGGCCATCCTGAGGACAGTTGAGTATTGCTCTTCTGTCTTGTTTCCAGGGGCTCTGGGATCGATTAGCCTCCCTGGTTTTGAGTGACAGTTGAGTGGTGATGACCTTTCCCTTTGCTCTTTAGCTCACATTCACCCTACTGAGAAGAAACTCACCTGTCAGTAATACACAAGTGCACACCCACAGTCACATACAGCCACTTAATCTTCTCTATCAGTAACACACATAGACTTTTGGCAAAGCATAGTTCCAGGCTTTTACCCACCAGTCAATAAAATGACTTAAGATCCTGTATATTGAGAGATGACACACAGCGTGAGCTTGAGGCTCAGGTGAGAGTGTGTATTGCGAGGACTCAGCTGTGTGTTTATCTCACTTGCATTTGTGCCGCTGTGGGCATTACGTCTAATTACTCATTACAGCTGTGTGACTAAATCATTCACCCACACAGACATCTCACACAGTAGGTCAGTGTGTGTGTGGGTGCAGAGGTGTGTGTGTGTGTAGTAGAGGATGAAGGTTTTTTTCCCCCGGTGTGTGTGTGAGAGAGACTGTGCTACTGCATAACAATGAACCAGTGCAGTTTTTTTGTTTTTTTTTGTGAGAGAGACAATAATGCAAGATAGCAGATTCCTGTTGTGACGAGTCAAGCTAAAATTCAAGAGGCAAAAGTGTCCTTATGTCCTGCTGTGCTTTTTGGGGAAAAAGTGCTGACATGGAGAAATAGAGTCACCTGAAGGGGAAATCGCTTGAATAAGGTCACGTCCTGCGTGAAAACAACTTTTAGCGTCACATTGGAGTCCTCTGAACGGCTCTTTTATTTCTTATTCTATTTATCCTGTCCCTTTCAATTTCTCACCCCTTCTGCTTTTTCTCTCCTCTTAAGCCTTTCTAAAGCCCTGATTTGAACTATTTGGCTTCTAGGCCTCAGGAAAGAGAGATGGTCATCCTGGATGCTGTCAGATCTTTCTTTGCTCAAAAGGTTTGACACTCCCTTGTAAAGATCACAGATTTCTCCTTAATTCTTTGCTCTGTCTCCTCCTCTTTCTTCTTGTTTGTGGTGCTTTCCTTTTTTGGAAGTCAAATTTTCATGTTACCTTACGTAAACCTCGCTCCAGACCAAGACGACATCAGTCCGATTCAGCTACGTGCATATTAGACTGCATTAGGTTAGTAACATGTCTGTTCTTCCTATGTGGAGCAGCGTATCAAATTCATGAAAGCATAAATCCTTTAGTTTACATGCTCATGTGAATAGCCTTTATATAGTTCTGTTGTGTTTGTTTGAGAATAGACATGGCTTTCTTTTCCTCACTGGAATTCCTCCACAACTTGTAATATTTTAAAACAACATTCAGAGGCAATGAATGCTAAATTACGGCTAAATTACTAAGATAGAATTGCGTGTGTTCAGGGAATACAATATAAAACTTACAAAATGTTTATCATAAACTAGCGCTAAGACCCAGAATCTGCCCTACCTAAATTTACGGTCAGGAGCCGCTACTGAGTGTGAGGGTAAGTAACAATTGATACATGTTGGCTAAATGTCACAGGTCAAATTTTGTCACATTGCCTCATTCTAGTAAAATGCAGCATTCACCAAGGTGGGCATATTGGCACAATTATAAGATATGTGAGCTATGAAGTTGCACTTGTCAGATATAAAGTGGAATTTGTGAGAAAACAATTCGGAATTAAAAAGTCACAATTGTTAGATATGTAGTTAAGTTGTAGTTTCAAATGATTAATGTGCAATTGTGAGGAATAAAGAGACAGAAATGCCATTACTGTCACATATACAGAAAAGTCACAATTTCGAGAATTGAGACGGAAATGGCCTTTGATGAAAACCTGTCCTAACACACACATTATTTCTTACATATTCACACAGATAAATTCAAATGACACCTAAGATTCTTTGGTAACTGAACTATTAGAGATAAGTTTCCTAGTCAGCTGTACAAGAACGGTCTATGGGTTCAAGTTGTCTCTCTCACGCTCTTGCGCTTTCACTGTGTCTTATCTAAAGCTGAGTCAGGAGGTGGTCTTAGTTGGCAATTCATATTCTGACGTGCCCTTTCAAAATGGCTGCTTGTCTACTCCGGGTCCCCAGTGCAGCTACGGCCAGTGTCTCATATTAATGAGATACAAAATGGCTACTGTCAGGAACTCAGTTTCATTTTTTATGTAGTTTAAGCCTCAAATTACTGGACATCTCATTCATATCAGATCTCAAATATCTGTTGCCTCAGATGGGAAACGGTATTTACTCAATGTTTGTATGTGCTCCAAAAATGCAATTATTTCTAATAATTAAAGTGATGTCTTAATCACTGTAAGATGTTTACATAACACGAGCAGAACTCTTCACTCCAGTTTGTATGCAATTTTCATTATTCTGATTATTCGCTAATAAGTATGGCTATACCCCATTTACATAGCCATACAGTATGCATGTTACTGGCCATTGTTTTAATCTACTCACATCAAATTCAAAATAATTTTTTATAGACGTACTGGATATTATTCGGCGTCATGATGAACATTGCAATGCCGGGTTTGCCTACGCTGCCGTCTCGTTTTTTGCACCGTCTGGATGAAGATACTGAGCAGAGACTACGCAGCGAGTTGTGTTGACAGAGTTTAGTGATTTGGAGAAGAGAAAACTTGAGAATATTGTCACAGTTCATCCATGAAGTTGTGTGAACAACACACGGAATCAGTGTAGAACCGAGCACATGCGCACTATGGTCAGAGCGCTAATAATGATTTTAAGGTGTATACATGCCTGTTCATTGCGATTAAAATCGGCATACGCCACATAGCTAATGCAAATATGGTTACTACGATTATGAGCTTAATTGCATTAGTTTGATCGAAGTATTGCGTTTACGTGAGGTAAAGTTTAATCGCAGTATTGCCAAAAAAACATTATAATCTAAATAATGAGGGTGCATGTAAATGCATTAAATGACAACAATGACAAGCTTATATATGGGTCTCAATAATCAGAGCTGCTTGTTGTAATAGTCTGAAGACTCAGTGAGAGCAATGCTTTGCTAAGGCATGAAGTGTATCCTGATCTCGGCGTAGTGACCTTTTGATTCCACAAGTGCCACCGAAGTCTTCTGTTTAATGCTTATGTTAACAACCCACCTTCAATGGTCTACTCTGATTTAGTCGGCATATTTTTTAACCACAGCAACTTACATTATTATTTTTTTGTGCTACTGGGACATCTCCCCTGGAGAAATTTTAGATAAAGTGCCTTGTTTTAAGGTTTTCAAACTGTGACAATAATACCGTGATTAATCGCATGACAGAAAGAATGGTAATTTAACATTTTGTTTAATTTAACAAATATCTTGAAGTTAACTTTGACAGCCCTAAATAACACATGTACAGCCTTTTTTTTTTCACTGACCACATTTTTAAGCATCCCCTTGTGTACCTCTAGTGGTCACCAGACTAAGAGACCACATAGTTACAGCTAACAGCAGTGCAACTCTTATATTAAATGAAAACAATATACACAATCATTACTGATATTGTCTCAGTTTACATCGCTTATGAATATTTTCATCTGAGTGCTCCGTGTTAGATGTTTATGAGTGCCCTGGGAATAATATAATGAGGTCATCATGAGCACACACTAAGGAGTGAGTATTAATCACCTGCTTTTCACAGAGGCCACGTGCACACGAGGACAAAGCTCATGCCTCTTGTGGCGTTCGGCACCATGATCTCTGTGTAAACAGCATGCTTGATTAAAGGACGAATATAGATAGAACCTTGTTTAATAAGAGCGAGTTCTGGAGACAGAACGGTTGGTTAGATCCACTCAGGGCCCTAGAGCCTCTCCTATCATTGTCGAGTGACCAGGTTACTGGCCGTGAACTGCTCTCGCTTACAATGAATAAAAAACAACCATCAGATAATTAGCTGCCTGGAGAAAAGAGCTGCCTCAGTCCCCCTCCCCTATCTATCTATCTATCTATCTATCTATCTATCTATCTATCTATCTATCTATCTATCTATCTATCTATCTATCTATCTATCTATCTATCTATCTATCTATCTATCTATCTATCTATCTATCTATCTATCTATCTATCTATCTATCTATCTATCTATCTATCTCACTCACTCACTCACTCACTCTGTCTTTAATAAGTACAGTATTCTGATATGCTTTCATTAAGCAGATTTGCATTGCATGGTTATTAGGCTAAAAGGATTATAGTTGTCTCTCTAGTGGTGTGGTCTGGGTAAGCTTGCGGTTCGAGATTTATAAGACATTCTTTTGAAACAGCTGGGAGAGTTAATGGTCAGAGAGTTTGAGCTGCTCCATTCTACAGGATGAAGGAAATTGTCCTTGAAATGGCCTTGCAGTGATGCAAGTGATGGAAGAGCGTGCAAACGGCGATGCGAGAATCCAGATGTGGATGTGAGAGTGTGATCAGGGCTGTTAACCAGTAAACAAAAGCAATTATAGTTGTGATGTTTTCATCAAAGTTGCAAAATCAATTTCTGTATATACTAAAAAAAAAAAAAATGTTGTTGAAACATCTAACACAGAGCTTTCCTGTAGCTCAAACAGTAGAACGTTGGCGCTTGCAATGCCAAGGTCATGGGTTTGATTACTTAGGGAAAGCAAGAACTGATAAGAATGTAAATGTGTACCTTGAAATGCAATGTAAGTTGCTTTGGATAAAAGCGTCTGGCAAAATGCATAAATGTAATTGTAGATGAATAAATGTTGTTCTGTGAATTTTTGAGGGTGAAATCCAGCCATTTCAATAGCAATCCATGAGGTATAAAATATTTCCCTGTGCAGATTTCGCATTGGGTTCAGTTGGTCATGAACATACACCACATTGAGCAAAAGAAAGATGCTTGGTTTGATTTCTGTGTGAGCTGTGCTTCATACATTGCTCCACTTTTGACAATAGATAATGGACCCTTTTTTTGGCCACAAAATTTTTCAAAATAAAAATTGGAGGTTTTAAATCAGAGGTTCCATCCTATGGGTTCAAAATAAATAAATAGTAATTTCTGTGGAAACTGGTGCAAAATGGAAAAGTAAAATTAAATTGAAGCCACTGTTGCTCATTTATCGAATGTAATAAATGACATTAGGTTTAGAGCATGTAGACAAACTTGTTGAGGCAAAGTCACATGAGTTTTTTTAAAGTGCATCTAAAGATTTATTTGGTAGATTTGGTTTCTATTATAGTTTACACTCTTCTTACTGAATATAAATCCACCTCAAGTGAGAGGGTTTTAAATTTTATCCTCGTTTACATCCAGCTTTTTTTTATGCAAGATCCTAAAATTGCCATTAAATATGTAGATGGAAACTCTGCTATTGTAATATTTTTTTTGTATATGTTGTCTATCTAAAATCTTGTTGCCAACACAGGTAATGGCATAATGGTGCTGAGTTCGAGAACTTCCACAATGCAGCGCTCTTTTCAGCTCTAAAGAGAGAAAAACTACAGGACTTTTGGCAGGGTCCAAAATTAACACCCGCCAAGCGCCAAATGCGGGTAGATTTTCTGTTTGGCGAGTAAATCTCATAAGGTTATCCGCCACACTGGCGGGTGAATGTTCATACCAAAATATGAAATATTTAGCGCGCCCTTTTCAGCGCGCACGCGCTCTTCTGCCTCTTAACGCTCTCATCTGTTGATGGCGCTGAGGAAAAATGATATGTGAAACTCCCACCACTGGAAGAAGCAGTCGCCGCCCATTTGTGTCCTCCCACTGCTGGCAGTTGGAGAGCAAAGGAGAGCAAAGGCCACGCACTATGCAGAACATCTAAAGCACTCGCGGATCATGCATACTCCGCCGCTGGCCAGGCTGCTTCTGCTTTACACACCATGGCCATTCTTTTCTCGAGAAAAGGAGTTTTCCCAGCATTTGCAACGCAATACTCGTTCCCTTATCTCTCAGGGAACCGAGGTTACGTAAGTAACCGAGTACGTTCTGCCTTCCCTTCCACATGAGTCAGGTAACAAAACTGACAAAAAATGTTTTTATTTCACCCCAATGATAGTAATATTTCATACATTTCTCTCATTTTGATCAATATATAGATTTTTTTTTATTATAGGCTACATTTCAAATTTTTCTCTGGACAATTTTTTATTTTTGCATTCAACATAATACCTTATTATCTCAATTAAATGTACTGAAATGAATGTATATGTGACAAAAAAAGGCTGTTTATTATTTTGGCCGGTAAAAAATATGCTTGGCTGGTGGATTTTTTCATCTACCAGTCCCCGTGGCAGGTGATCCAAAAAGTTAATTTCGGACCCTGACTTTTGGATTTGAAATGGATTTAGCTGTGCTTTGTGTCTGTTATAGCAGTGCAGTAGTTTTGAGAGATGCTCTGATGATTTTGTCAGCAGGCATTGAATAATGGGCTGTCTGGGTGATTTTTAAATTGAATACATCATATTTCATCATTTTGCCTCGCGCTGTGGTTATGAGGTAATACACTCTGGGTTTTCTTTTGCATGTGTGTTGGTGCAAATCTGTTTGTGGACAGGGAAGAGCCTAAATTGGCAAATCTGCTCAGAATTTTTCAGACCGCAAAGGGATTTGATGGGACAGAGAGACACTCTTTCCTACAAAGCTACTGGTCAAATACTCACGTTGAAATACTCAACTCATTACAAGTACAGGTAGAAGTTCAGTGGAAAATCTGTCTCTAATGGACATTATCAGTAGCAACATGTTGCCCACATTCAAAGCAGAGTGATACATCTCAATTATTAAGCACTTAGCTTTTTACACTTAGTGTTTTTGCCATTTATTCAATGCCGTTAGTCAGTAAAATTATTAAAAGTGACAGTGAAGACATTTCTGATTTCACAAAAGATTTCAGTTTCAAATAAATGCTGTTTTTTTAAAACTTTATATTCTTTAAAGAATCCTGACAAAAATATCATGGTTTCCACAAAATTATCAAGCAGCACAACTGTTTTCAACATCAATAATAATAAGAAGTGTTTCTTGATCATTTTATAATGATTTCTGAAGGATCATGTGACACTGAAGACTGGAGTAATGATGCTGAAAATTCAGCTTTGCCATCACAGGAATAAATTACATTTGAAAAAATATTCAAATAGAAAGCAGCCATTTTAAATTACAATAATATAACATTATTGGTGGGGGGAAAAAACATTAAAAAAATCTTACCAACCCCAAACTTTTGAACTGTAGTGTATGTTCTGATTGTACTTTGTTTCGAGTCTGCCTGTGGAAAGTGCAGTATGCATCTCAAAAAATCAATGGAGATCCTCAGAATACACTGCACTAACTGGAGTTTTGTTCAAACACGGATGCCATGCGTTTGTTCCTTTTGCTGCTTTTCTGCTTTGCAGAATCATTGGAGATATTTCAGCTCTGAACAATGTGAGAGTTCCTCTCCAAATGTCACCACCAGCTTGGATTTCAACTAGACCTCCTACAGTAATTGCTATATCCTGCATTAGCCCTAAACTCGCTGAACTTCTGGGCTCAGCTTGGCAAAAGAAGGAGAAATACTACATGCCAGTCCTATGTCTTGCATGATGAACAGTGTTATTGGCTGTGATTGATTCAAATATGAACACAAACTTTCTTGTCATAATGATCTTATAATAATCTTCTCTTAATTCAATTTGATTTTCACTTTCTATTTAGTGTGCTTAATTGGCATGACAAACAATTACATTTGCATTACCGAAGCAAATTCTCTCCCTCTCCCCCTCTTTTTTACCTGACACATATTTATATGTCCTGCAGATGCAATACCAGTGTTTAAACTCCAGTCCATATGGTCATATTTTAACAGATTCTATCATTTTCAAGTCAGGATTATTATTATGATCCCCCTGAGGTGTTGGATACATTTCAGGATTTATTATTTATTATTATTTTTTTCATTTTATTTCCTACAAATTATTTTGATATACTATATTATTTTTTCTATAGTTTCACCTTTTCATGGACTCTTAGAATTAGTCTGTTTTTGCTGCTATGACTTTAAGAAACACCTTCATATGTGAAGGGAGAAACGGGTCTAGTGTTCTACGGATCTGCAAACACATTAACTTGTGCTGACGTATTTGGTTTTCCAAAGACAGAAATCCAAGGATTTCTGATTAAGCTAAATGTTTGGTTCAAATTAAAGCTCCTTTTAGACTGGGAATTAAGGTTGAGGTCTGAAATTTACGGTGTAATTTCATAGTACATAAAGCTTAAGTACCTCAAAAGGTCAAAATTTTATTTGTTATGATACGATATAATTCTGTGCATTTGGTTGCTTGACCTCTTGAACTCTCGTGCCATGAGTGTTTGAGTAATATAATGCTGAATAGATGTAATCTTGACTCCTAGGTCAAACTCATCAGGAAGATTTGGTTCAGAATCTAACCTATTGATCTTCTTACCACTCTTATCGGCTTGTTTACTTGACCCCAGAGAGAGCGAGACAGAGTGTTTTAGCTACTCAGGAAGTGAGAGGAGTGACATTAATGGAATTCAGAGTTGGAAAAAAAAAAGAAATATTCTTAGATAATCCCAAAATCTCTCATGCCAATCAAGCCGTGCAGCTTTCAGAAACCTTACAGCGGGTTACGTCATTCTCATTCACCGCGGCTGTGAGAGGCTCTACTCTCTGCACTCAAACTCTGCTGCGTGAATGAGTAAAACAACCTCTATAGTCACAGTCCTCAGCTAAATCTGCATTCAATTTAATTCTGAATCATTTGTGCAACACTTGAAGTAATGGCACTTGCTACAAAGCAGCTTTACAGAGATTGAAGGTGACGGTGGCACCGGGAAAAGTCCAAGGGGGTGACAAAGGTTCAAATAATATCAATTTCTGATCAGGTTATCTCCTCAAACTCAGTCAGTGGGGACACATTTTAATGCTTGAATCAGGATATTGAAGGATTATGTATATATTTAAAGTCAAAAGGGTCCATTGTTTTTTTTGTTTTTTTATCTGCATTAAATCTGTGTTTGTAAACTGATCTATTGGCTGGGTTATGTTCAGAAGTATTTGAAGATCCTTCTCGGCATGTTCCTGTAGATCCCACTTTCAGTGATTATCTCAGGAGGTCTCGACGAGATCATCCTGTATGTTTTGGCAAAACATTTGTAAATCTCGTCACATTTTTTTTCACGTCTTTTTGGTTGTGTTTGTATGTATGTTGTGTTCTCTTTGGTTGAGTGTGTTAGTAAACTAACTAACTAACTAACTAACTAACTAACTAACTAACTAACTAACTAACTAACTAACTAACTAACTAACGTGACTCCTGCGGCTCTGCGCTGCTTCTCTTGCTCTATGGAGCAGACGTGCCTCACTTTATAACTGTAGCGTCCGTTGTCCAACTGAACTATCTTATTTCTATAAAAATGCACACCAACGGTGGGGTGGTGGGCAAGTAATGTAATCGGTGTATGTGTTATTTAAAAAAATCAAATACATTGGCATCACAAAACATCATAAAGCTTTAAAAGAGAACAAGAGGCCAATTTTATGTACAGCTTATATTGGTCACAGCTACTGTACCACCAGTCAGTCAACATACTGAACTGACTGATGGAATGTAGAAAAAGGAAAATGAGAGAAGTTTTGGGAGCTTGATGGAGCTAAAACCTGCCAATCAACATGACTCTACAGATCTTTGGCAGTGTCACGTCTGTGCATGACACCTCTCACAGATGCCATCTGCTCTCTCACATGGCCGTCTGATCTGCGATGTCATGATGAATATCATCAGAGTCTCAAGCCCTGTGTTCTAAATCACCTTTTTTGTCTATCATTTCAGTATTAATATATTTTAATTGCCACCAAATCTCTTTTTTTATACCTTCATCTCTTGACAGTTAATTTGAAAGATGAAGGATTTGAAGTTCAGTGCAGACTTGAGACGCTGATGATACACACCTGGCACAGCACCGGTCTGCTTAATAGGTTTGTGCAGCAAAGCCATTATCTGTATATTATTCTGTATTTGATGTAATGACTAAATTGTCTGTATCTGTATTTGGATAGAACAGGATGTGGGCAGTGCTTAAAATAGTGTCTGATTCTATGCTGAAAAGACCATTTTTTATGTTACTCTATTCCATTTATTGTTTTCAAATAGCAAATATGCCTTGTATAATTAATAAAATGATTCAAATAAATAATAAAAGTAAAATTATGTACTATTTAAAATGATATTTTTTTTAATTTAAAGATTATGAAAAAATAAAAAAAGGTTATGACTCACCATTGAGTTTTAGTTGTTCATTAAAGTCGAAATGCATGTTAAATCTGATTGTAAATGATTCGTCCATGCATGTTTCATTTTTTTTTCTCGACCTTATGACATTTTAATCAAAAATGACAAATCGATCTTTCTGTGAAACGATAGACTGCTCTTTTGTGACATATACCGGACTTCTCCAATCATTTAGTCCTCTTAAACCCTGTCACTTTGTTACTATCATATACAAGCTTGCATTCAGATATGCCTCCATCCAATCCACCACAGATGGACTGAACCAAGACCAGCTCTACATTCAATAATCCGTTTCACTCGCAACAAAAAAATATTGCTTTATCCTTGTGCGTGTTGGATAATCAGGCTAACAAATATTTTTTCTATTATTCTAATGAAATTGTTACTCATATTCAGGCCATCCCTTTCTTCTCCTGTTGTAGCTTGTAGTCGAAATCTGTACAGCTAACCAAAAGGTTGTTGTAGTAGTAAACCCCAAAAGGGTTATCCATGACTTGCACTAGATGAAGTCGGACAGAAGTCAACCCACCATTGTGTCACTGAGCAAGAAACTTATACTCAGGTTGCTCCAGGGGAACGTCCCTGTACTAAGTGTCCCTGAACGTCACTTTGGATAAAAGTATCTTCTAACTCAGGATTAGTAATTAGCCAGGTGAAAATAGATTCTTTGATTCTTCAAAAATATGGCTCTGGGTGACAGAACCCCACCAGACCCCTTGACCCTGTCAGGTGCATCTCACCTCTTAAATGTGCATGTTTGCATGTTTGCTAAGGGCCATGCCTCCTTTTACCGGACGCCAGACGTGCTCATTAAAACAATGTGCCGTGTGCTGTGTACACCTCTTGGCTGTCACAAGCAGTTTGCATATGCACTGTTTGAGAGCACGTTAGGATAAAAGATTGATGCATTGTAGTTTTGTTAAGTGTGTTTTTCCCCTAACGACCCCACGCTCTTTAGAAACCCATAGGGAACGCATACAGGAGGTGACAAAGATTTACTGTAGCAACATGAATGATTTATAGAAGTGCTATTGGCTGAGGAGCATCGTATTCGCAGTAATATATGTGTGGGAGAGAAAAGACATTGTTGCGTCTCTTTAAGAACTCTTTAAGAAAGTCTATGTAAATGATTCATAATTATTCTCTCCAAGATCATAGCAGTGTTTTTGCGCTATTAGCGAGTGCACTCTATTTCTCCATTGCAATTCAAAAGTCGGTTTCAGTTGCCTGTTCAAGTCCTGTTTGAAGTTGTAGCGTGACTCACCGAGAGTTTGCGAAAATAGGCAAACACAAATAGGAGGTGGAGATTATACTGTTTTCAGTGCAATAGGCCGCCGCATGATATTGGGATTTAACTTGATGGGGTGGATCTGACTGTGTCCAATTCACCAGTCCGAACAGAATGAATGAGAGTGGAATAGATGAAGTTTCTCTGCCGGAGCGACAAGTGCAGCGGGGGCGGCAAGCAACCCGAGATGACCCACAGCTCCCAAGTGGTAAGTGTGAACACCCAGTGGTAACAGTTACCATGCAACAGAAGCCCTCTATCCGAGACACGATCGGCCCGTCAGCAGAAGCCACTCAGCAAACGCTTCAGAGGAAGCTGGGAGAGAGCCCATGGCAGGCCAGTGGAACATCTTCTTCCTCGACTGGAGGCACATAACAAAAGGAAGCTTCAGTTGGATCCAGCCTGAAAATGTCCGTTTTTATTGATTTGTAGGATACAAATTGGAATACAGTTCAGAGAAAAAGAGAAAAACAAGAAAATACAAACAAACGCCGCAAGTGTGAAGCGACAGCCTGGTACTGTCTCAAAATGACCTGAGATTAGATATTGATACAGATTTCCAAATTCAATGCAATTTCGATTCACAAGCTCTCAGCTGATTTATTTGGGTATTTTTTAGTTACAATTTTGCTTGCATATTAAAGAGATTCTCTCTCTGCTATTGAGACCAATAATTATAAAGGTTTTCAGATTGATTCAAATCAGGAACCTGTCTTTTAAACTATTCATTAAAAGAACCAGCTCATAAGTCATTTGTTTTAGGAATCACGCTACGCTGGTCACGCTGTATTTTTGATTCATTGAAATAACCGGTTCATAAGAATCATTTGTTTCAGGAAGTGGGCTACATTGGACATGTACATTCTAGGTGTATGTGTATGTTTTGATTCACTGAAGGAAAAGAAATGGCTCAAATCATTTCTTTTGGGAATCAGGCTACACTGGTTGTGATGTAATGTTTTGATTCAATGAAAGACCTGGTTCACAAAAATCATTTGAATTCGGCTACATTGGTCAGTCCATTTGGTTTCACACACACACACAAAAATCTTAAGCTTTGTGTGTGTGTTTGTGTTTCATCAGCTGCACTAGTCGCTCTGTATGTGCGCTCTGTATGTTTTTGATTCTCTAAAAAGAATGTATTCATAAGTCATTTGTTTGTAAATCAGACTACACTAGTTGTTGTGTGTTCTTTCTTTCCATGCAGCATTTTATTGCATTGTATTCAAAACTGACTGCGGGGTTCAGTTTTCACAACTCAGAATATGATTATTCTTTCTCCATTGAGCTGAAGATTCAGCAGCGACAGCATAGATTCAGCAGCAGGGGAGAATCACTCAAACCTTTTGACTTTATGAACAACCCTCTTCCAACTTTGAATGGAATACAGTTATATCTGTTGGCTGTCCACCATATTGGCATGTTCTTAAACGTCTTGGCAGAAGATACGTATTTGTCTCTGCACCATTAACAAATTATATCTTACTGACTTTTTACTCTTTTAACAATGGTATAACTGAACTCCTTTATGCCTGAGTAAAACAGACACACACTAGGATTAAACGCAGTACCGGCCTACCCTCAAGACTTGGTTATTACCTCATTAGTTGCAACATACCTGCACCTTATATAATACTGAGCTGTAGTATCTAATGCATATGTCAATGTCTGCATTATGCATAAACTCATATAAATAAAAAATCTATGGTTGAGGAAGGAAAGCACAGATAACATATTGCTACCTTACTGTGCATGTTTAGCATGAAGTTTATGCTGTCTCTCAGAGATTCTGTCCAAAAGTGTGTTCGGAAGATTAAATTAGATCCTCTTACCACAAGATGTGTGTGTGTGTTTGTGTGTGTTGAACTAATAATACTCAAGCGAGTAAGTGTATGCGCATGCTTTTCCGGGTAAAATTATCAGTCATCTCGGAAACCTTTGTAATTGAATTTGCAATTGATATTTTAAATTCCATGCACGTACTCTTGTGTTTGTTCTTCTATTTTGGTGGGACTTTCTATTGACTGAAATCTAACCCTCACAGAAACCTTTTTACATTTTTAGATTTTCTTTAATTTGTCTGAAATGTTAAGTTACAGAATTCATTATTTCAAGTAATGTCAAGTGAGTTTTATTGCCATTCTGCTGTGTGGAGTGATGAATCACAATGAAACACGAGTTGCATGGTGTTGGTCCAGAGAGGTGTCTTCGGAAATCTGCAGAGAAATATAATAATAAATGCATCTCTAGCACAGTAAAGCATGGAGGAAAAGGTGTCATTGTGCTGCTGGTATTGGCAAGCTACTTCACTGTGAAAAATCATTTAATGCTTTGGAGTACAGGAGAATATTGCAGAATGACTTCCCACAAATGAGAAGTTATCTAAAGAGAAATGATCAAATGTTATTTTTCAACAAGACAATGCTCCTGCCAAACTTGCAAAGACAACCAAGACGTGGCTTGATAACAAGTCCATCAGGCTCTTTTTTTGGACTGGTCAGAGTCATATAGTGAATATTTGGTCTCACGTTAAACTCAAACAAACTGGGAAATATTTATCAACTACTCATGAACAGTTTAAAGCCATTAACATTGAGTGGAACAACAATGACTCTTCTTCCTGTAAAAAGCTGTCTGCAAGTTACTTTATCTACAGTTTTTGTGCAATTATTGCTAAATTCCTGACCAGTGATTTGTGATGGTTAAGACTGCACCTGTCACTAAGACATAAAATCCATCATGATTTTCTTGATCATATTTTAGTTTTGATGGCTTAATGTGAGGAATACTGTAGAAAACTGTAGATAAACAATAGTTTAATGGTTTATCGCTAACGTGCGCATATACTTTAGTATACTTTTTGAAGTATACTTTAGGCTTAAGTTTTAGGCCCTGGTTATCATGTTAAAATTGCTCTCAAAGTCTCAAAAATTCAATACAACCTTCAGAGGATAAATACAACATCAGAACTCTTTTTTTAAAGACGGCTAATGTACACACAATCTTATAAATATCAAGGACGAACTCAAACACTTACTAACTGTCTCAATGAGAGAGAATACGAGACAATCTACTATGTAAGAAAGAGACAAAGAAAGATAGAAGAGGATTAGACTCGACTGCGCTATTTCTTAGACATTGGAACGTGTCTTTTTATGAATAGGCTTTATAAAAAGTGCGTTTCTCTGTGTGAATTTGTGAAAAGGAGAATTAAATCGATTTGCGCTACCATTTTATTGAGTAGTGGAACATAGAATGGGATCTTGTCTTGCCTCGTCTAATCTTGTCTCCTTTCTTCTCTTCTTTGAGTGTCAGAGCTTGAGTGTTTGGTCCCTTGGTTTTGCGTAAAACAGTACTTAAACAATTGTGCTCTGCTGCCACTAACCTATGGGTGGTTGTTATGGTTACAATCGCTCATTCAATACATTTGAAAGAACTTCTACCTGACATCAGAGAAAGATGTATTGTATTTAAAATCAACCACAGCACTTTGACATTTATAGGAACAAGATGTATTATAACACAAGATATAACACTACATATTTTTCATTAAAAATGGACTCTAGCTTATAAAAACGTTAAAAGCTAAAACTGTTTTGAAGAATATATTTAATATTAATGTAATCTTCACATTCATATGCATGAGGTCCTTGTCATTTCTGAATTTGTAAATCAATAATGAGGAGCAGCATCTTGACAGAATCGCAGAATGCTTTATTCATCGTTTGACAGATGAATCGATGGGCTTTTTTCCTCCTATGGAAGAGGTGGCTTTGCTCTGAAAGATTTGAGGCAGATACAAGAGATTATTACAGAAGGTCTTCAATGACCACAAAAGACGAGGAGATTTAGTGCTTGATCATTTTAATTTCCGCTATCATTAGATCTTGCCATGAATCAATTTTCCTTTGTGATTAAATAAGTAAATGAAGAAAGAAGATGTGTCTGTCAGTATGAGTATCGAAAAAAATCTAAACAAACAAACCCCGTAATGATTAGCAAAATGTCAAAGTGTGAACTATATGATCATGTTTTTAATTTTTTTTTATTTGGCTATGGTTGATAATATGTTTAATAACATATAGCATCATAGTCATGTGTTTTTGTTAGCAGGGCTGAACAATTTGTCCAAGTTAAATGTGAGAGTTTTTGACAAATTGGCCCTTTAGAACCAGTGCTACACTGCCACTAAAAATTAAGATTTATTGATCTTGTACATTGATTGTTATGCCTTGCAAACATAAATTATTGGATTTAGTGAACAAGAAAATGTAAACGTGTAAATATTTCCATCAAATATAAAAAATATTTTTTATAGAAACCATGATATACATTTATACACAAGAACAGCATTTATTTCAATTAAATATATTTTATTACTGTCACTTTTGATACATTTCATGCAGCCTTGCTGAAAGTACCCCCCCCCCCCCAAAAAAAGAAATTCATTACTTTTCCTATTAACTTTACCAATCAGACATAAATCCCATAGACATAAATTAAAGGACCTTCGATTTGTCTGTTAATCAGAATTACTTTTGTAATCTATTGATTTAGATTGTCAGTGTAGCACCTCTAGTACTATACTGTACCTCCAGAGTTAGGATATTACATCACCCGAGTCCTTTTTTAACACAACGGAAGATCTGATAGCAGATCACACGAGGGTCAACCGCAAACGAAAGTGTCACATCCCTTAGGAAAACATCTCTGCTTCTTGGTTTCTCTGTTCCTTTTAAATCCTTCCCTCGCTTAAAACGGTTGTGATGATTTCACTGAACTCATTGTGTTTGTTTTGACATTTAGTGTAATGGGTTTTCATGCTTGATTTGCCCAAACCAAATCGGAGCGTGCAGAGGAGCGATCTGATGTTTTCATTTTTGCCGTAAGTTGCACATCAATCCAGGCTCACCTGTGTGATATCCAGTGTACTCCTAGTCAAGTTTATGTTGAATATGAGGTCGATTTCCTACATAATTGCATATTTGATTGGATGCGGTGATAACAATGAAATTGGATTGGAGTAATTTTGAGTTTCAGGACTCCCAATCACTATGGCAAGTGCATTTGTGGGTTTTGTGCATGTGTGTATCACTTTTATAGATCCATAGATCAGGTTTTCACATCTTTATAGACCCACAGGCTCTCGTTGCTTCCCTTGGGAGCCTTTGTCAGTTCATCAAGCCCTCCTCATCCTCCCTCTGCCGAGTTCAACACCGTTCAGCTGTTCATATTGGCATATTATGTCACTATTTCCTCCGATCCCTCCCTTGCAGATATGTTCATCCTCATTCTCTCCGTTTCTCTGTAAATTTGTGGCCTCTGTAGCTAGATGTGTTTAATGCCATGTAAGTGTTGCATTCTTTGGTCTTTAGCCGTAAATGTCTACCCACAAAGCCCTGTTATAGCACACTCTGTGACTGCCCTCTCCTGCTCTCCTCTCTTCTCTCCAGCAATAAAGAGATTCTAAAATAGGCTTTGTAGTCTCATTAGTGCAGCGGTGCATCTAGTTGACGCTAAGGAAGTCCTCCTCAAAACTGTGACAGAGGGCATCTCGGGGTCGGAATGGTCTTTAGGATTAATGTTACAGATGGTGTGATTTGGAAGACTTGATCCTGGTTTGTCGGATTGCAAGCTGATTAGTTTAAGATCGGTAAGCTCTCTAAATAACTGGATAAAAAAGCTGCTGACTTTTGTCTGATAAACAAAACACTGAATTTGTACATAAGGAGATAACAGGCAAATGTGTTCTCTGTTGCTGATTTGTGAACAGAGAGCTGACTGACCATGTGGAGCTGAAGCTTGTTGTGTAGTGGAGCATGAAGCTGGAATGGTCATCCCATATCAGATTAATGAAAATCCCAAGTCTATTTCACAGGGTGATTTTTCTCTGACCCAGAGAACGGGATTCCGATCAGTCAAGCAACTATTAGGTGAACATAATTCATATCAGTTTGTGTGTGTGTGTGTGTGTGTGTAATGAGCAGGTTGAATCTCCGCTGTGGTGTGGTCAGTTCTGCTGGTTTAAAATTCTAGTTTGTGATTTTCTGAATTCAAGAACATTATAAAAACCTCATTATACAATGGTTTTGATTTGTATCACTCAGCTTTTCTGTCTTTCTTTCACACGGTCAGTGTCTTTCAGTGATTCTTTCGGCAAGTTACATTATGCCAGTTGGTGCGACAAAAGACTTTCTTTATGTGTGCGTCATAAATGATTCAATGATTCATTCACAAAGAGTTGTTTATTTTGTTCCTAAGTGTATCAGTGTTTAAGTGATTCAATCACTCATTCATTCAGGAACAAAACAGTGAGTGAGTCATTGAATTCTTCACTCAGCTGATTTGTTTTAAGAACACTGATTAATTTTAGAATGAAACAAGTGACTCTTTATGAGGGAGTCATTGAATCACTCACAATCGTATAGTCCAAAACACTGATTCATGTTTCTGTAAAAAGATAGTGCTACACCTTACATTGACTTTATTAGCAAGTCTATTAATAAACAATATATAATGATTTATATGTCAGTAGTTCATGTACTGTACAGTATACTTAAACATGAATGTTTATGAAAATAACCCTGATTATTTAAAAATAATTGGTTAATCATTAAATAATGCAATAATGTTTGTTATTAATGACTTGATGTTTCAGAAAGTATAACCAAAGATACACAGATGTGTCTGTTCAACTATTTTGTTTCTAAGGCACTGCAATCCAAGTGATATAAGCTACATTTTCAGCTTTTGTCTGCTTCTGCTTACTGAGTATGCATTACCACATTATCATTTATGTGGTCTGTGATGTTTTTTTTTTCCTGGCAGATTGTGTATTCTGCTAGTTTAGGCTCCAGATTTGTCTTGTATTGATTTTTACAGTATGTGATTAGTGTTCTCCATCTGTCCAGGATGCACATGTTACACATATGGCCACACATGTCATCTAATCAGAAGGTAGTACAGTTTTCATAAGCATATGACACGGCTCATTAATGGTTCACAGGCCGTTTATAGTATCTGTGCTTCGCTAATGTCAGTGCTTGTTGGCAGTGTTTAATTGGCCAAAGAAAATCATAAAATAGTCTGTTCTTTCTTTCTCTGTGACAGTATTTTTTGGCTTCATTATCTATGACATTGGCATATACAAATGTGTGAAAATGTTCCCTTTCTCCTCCAGTCTCCCACGGATATCAGACATTTGCCATTAACACAATTACGTTCTTTTGTAGTCTTTTCTTCAATTAACATAATGTAATAACATAAATTCTCCTTTTTTTTGTGACTCCGCAAGACTCGAGCCTATGATGGCATAAAATGTAATCCATGATAAAGGCTGTCTCTTTTCAGGACAATGAAAAATGCAGCCAAAAACACTGCAGGTAGTATCATCTTTTGTAGGATATTCTTTTCAGCAACAGCTGAGCTGCATCAGAAGGACCACAGGTGCTGAAGGTTTCAAACACAATGAATGTGCATTTGTTGCTTTACGGTTTGGGCTGTTTTTCGGCACAGGGACTATATTAACCTCAGTAGCTTTAATAAGCAGAGTGTGACGACTACACTACTGTTACAAAGTTTGGGGTCAGCAAGATAAAAAAAATAAAAAAATAAAAAAAATACTTTTATTCAGCAAGGATGCATTAAATTGATAAAAAGTGGCAGTAAAGACATTTAAGTTCTATTAAACTTTCTGTTTATCAAAGAATCATGATTTCCACAAAAATATTTAGCAGGACAATGGTTTTCAACATTGATAAAAAAAATAAAATAATAATAATAATAAAAAAATAATAATACAAAATAAAAAATAAATATATATATCAATGTTAAAAACAGTTGTCCTGCTAAATATTTTTGTGGAAATCATGATAAAAAACTTTTTTTTTCAGGATTCTTTGATGAAACCTGCTCAAAAAAAAAAAAAAAAAAAAAAAAAAAAAAAATATATATATATATATATATATATATATATATATATATATACAATTTTTTTTTAAAAAAAAAAATTTAAATTTTTTTTTTAAAATAAGTATATTGCTGTTTTTGAGCAGACCACAAACGTTTGAACAGTAGTGTACATTACATGCACATACACATGGGCGTCGGAAGAAAAAAAAAAGTGGGTGGGTCCTCCCCCAGAAAAATGTTGCTGGAGTAAATACCATTTCATGTAGGCTATTCTGGTGCCTTTTAATTAAAACAACCCAGGTGAAAAAGACGTACTATTAAATATATAAAAAATGTACTTGAGTATGTTTTTAGTACAATACAAATATACTTTAATGCATTTTTAATACATTTAACAGTATGTCTTTTTCACCTGGGAAGTAAACTAAACTCCACTTCACGTCGGGCGGTTCTTTGCCTCCAAGTCGTGCATTAAATGCACAGCTATCCGTGGATTATCCCGCATACAGAATGGCATTCTGCTGACATAAAATCAATATATAGGTTATATTAGCTGGTAAAAATATCTTAAATGTTCTTTTAAAGCTTTACTGTAAAATTCACTTGTGAAAATCTTTTATTTTTTATTTTTGTAATGTATTGCTTTTTAATTATATTACCAGAATAACAATGTGAGTGAAAAATTTAATTGAGAAATGCAGAATATTAAATGTTTCATTTTACTTCATAACTTTGCCTTGATATAATATTTTCAAACCGCTGAAACGTTATTTCTCAAGTTTAAATGACCTTTTAAGGACCAAATTTTCAACGTAAACTTGAACCCATATAGACCCAGATACAACCTCAGCAATTAAATGTGACCAAAGACTGTATTTTTCTTTTATTTTCACTTACAAAAACTTAGGAAATGGGCTTTGCGTTCATGGATTTCTCTTTCGCTCTCTCCCTCTCTCCTCATTATCATTAATGCCATCATCTCTAGATGGGGCTGAGCAGTATTGATCAGAACTTTGTCGATGCTGCCTGATGTCGCTGCTTTCATTTCCTATACACTGACAGAGACGCTCAAGAATGTGTCAATCAAGCACTCATCATCCAGCCTATCTCTCGCTGTCCTTTGGAAAACTCCATTATTCCTCTCTCGCTCTCACTCTTTTCTACTGCTGCTTCTATTTTTCTCCGTCTGGTTGGTTTCATTGATTGAAGAAACTGATTGGACGAGATAGTTGCAGGAGGCGATTGAATGAGTTGTTTAGGGTGATGTTTGGGGTGATGTCATTGGACAACATGATCTCATTAGTATTCAAACTTATAGTGTGGCTCTAGCATTAAATTCTATGAGTTCAGTATTTTATTAATCTTTAAATATTCATAAACATTTTTATATCTTTAAAGTTGTGCATACACTACCGCTCAAAACTCTGGGATCAGTAAGATTTTTTTTGAAAATAAATGATTACTTTTATTCAGCAAGAACACATTAAATTGATCAAAAGTGACATTTATAATGGTACAAAAGATTTCTATTTCCAAATAATACTGTTCTTTTGAACTTTCTATCCTTCAAAGAATCCTGAAAATAATATGTATTACAGTTTCCACAAAAATATTAAGCAGCACAACTGTTTTCCATTTTGATGTTTATTGACCAGCAAATCAGCATATTAGAATGATTTCTGAAGGGTCAAGGGACAATGAAGAGTGTAGTGATACCGAAAATTCAGCTTTGCCATTATAGTAATAAATTAAATTTTAAAATATATTAAAATATAAAAAAACAAAAAACAAACAAATATATATATATATATATTTTTTTTTTATATACACTCACCTAAAGGATTATTAGGAACACAATACTAATACTGTGTTTGACCCCCTTTCGCCTTCAGAACTGCCTTAATTCTACGTGGCATTGATTCAACAAGGTGCTGAAAGCATTCTTTAGAAATGTTGTCCCATATTGATAGGATAGCATCTTGCAGTTGTTGGAGATTTGTGGGAAGCACATCCAGGGCACGAAGCTCCTGTTCCACCACATCCCAAAGATGCTCTATTGGGTTGAGATCTGGTGACTGTGGGGGCCATTTTAGTACAGTGAACTCATTGTCATGTTCAAGAAACCAATTTGAAATGATTCGAGCTTTGTGACATGGTGCATTATCCTGCTGGAAGTAGCCATCAGAGGATGGGTACATGGTGGTCATAAAGGGATGGACATGGTCAGAAACAATGCTCAGGTAGGCCGTGGCATTTAAACGATGCCCAATTGGCACTAAGGGGCCTAAAGTGTGCCAAGAAAACATCACCCACACCATTACACCACCACCACCAGCCTGCACAGTGGTAACAAGGCATGATGGATCCATGTTCTCATTCTGTTTACACCAAATTCTGACTCTACCATCTGAATGTCTCAACAGAAATCGAGACTCATCAGACAAGGCAACATTTTTCCAGTCTTCAACTGTCCAATTTTGGTGAGCTCTTGCAAATTGTAGCCTCTTTTTCCTATTTGTAGTGGAGATGAGTGGTACCCGGTGGGGTCTTCTGCTGTTGTAGCCCATCCGCCTCAAGGTTGTGCGTGCTGTGGCTTCACAAATGCTTTGCTGCATACCTCGGTTGTAACGAGTGGTTATTTCAGTCAAAGTTGCTCTTCTATCAGCTTGAATCAGTCGGCCCATTCTCCTCTGACCTCTAGCATCAACAAGGCATTTTCGCCCACAGGACTGCCGCATACTGGATGTTTTTTCCCTTTTCACACCATTCTTTGTAAACCCTAGAAATGGTTGTGCGTGAAAATCCCAGTAACTGAGCAGATTGTGAAATACTCTGACCGGCCCGTCTGGCACCAACAACCGTGCCACGCTCAAAACTGCTTAAATCACCTTTCTTTCCCATTCTGACATTCAGTTTGGAGTTCAGGAGATTGTCTTGACCAGGACCACACCCCTAAATGCATTGAAGCAACTGCCATGTGATTGGTTGATTAGATAATTGCATTAATGAGAAATTGAACAGGTGTTCCTAATAATCCTTTAGGTGAGTGTATATACACACACACACACAATATTTCTGTTTTTGCTGCATGTTTGATCAAATAAATGCAGTCTTAAGGTCCTTGCACACTGAGTCCGAAATTTTCGTATGCGTTTTTTCATATTCGTGATTTGGTGGCTCTGAATTGTCAAAACACCATTCAAAATGATTGCTACGGATGCGAAAAACGCCGAAAATTGAACCCGATCCAAATTTGTATATGACAGACGAAAGTTTCGGAGGCAGTGTGTAACCGTGATTGACATAACAAGGTTGAGGTCGTATTTATTTTTTAACGTGCGAAAATTTCGGATGCAAATTTCGGACTCAGTGTGCAAGGGCCTTTAGTGAGCATAAGAGATTTCTTTCAAAAACATTACAAAATTGTAGTGACCTCAAATGATTGAGCAGTAGTGTACATAAAAGTGTTTACATTTTAGATGCTGTCACTGTGTTGATAGTGCACCTCTTAGTGTCTATTCAAACGTTCATAAACCTGTGAAAAATTATGACATCATCCTGAAGTAGATGGGATGTTTGAGGTGATGCCATTGGGTGAAATGTTGCTATTGATTGCTATTGAACAGACAAAATATTACAAACCAACTATCTACTGCTATACTGCTATCTTTCTTTTCATCATCTATCTCCCCAAGCTTCCCATTTGATGTGGTACTTTTAAGGAAACCATGACATGAAATTCCAGAATGCACTATAGAAAGGGAGTTCAACAATACCACGAGAAATCCTCTAACAGAAGTACACTTTGTCTGTTTCAAAATGTCGTGTTTATGGGAGCAGTACCAGACAAAACCACTTTTATAAAACAGGCTCTGAAGTGACCTGCACAGCTTTGGAGCGGGTCGATGCTAACTGCATTTAATGTGCTCTGAAATGGCTGCTTGAGGGATGGCGATATCCCACTGTCCTACGGTTTAAAGTGATCAGCTAGAGTCGAGCGCTGCCCCTGATTAAACTCAAAGTGCTTGTGCTGGTAGGGAGTTACATTGCAGGCCATCACAAGCCCTTATTGCTTTTGCACACCATTTCAAAATATGTTGGTTAAGTTATGGAACATTTTGGTTTGTTTCTTTGTGAAAGACCCTGGTGGGTTGAATTAGGATAAATCTGTCTGATTACTTCCTGCCAGAATGCTCATAACGCCACGCACAAACCTCAACTTTCATGAATTTCAGTAGATCATGCTGCATGAGCATTAACCTTATTTCTTATCTAAATGAACCAAGATTTGTGCATATTGTGATTTAAAATATGCTGGAAGACCAGAGGCATCTTGCACCTGTTCTTTTCTGGAAAGTACCAGTGGTAGTCATGTCTTAGTGCAGAGGTTTTCAAACTGGGGTCCCAGGACCCCTGAGGGCCACGAGGGAGTTTTGGGGGCCTTTGGAAAATTTGAGGGAAAACTAATAATTTAGAAAAAATAAATAAATACACTTTTTTTAGGGCTTTCAAAGTTGGTGTAAACTTAAAATATCTATTAATTAAGTTGGTAACTTTTTACAATAAGGTCCCATTAGTTAACATTAGTTAATGCATTAACTAACAACAAGCAATACATTTGTCACAGTATTTATTAATCTTTGTTAACGTTAGTTATAACTGCTCATTATTAGTTCATGTTAGCTCAGGTCCTTTAAATATTAACAGATGCAACTTTTAACTTTAATAATGTATTAGTAAATGTTGAAATTAACATTAACTAAGATTTAGAAGTATCTTTTTATTGTTAGTTATATAGTTAACTAATATTAACAAATGTAACCTTATTGTAAAGTGTTACCAATAAGTTTAGTTTAACACTGCTTTGGAACCAAATTTATTATGAAAAAATGAAATTTATTTTTATATTTTAAAAATAAATCAGAATTTAACTAAAATCCCTGGGGCCGTATTCACAAAAGTAGCTACTAACTTGCCGATTTAGGAGAAACTCTTAAAAATAATGGGCGTGTCAGTCCTAATTTAAGGACTCCTAAAGGTTTGAAAAAAGAGTGTTTCACAAAGCATTTTAGTGCTAAAACCAGCTCCTAAATCTGTGAAAAGTTAGGGGTAGTCAAGTGGAATCCTAAGTCACTAAGACCAAATCACAAACAATCCTATAATGGTTGTTGCTGGCAATTCGCCTCAGTAATCTGCCCAAAGACACTGCACACAATTGAAGCAATAGGAAATAGAGCCTTGGGTGCTGAGCCTTTTCTTCATAAGTGCAATAAATATTTTGATTTATAGATTTGAATCTGCAATGACATAACATAAAGGTTCATTTATGTACAGGCAAAATGCATTGAATCAAGGAGAATAAAGCATTGCAGTCACGTTGATAATAATGTCTCATCTTTTGCGCTGATAGCCTTGTGGGCAGCTTGGGTGACCAAAAAATTTAGTTAATTTTCGACTCGTGGACCTTTCCCGATCCTGTCCCCTGTCCCCCTTTCTCTCTTCCACTTCGCTTCCTGTCTACTCACTGTACTTTCATAATAAAAAGGCAAAAACACCAAAAATAAATCTTTGAAAATAAGTAAATAAAAAATAAAATAATGTTAACACTTACAAATGATCCAATAGAGTAAAAAAGTAAAATAAGCCTGTTTGGCGTGCTGTCCGAGGAGATGCTTCAAGCCTGGAATTTAGCCCAAACACAGAGTACTCCCCCGTATCCCTGGCTGGGAATAGGAACCAGCCGAGAGTGAGGAGTTGGGGTGGTGGAGGGATGCAGAAAACTGTCGAGGTAACTAGGTGAGTCAACTGTGTATATATATGCCTCCTCTCGAGCTTTTTAGATAGACTATTTGAACTTTGTTTATAAAACATAATTTGTCACTTGAATTCTGCAATCTCTCGAGATGCAGACATGTAAGAGGCATATACTTGTTTAATTAGTGACACTTAGCCTACATATTTCTATGATTAAATCACTGACAGAGACTCCAATCAGCCAATCACTGATCACATCATCCATAGCAATGAGGTCAACCCCGCCCTTTCTCTTAGCTTAAGACTTCTCTCTATGGGTCTCTGAATGGGTTTTTTTAGAGGAAACTCTCACCTAAGACATTTTACTGCTATTTAGGAGAACTCTATGTGGTAAGATAAAATGTTTTGTGAATACAGCCCCTGGTTTAGTAAAACGGTTTCATTCAAAGTACAAAGAGACTTGATTTCACTTTTCTTTTTTTATAAAGCAAAACTGCAAATTAAGTTGTCAGCCATTTTTCATCATTTTTTGCAGCATAAAAAAGGAGCAACCTTTGATAATTACTCCTTTAGTTTTTCTCTAGAAAAGTCACGAGATTCAAATAAAATGGTGAGTATGTGATGACAGAATTGTCATTTGAAAGCAGATTATTTGTGGCAGATTGTTTTTTTTTACGCCTACAATAATTGCGCATCTTAATTATCAAAAGGACAAATCTTTTTTTGACAGTTAAATCCGCTGTGAAATATCATGAGATGCAATACTTTTGTACACTTCAGGGCTGAGTTTCCCGATAACGTTGTCTCTTAGCGCGCTACGAAGACTCTTAAGGTATAACTTAACTGAAGGTATACCATTTCTAGGCGTGTTCCCCAAACTATACCTTAGGAAGCCGCTTAAGATATACCTTCTTACGTGTGACGTTACCCGGCGCTGTCCGTGGCGATGGTGCTGAATTGGTTGATATCGATGGCTCGAGAATCAATTATTCTCTCGTGCAGGGGCTGTTTATGTGAGAAAGAGGTGTTCTTTATAAAATAAGCACTTCAGAAATTGTTTAAATTGCATTTATTAGGACTCATGGGATATTTAAAAAAATAATCCAAACTATAATAGCCTATAATAGCCTTGACTACATATTTTAAAATTGTAGGCTATCATACATTGCTGCCATAATAACCATTTAAATTTTTTATGTGCTTTCTTATCTTTCCCATTTTTGTTCGCAGAGGTGGAGCTGCGATGAAATATTGTTCTTGTAAATACTTTCCAGCATTTCAGTAAATAAAAGTGTATGTCACGTACGGTGCTCGGCAGTGATCAAAAAGGATTTAAACAGTGGATTTTGAATCTCTTCTTGTAAACTTGGAGATGTGGATTCAGACGGCAATTAAATTACCACACGACCTGTTTGTCAAAAAACAGTAGGTAGGCCTACTAATTTGGCCAGGGATTTTTACGCGGGTTGGGTGAGAAAAAACACTGATATGGATTCGGACGGCACTAAAATAACCGACTAACCCCTGTAAATGTTTAAAATACCGTACGAGCCCATGAGAAACAATATTAGCGTCCGAATAGGACTTAACTGACAGTAGCCTATGCTTTCACTGGCCTTTAAAAGCGCTCTTTAATTAAAATAAATTTATAAAATTGTATTATATAATAATATAATAAAAATTCTAACAACAATCAGTGTAATGACAATTTTATTCTTTGCATGAAAACACTTGAATTAGCCTAACTGAACACTGTCTGGGTGTATTAAAACTTCTGAATTATATTCATATAGACCTGCAACAGTGATAAGGTAAAGCTAAGAGTGGTCCAGACCAACCTTCCGAACATATGACTTACAGAAGGTATACTTAACTAAGAACGTTTCGGGAAACACGTATTAATGATAAGGTACAGCTTAAGGTGTAACTTAAGAACGACGTAGCGTTAAGAAGGTTTCGGGAAACCCAGCCCAGAACAGAAACGGAACAGTTTCTTGTGAAATTTTCAGACATTCACCCTTAATGAAATTAAGATGTGTTTGTTGTTCTCTCATCCTCTTTTGCACTCTGGCTCTTCTGTTTTCTTTTCTATTCTGCTGGCTCTCTCAGCAGTCTCCCACGCTGTGGTGCTGTTGTGGTTTTGCTGTAGCGGACTGTTTTTCCCTCCTTTTTTGTGGTTTGGGTTTGAATTCTTCTTTATTTGAGGTGACGGTGATCTCAATGAGTAGATGCCTCTTTCTCCTGTTTCTCTCTGGCCACTAATGCATTTCATACTTGTTTATCAGAGACGCTTGTTATTATCTTATACAACCTTTTACAAAGTATAGTACTTTTTTTTTTTTTTTTTGTCTGGGTTTTTTATGTGAAGCTTCATAATTTAGCTGGACATGTTCTGGCATATTGAGCTGTGGTGCTTTTCTGTGCTCTTCCTACTATTGTCAGAGTGACAAAAGGCAAACAAAATAAAACCAAACCAAACCATGCACTGTATGCAAAGTGAATTTACTCTTGGAGCCATATTGAGATCCCCATATCTCTGGAAATTAACCACCATAGAGCTTTAAAAATAGGAATACCAAAAGAAAAATTTGTTAATAACTAGAATCTATAAGGATATTAAGATATCATTAATGCTTCTTGAGTTACATTCATGCAAACTTCAGGCAAAAAACACGAGTCATTTTTCCCATTTTTGAAAGCAACAAAGATAGCTAACGTCAACAGATTTTACTTATCTGTGTACAAATAGAATAACAATGCTGCCATCTTTCTAAAGATCTTTCACCATAATTCGTCTCAAAATCTCAGGTGAAAATTGTCGTTTTGACCTTTCTCTACAAAATAGTGGATAGTAAACATTCATGACATTTAATACTTTTGGTTTTCATCACCATTTATGTCTGTTTTTCTTAAAAAAAATATTAAGAAAATCTAAAATTTGAGCCGGGGAAGTTTCTGAAATGTGGTTAATTTGACACGGAATGACGCTTTTGATCAATTTTGCCTATTGTAATGAAACTGGTCTCAATAGATTCTTTGGGTAATTCTGACCATATATACCAATTTTGCCATAGTCGGACAAACTTTCTGTCCTCCATTTAATTTTTCTTTAAAAACCTGTTTTTTTTTCAAACTCCTAGACCATTTCTCCAATTTCCACGAAACTTGGTGTGTGTTATGACAACTATGACCTGTGGGTACCTGCACAGTTTCGGCACAGTGCCACCTAGTGGTCATGAGATATATAAAATGAACAGTTTGACCAAAAATCAAGAGAGTCCCGGCGTCTCAATGTCCATACTATCCATCCTAATGTGAGATTGAAATAAGTGTGTCCAAAAGAGTATGCCAGAAGCCCCCGGATGTTCTACTATTTCTGGTGGATTTTCGAAGTGTGGATCCGTGCTCACTATTACAACTAATGTTGCCCACAACCCATTGCGCTTTGGAGGAGGAACTACAAACACGAGTAAAAAGTGTTTAAAAAAAATGACAAAACATTGTGTATATGCGCAGCCAACGGTGATAGGTTTAGAAAAATCAAAGTTTTTAACCTGATAGAAAATTTGTTTATTTAAAGGTTGTATCAGCGATTTCAGGCCCAAAAAAGGCCCAAACATAAATTATAAAATAAATTATAAATTATGTTCCAAAGCTTGTCTACTCTTCAGCTACACACTCAAAAGTATGTACTTTTTCTTCACAAAAAGAGTACATCCTTTTAGGGCATTGTATAAGTAGTCGAATTGAGACGTAGCAAGTCTCTTTAGATTCAGCGCAGCATGCCAATTTTAATGAAACTGGTCTTAATAGATTCCTTGGGTCATGCTGAGAACATAAATGTCATTGTCGGCCGAACATCCTGTCCTCCATTTTGATTCTATTTAAAAACCTACTTTTTTGAATCTTCAACCTATGTCAGCAAAAAAGTTATGGATTTAGTGTCGATAGACAAAACGTTTTTCATATATTGTATCAATGAATTTGATGGCATAATGCCAAACTGCATCTAAGGCTGTATCTCTGGAAAATATTTGACATATTGACACCAAACTTTATGTGTGTAATTGTCACTCAACACTGACCCCACCAGAACAATTTGGTGACCTATTGGCAGGCCCGCACGGAATACGCGCCCGCAGACTTCCGCAGATTGTAGTGCCCGTCATTGACAAGTACAACCTGCGCGTGCGTGATTGTGAGGGGTAGTAGGCTGCGCTGATTGATGTAACGTTTTTTTTTAATGAAAGAGTGAATGTTTAAAATGTCTAAAATAAAACTGAATGTGGAGGAATTAAGGAAATGTCACTTTTGTCTGCAAAAATCACGGCACAGGACAGAGCAAAAGAATTTGCGAACGATGCTCGCCACACAAACAGAAAGGAGTGCTCTTGGTAAGTTTTATTTAAAGCTGTATTTACTTTGTGTTGAAAGATAATGAAAAGTGTCATTATCCAATATACAACCTAAATTTATCATGATTAGAACAGTGCTGGGTGGTGTATAATATAGATTTTTTCTATTTGCTACCGCGCGTAAAGCTGAAATAACTACTCTGTCTATTCACTGCCGATTATAATATCAAATTGCTATATTGACTAATGTCTGTGAATATTAAAGACTGCTATTAAAGTCTGATTGTTCTGCGAGTCTTGATAAGCGCTGCAGATTTGTGTACTACACATACTCAAGTATGCGTCCATCTCCTTGTCAGATACACTCAGAAACCCATTAAAATAAAAGTTTGGTTTAACGTGAAGAAATTATCACAGAAATATTTTCTCTATCGTTTAGTGGATGGACGATAAGAGAGATCTAGTTTTGTTTTGAAAAGTTGTTCTATTTATATTTGTATTGTAAACCTTAAAGGAACCGTATGTAAGATTGTGGCCAAAACTGGTACTGCAATCACTTTCAAATTACTGTAGAGCGGTGTATCCCCTCCCCCTGCAACTTCACTTTTAAATGACAATATCCTGGCCGGACTACTGTTGTCAGTGATATAAGTATTTGAAATGAACATGATTTCTTAATGTCTAGTGACATACAGTGACATATCAGGGCCATTTTATGATTAATTGAAATACATTTCTTACCATTCTGCATAATTCCGCAGATTTTTCCTAAAATTCAGCACAGAAATCACAAAAAAGTCAGCAGATTCCGTGTGGCCCTGATAGGTCAAAAGTAACCTTTGAACGATTTTTTGCTTAAAATCGTTTCCAAATGTCTTTACTCATTTTTGCAGTATATATATAATGTCCCCTAAACCCTGTAACAGAAACCTTTTTCCATTTTTATACTTTATTTAATATGGTTAGCAAACTGTTTATTTGATGGCAAGTTTAGCAATTTATTTGATATTTCTTCCCATTTAATGATAATTTTTCAGCAGATGTTGTCAATGTATGTCTTCTTGCAGTTTATTCCCATTATATTCTGTCAGGGATTTGCGTAAACTGTGTTTCGGGTTCCCAAGGGGTGTTTGGTCTTTGTTCAATTTGTTTTTGTCATTAAAATGACAAACAGTTCAGAAGGACAAATTTGACTAAGAATGATTAACATAACAGTTTTTATGCTAGTGATGGAGTGCTAGGGAACAACACACACACACACACACACACACACACACACACACACACACACACACACACACACACACACACACACACACACACACACATTTTGGAAGTCTTAAGGGTTCTTTCATAATTAATCTCTTTGTTATCCACATAATATGCTGATTACTCTTTATAACAGAAATCAGACCAGTGTGCGTGATAGCGTAAATGTATTCACATATTTCACAACAATTAATTTCAAAGGCCCAGGTCAATTCATCCTACAATAGACCTTAAATATCCTGTAATTCAGAAACTGCATGATATAGAAATGAGTGTTTGCACACATTACGAGTGCTAATGATTCATTTTATATGATTCCTAATCAGGCCTGACGTCTGTTTCAGCTCCCCCACGCTCTGTGTATGGCAGGGCCGATTGGTTCCTAAAAATTGACATGCAGACAAGCAGCACAAGCAGAGCTCCATAAACTATGCAGAGTTATTGACACACAGGAGGTCTGTGTGTGTGTTTCTAGGCAGGTTTATTGACAGCCCACTGTGTATTTTGCACACAGCCTGGGGGATCTGGTGTTTGTGCATGTGCATTTCTTACATTTATTAATGAGAATTATTCAGAATCATGCAGAATTAATCTTGTAGCATGTTTGTGTAGGTGTTTTTGTGCGCATATGTGTGTACAGTATGTGTGTTCACATGTGTCCACTGCCCCATTAGCACCATGTGAGGCCCATTAGCTTGTTGTATGACCTTTTCCTTGTAATTAGCCAGCAGGCCTCACAGTTAGGGAGCAGCTTGACCTGTGGGTGTTTATACATGCATTGAAAACATACTAACCTTTCCCCACAGGGATTGTTACCACTCTTCCCCATGTGTGTTAAGAGGTCTAATGGCTTAAAATCTGCACGATCGTGCCATGAAGACGTCATCTGTCTATTGATTTACTCCTCTGGCCTGTTTTGTTCAGGGGTTTAATCGAGCACCCCTTTAGGAATATGGTAGAAACTCATAATTATGCTTTAGGCATATCGCAGCACAATTATTCACTCGTACCTGAGCTGTTGGCTGAACCCTCAGAGATTAATCTCCAAGCACACCTCTGATCCTACTGCTGCAACCTACAACCAGCTTTGGGAATGCTGCCTTAAGACAATGTGCACCTTCTTAATAGCTCGTTTTCTCATGGCTTTTAGTCAATTTAGAAGTTTTATTTGCGACACAATTTTGATGTATCATACGAAAACAGATTGGGTAGCATGACAAGTACTGTATATTCACTGCTATTCAAAAGATTGTGGTTGGTCTTTTTTTATGTTTCTGAAAAAAGTCTCTTATTCTCACCAAAGCTGCTTTTTATTTATAATTACAATTTAAATAACAAAATAGCTGTTTTCTATTGTAATATATTTATAATGTAATTTATTCATGAGATGACAAAGCAGAATTTTCAGCATAATTACTCCAGTCTTCAGTGTCACATGATCCTTCAGAAATCATTCTAATATGATGATTTTGTGCTCAAGAAACATTTCTTAATATTATCAATGTTGAACAGTTGTGCTAGTTAATGAATACAAATAATAGTAATTTGTTACATTTATATAGCGTTTTTCTGGGTATTCAAAGCGCTTTACATGGAAGGGAGAATCTCCTCAACCACCACCAATGTGCAGCATCCACCTGGATGATGCGACGGCAGCCATATTGCGCACCAGCTTATTAGTGGTGAGGAGACCGAGTGATGAAGTCTTGGGCTACAGGGTGATGACTGCCAGCTAATATTTTTTTTGTGAAACCTGTGATGCATTTCACAACTCCATCATTAGTTGTATACTTGTTCATCTTCTGATTTTTCTGATGCTTAGTGGCCAATTTTATTGCTGAGAGACTGCTCTGTCATAGTTCAGGAGGCTCAAAAGAATTCTCTGTTATTCATTTAGGTATCAACTTGGTCAACTTGAAAGACGTTTCTCTTGAAATTGCTTTGGAGAAATAAATAAAGAAGCAAATGAAATAATTGTTAACTACTGGCAGTGTTCCCTTAAAAGGATAGTTCACTTTAAAATGAAAAATGACCCGCTCGTGCTTGTCCATATAATTGTAGTGAATAGCGACCAGCATCAAGCTTTGAAAACGACGCAAAAGTATCACAGAATGGTCCGATGCTACACGTATCGTATATTCAAAGTGTTCTGGGGGTATATGGTAGGGTTTGGTTAAAAACAAACCCATTAGAACAACACCAGGGTGAGTAAATGATAACTTAATTTTCATTTTCGGGGTAACTAACCCTTCAGCATTTTGTTGTCGACTATAATTAGTTTAGTTTTATTTATTTTATATTATTTTCAATTTTTTTTCTAATATTATTATCTTGTTTCATTTACAGTTTGTTTATTTAGTCATTAACTTTTGTGTCAGAGAAGAGAATACTGAAGACAGATTGCGGTATCCTGACAAATCAATTTTTTTTTTTTTCTCCCCCCAAAAATCTAAGAATCAGGAGACTCCTTTTGTTTTCCATTTAATCTCATTGCTGTCTAGAAAAACAACTGAGAAAACTTTTCTATCGTCTTACATCTGATTGCTCAGTGATCTGCGAAACTTCCACTGTTTTGACTTTTTTCTCTCACAGCTGTTAAACCAGATCACAGCTCATATTAAATTGACATATTTTGAGCATTCCTCTGATCTGAATGCTGCTGGAGAAGCACAGTAGTTTTTATTTTTTGAGTTTGCGCCTGACTGCTTTGAGAGGTTCACTGTACACTCTGTCAGCTGGAAGCGTTACATCCATGCGCCTGATTTGGTGCAATGGGTTGGCAGTAGTTAGACAAGCAGTGTTTAATGTATTGAAAATAATTTATGAGGTGTATATTGTCTGTGTCTCATTTCTTTGCCATTTGGTGTAATGTGGTGGCAGCTTTTTGCATTAGTAATTAATTTGACAGATTTTTTTCTCTCAATTTTATTTAAAACCTTATTTATTAACCAGACTATCGGACTAAATTTGTAAATATTTAGTCACGGTTACATGCTCACGTGATCATGAAAGCCTATCATTTTCATTTGTTATTAAGCATTGTGGTTTAAAAACAAGTGACTTTAAACCAATGAAGCGCAATAAACAGCAAAAAATAACTAATTTTGCTATTCTCATGAACACATTCATTTATGTCTTAAGTGAATGTAAACAGTTGAGAAAGACAACACGCTTGAGTCAGTGTATTGGATCTGTGCATTCGGTCTTAAAGTGACAGCAGCCTAATATATCTGCTCCAGTTAATGTTAATCAAACAACAAAAGAGAGAAATTATCACTGCTCATGGGTGAATCACTTTTGTAACTTCAATAAGAATAAATGTATATTTACTTTACACAGTGAAGACTATACATTTGATTTCTTTATAAAGTTTATGTAGTATTTCCAAAATTTTCAGGTAGGTCTATTTCATTTGTTTTTGTTTTATTGTATTTTTTCTAAATGCTTGTGCTTCTTTGTTTGTTTCAGTAAACTTGAGAGTTTTTTTTTAAATTTTTTTTTACTTAGGCTAGTAGTTTTTTGTGATATTGAAATTGGTGACAAGAATTATGAAATTTCAGTGTTATAAAAAATGTTGATATCATAACCTTATTTAAAGTAAAAATAACTATATTGTGAAATTGTTTTCTTGAAATAAAATTACTCAAAATATGATTTTTAAAGATTTTAATTATATTGCCCTCCCCCACCGGCAATATGACATGTATAATTGTTCATGTTCATTTCTCTTTTCAACCTTTGACATCATCTAATGCACTCTGAAAGCCAACCATTAAAAACATTATAATAATTTAATAACTGTGTAATCTTTAGCAAATTTGATTATCTAAATGAATATTCATTTATACAAAATTGTAAACAATTTAAATATCTACCATTTGGTAATCGGCCATGCCGGGCAACATGAAAACAATCATTGGTTTATCAGTATTGACAAGACTTTTAATATCAGTACATCCCTAGTATAAACTCATAAAAATGATTTTAATGATTAATGTTTTAGCTTTAATGGAGAACTTGTGCAATGTTTTAGCTAATGCGAATAATCCTTCACTTACACACAATATTGTTTGTTTGGGAGATTTTTAATTTACCAGCCCTTGTAATGTTTTCCAAGCATTGCCATGCAGGGTCTTTAGAAACAAATCTTCTCCTGTTAATGCATAAATAATCTATTGACTGCATGTTTTCAGATTTTTAACCCTTTACCCTATTTAGAATGTCTGGATTAATTGGATTCAGGGTGAATCTATATGAGTGGCACAGTGGGCAATATTAACACCACAGTTATGGATGCAGTAGCGGCTCGGCTGGTCATTATGAAAGCATATTGACTGCGTGCTTTAAGTCTTGGGGATGGTGTGACATTGATTAGACGTAGTTGGAGCCGTTCCCGGTCTCTGTGGGACGCTGATGCATCTTAACTTAATAAGGTGTAGAATGATATACTGCATCACAAAACAATGAGCTCCTTAACCCAACCCTCACCAGACTGTTGGTTTATGCACACATTCTGTTAAATACGTGCAGATAATGCTAGGATATAGGTTTCACACATTTTTCTTGCACCATCAGCTGATTTTTGATAGTTGTATGTTTTTGTTGTACAGTACTGTTCAAAAGCATGGGTTTGGTAAGATTTTTGGAAGATATATCTTATGCTTAGCATGGCTGCTGTTATTTGATCACAACAAATACGGTAAAAACATGATTATTGTTATATATTATTGCAATTTAATGTAACTATTTTCTATTTTAATATATTTTAGAATGCAATTAATTCCTGTGATGGCAAAGCTGAATTTTCAGCAGCTAATTTTTATGGTAGTCAACATTGTCTCAAGTGCTGTCAATTGTGTTGAACTTGTATTGAACCCAGGATATTTATTTAATGTTAGTGATTTCCTGGCCTACACACACACACACACACACACACACACACACACAATCATGTGAAGAAACCACCCATGCTGAAACACCTTGACCTATTCTGCAGAAAGATTGTTTTAATCACTGCCGTCAGAGAGCAACCCTAATTATCAGTGAATCTAAGAAAAATGACACTTCATTAATGATTTTTCGAGGATCGCAGAACATACATTGCTCAGAGAGGCAGAGAAAGAGAAAGAGAGAGAGAAAATGGCTTGACGGGTCAGTAATTGAAATAGTTTGAAACAAATATGGTCATTACTGTGATAGCAATGTTAATACATAACTGGAAACATCACATAGTTAGTCAGATAAACCCAGCTGTAATAGAGGCAGTAAACACAAATGTGATACATAGAGGTTTATACCGCAATGAATGAAGGAATGGCATAAAATATCTCAGAGATGATATCATGAAGCTTAAAGCCACACTAGGTAGGAATTCAATTTTGGTCAAACAACGACCCCTAGAGTCGCTGTGGACTACTTGTATTTAACGTTACTGTCGTAAATACCACTCACGCAGAGCAGTCTCTTCACTCACGGCCTGATCCCCTCCCCCCTGTATACCGGTCCCTGTTCAGTCGGATGGAAGCTGTAACGAGTGGAAATAAGGTGTGTCCCCTTTAAGAGCTGCGCGCGCCCTGTTTAACTTTCGGCAGTCTGTATTGTATGGGCGCTTTGAACACCCCGTAAGCGGATTGTTTCTGTTTGATGCTCATTCTTGTCCTATTTTTGTCTATCAAGTAATGCTGTGGACGGTAGAACATGTGACAGACACTAGTTCGATTGGGGAATAAACACAACGCGTTACAAATGGTCGGACATCGAACAAGCACAGCTAGCCTCCGAAGATGTCTAAGTTACTAATCCATCAACAAGAACGCCAGGTGCTTTTTAGCTCACACCAACGAGAGAAAGCTTGTCTGAGTGATATACAATATAAGCAATATACGTCCAACAGCATGTGAGGACGTGTTGGGGGAAGTGAGGTTGCCTATGCCGTAAAGCAGTCGAATTTTGTAGTTCTTTCTGTGCTCAGGTTACTACCAGAACCCCGAAGTTTAAAAGTACGATTAAAAACGATACAGACCCCGTACGGCTATGGCAGACGTGTCATTCAACCTAATTGTAAGTCGATGTACCATCACAAGAGTCTTGGAAATATATTATGAAGGTTGAAAAGTTACCTGGTGCTGCTTTAAGAGTTTCAAACAGCTGAGGTTATTAAAGGAATAGTTCACCCAAAATGAAAATGGTCGTGCTCACCATTTTCCATACAACAGCAGTTCATGGTGTCCAAATAACTCTGATGAGCTGATTCGTTTATCGAATAGTTCAAAAAGATAAGTTAACGATTTGGATCAATCTGCCATAGATATTTTATAGCATTAGCAGAGAGATGATTTCTTAAATTCCTAAATGAATCGTATTTCTGTTGAAATGAGTTCAAATCTGAATCAAATTAATTCAAGAGCTTTTGAATTGATTTGAAAATGTGGGTCGTAGAAAAATTTACATTATACATGTTTGGAATTGCATAATTGCGTAAATGATGACTGAATTTTCATTTTTAGATGAATTGTCCCTATACACGTCCTTGGGACAGGGATGACATAATGCAGGCAGGGATCATAATGGTGTTTGACGGTTGACCCATATACCTATTATACCTTTTGTACTATTGTGGAGAGAGTCAGTAAACACATTTGTCTCTTGGTCTATTCGGGAACTTCTTTTGCGGGACTCTGATATGCTGGTCTTCTCTCTGTCTAGTGACTTTAAGAACTTTCAGACATGACAGAAAATCGACTTTCTTGTTCTTGCCTCTACCTCCCACTCTTTTCTTACATTTTTCACTTTCTTCTTCATCTTTCTGAAGTTCAAAGGCTATGGAAAATGAATTTGTGTGGATCTATCTATTTTTGACCTACGATGGTGGAGTGTTGGACTAATACCAGAATCAAATGTTTGCACTAATAACACAATCAAAAATGACCTTGACTATCTGCTTTATCTGTTCAGAAATACATGCTGAGAAAGCAAATTGCAGTCATGCTTTGATTGTCAGCAAGTATGCTGTGCTTTTCTCTAAAGTATTGATCATGACCTTTCATTGTTGTGGTGTGGATGTAATTTTATCTTTAAATGCTGTATGGATTTTTTTAATACTGCATTATGACAAAGATGCTACACACCAGCAAAATAGTGATTATGGGTTTTCAGTTTACAGTGGTTCTGTATAAATGTGAAAATGCAAATGAAACCTTTTGACCTTTGTTCAGATGTGTGTAATTGAATTAAATTTTGAGACAAGCATGTACTGGGTTCAAGAGAATTTATGTTTTTTTAATTTGTATTATTGTGCTGACTTTACACAGCTTCGGTGAGTATGTACTAGGACTGCACGATTCATCGCAATTTCCATGTAATCGCACTTAAACCGATTTGGCTTATCGCGATTTTTAAATCGCAAAGACTGCGATTATTTTTTATGCGCAGCTTGTCATTAATGTATGGCTCTGTAAACGCTGCTCCATCTAAAACCACTGTGAGTTTGAGTCACTTATAACGTGCATTTGAAAAAGCAACACGCGTCAAACATCTCTCCAAACATGAGAAGCATTTATGAACCTCTTGTCCAACAAAAGACAACATTTAATAACATGCTTTTACTCCAAACTCACTTCATAACGTCAGTTGAGCATCCTTCTGTGAGATGATGTGGCTTCTTACACAGAATAAGGCAGTCGTGTGTTTATTAGTCATGTTTAATCAAAGCGTTTCAATCTTCTGTTTATTCAGCTACAGCGATGATGCCCGATAGGGATTTCATGGAATGATGTGCCTTATCGTACTTCAGCAGCGGGGAATATTTGGCGTGTTTGCGTGAGAGCGCCCTCTGGTGTTCAGATGGAGCAGCATTTACTACCGATGCGCACAAAATAATCGCAGCCTTTTCCAAATCGCGTTCAGTTTCTTTGCGATTAATTGTGCTGCCCTAGTACGCACACATTTCAAATATTATGATTAAATAATATCTACAAATTATGATCAATATTTTATTATTAATATTAATAAAAGTATAATAAAGTTGTTATTATTTTGTGTAATTTCTTAAATGACATTTTTATATAATAATAATAATAATGATAATGTAATTTATTAAAAAATATATATTTATTTATTTACTTTTATTTATTTATTTATTTAAATCTAATGGCCACCCCTAAATGTCACATAAAAACAAAACTGAATCATGGATGGATTTACATGGGTCAGATGTTCTTTTCCTATCTATGTGGGCGGCTCTTGTCCAGAATCGGTTGCAACTTAACAAGTATAGGTTAGTAACGTTGTCATTGTGAAATCTCTGGCTATGCTAGACTAATGCTTGTCTAACATCTTTCTTGAGTTAGACATATGTATACATATGTGATAAGCCCAGCTCTCAACCCAGCTGTCCAAGACGTCCTGCTGTTTTCATGCCCGATCCACCCTAACCTGAATCATTATGTCAAGAGGTTTTCTGCCTTTGTTCCAGTTCTAGCTGTGACAGGATATTACATAATTGTGTATGCAACAGTGTGGGTCACCTAAAAAATACAGAAAATCCACTAGAGTCCGGATTAATTTACTACCTACAGTACGCCTAAAATACTACAGTAATCCCATATCATACAAAGCCGCTTTTAGCTGCGATGAGCTTTGAACGTGATGCATTAGCTTTGATCATTTTAATGGAGTACAACATGGATAAATTTTTTCGGTTTTGTGTTCATAGTCTCTTTTTAAGCAGAAAAACGGATCAAGGATTGAGTTTCATTCTGGTTTAGCTAACATTTGTCCTGCTTCCCATGTGATAAACGGCTGATCGGATTCAAAATCACCTTCTCGCCCCACCGCCCATCCCCTGATGCCAGATAGGCCAACATAATGATGTGCTTTGAGTGTGTGGGGGCTGAACGCGATTGAGTGTGCATGGCTTACCCACGCAATATACGCTATCCATGGAACAGCTCTGTTTCACGCCACTGAACGTCCTGTAGTTGAGGGAAAATATTCCGCACAAATTTTACACCCAATGTATGTCCTTACAGAATCCAATTAAAATGGAGAGGTGCTTTGCCAAAACCACACTGAACCTCATCTACAGACTTCACAACTCATTCAGTGGAGAATCACAATTGGAGAAAAAAAGTTGACAGCATAGTGAGTCTATGAAGGGGCAGAAAAATCAATCTGTTGGTTTGCAATCATTTTATTCAGTCCGGCCCAGTAAGTCTGTGTTGAAACTCAACAGCGTCCCCACAGTAATCATCTCCAGCATTAGTTTGGAAATAGAGTTGGTCCTCCCACAGATGCTGGTATTTTCCAATATGGATACCATTACATTCAGCAGCCTCTGTAGCTTTGTGTTTGTGCAGGTAATCGATGCCATTCAAAAATGAAAATCTCACTTGGGCTGTATATTTCTTTTTCTCCCTAGTCTGGTGGAGATTGTTTTTCATTTTGGTATTCTGCAGTACTTCTCTAGAAGAAATGGAGAAAGTTGCTGAGTTCTCTTTATCTTACTTATAGGTGCACTCAGTCATTTTTTTTTGCTCATATTGTGCTGGCTGGATATCTTAGGTTCAGACTGATGTGTGCATGTAGCGTTATGTTGTTATCGACATCATCGTAGAAACGCTCTATTTGCAGTCAGCCAAGATCAATTGATTTCATCAGTGAATGTGTCCAGTAACAGGTATTACAGAGATTGAAGTGAGTGGTATTTGGTCATATAATCTCAGTATGTTTGCTCTCATTAGGCAGTTGCACCATGTTGTTTTTTCCTCCAGCTTTTATTAAAAAAGTTCATCTACAAGCATTGTTTATTTCTTTGTGCAAAATGATTGTGTTTTAATGAGGTGCACCTTTAAACCTTTGGAAAACATATCTTCCTTGATTTGTCTTTATCCTAAATTGCTTTATCTCATATTTCCTCTATCTTGGAAAGCATCCTCAATCCACCTAAAACTGGGAATGAGTGAGCTCCTCAATTTCGACTAATTTGCACTAGATATTGAAAAGATTTCCAGCACAATACTCTGATAGTCGAGAGTAGAGCTTTTTCTTCAAACGCAGCAAATATAATTACAAAATATTTAAAATTATTTTTCTGCATTCAAATATTCTAAATGTTCAACCGTTTCCTGGCTGGTTTATGAAAATGTGATTAATGTGCAGCCAAATAGGTAAAAACAATAGTATGGTGAAATTATATGATAATAACTTTGTTCTATTATTCATGTGATGGCAAAACTGAATTTTCAGCAGCCATTACTCAAGTCTTCAGTCTCACATGATCCTTCAGGAATCATTCTAATATGCTGATTTGATGCTCTAGGAACATTTTGTCTTCTTATTAATGTTGAAATGATAAATTAAAATGAAATTAAATTAAATGTATTTAAATTAATGAATTGTTTAAGTTATACAGTATAGCAGTGATTCAACATACCCCTTGACATGACACATCTTACCCAATAATGTCACTGGACATCTAGAACACAGAAAGTCATATTTGCTATGGCCTTATATTAGATGCTAAATCTGTTCTTATGTTTTTGAGTAAGAGACAAATGGCAACGTTATATTAAGAGTACCATTCTTGTGCTGACATGGATTTCTTTTCATATATCACCCCTTTCTATTTCTGCTCCCACCCCTTTGAAAAGGTCTAGATGAAAGAGCTCCATTAGTCTCACTCATTACCAGATGTGACTCAGAGTCCAGTGGATCTCATATGAGCAGGATTTGTGGCAGTCGCAGCCGTCCCCGAGTCTTAATTACTCTCTGCTGGGTTCCATCACCTGGAGGAGCTCAAAAGTCCGCAACACCATGAACCAGAATTGGCATGAAAGGCATAAATCACAGGCCAAATCCTCAGGATTTTAGTGCTTAGCGTCAGCACTTGACTGGGAATCCCTCATTCCCCCTGGCAGAATGCAGCATTTACTCAGGAACACAGAAGGCAGGAGAGAGATGGACTTTGTGGAAGATATATCTGTTGAACATTACCTCTGACAAGTGCTGTGCCCCTCTCACACATGTGATCTGAAATGCCTGTGTACAAGAACAATGTGTGCTGACATCCAATATCAGGAGGAGAAACAAGATGGATAATCCTAAAACTGGGCATGGTGGTACAGATAATCCTCACAAGCCTAGACAGTTACCTCAGTGACTTGTCTTTCATATGTACAGTACCTGTAATTGCCAACCTGTGTGCAGAAAATGACCCTCAACTGTGCGTACATGCATACATTTATTCTTATCCTCATTGTAATGTTGGTAAATCCGGACTGTTTTAAATTTGGATGTGTATCATGCTAATTATTAACTGCAGGCATCAAGACATCAATCTTCGAGTAAAGTATTCCTCGAATACTAGAGTAAACATTCCATTGTCAGTTAAAAAAATCCCTTTTATATACACCTAGACTAAATTTAGATCTAATTATAAGGAAAATATTTCTTACTCTGAAATAATACTTCATGTAGGGTTTTGTTTTTAAATGATCGAGTCCCTAATATTGTTGTTGTTGTTTTATTAGAGATTGAATGTATTATTCAATAATTATTTTTTAATATTTGGATAATATATTTTAGTTTTTAAAAATGTATATTTTTTATATTTAACATTTTATATTTAATAATACTTATGTTATAGTTATATTTTCAACTGTTCATTATATACACGTAGACCAAATTTAGATCTGCCTTTTTTATTCAGAGCCTATCCCAGACTGAATACATTTTTCTTTCTCAGAAATAATACTTAATTTAGGTTCATTATTATTGTTAATTATTCAATTCCTAATGTATTATTATTATTATTATAAATAATAATAATAATTCTTATTATTATAAAACACATTTATTGAATTTAAATTTTCACTCTATTATTTGTTATTATATATTAAATATATTTTAATATATTTTACATTTTTATTAAAATCTAAAATTTGTATTTATTTAAATTCTTTCATACTGTATTTAAATATATAAAAAGATCATTTCTGTGCAACTCATTCCATATGTTCCTATGGCCACCGAGAAATATTTATGCATGTATAGTTTTTGCTAGTTCTCTATTATATTCTAAATGTAAGTGTGAACTGAATCATTATTTCTGTGTGAAAATGTTCCCACTCAGGTCTTTTGGACAATGTGCAAAAATGCTATGTAAATGTGGTCTAGGCCTATATAAAAAGGCATTTATGGTGTTTTAAACTGGTTTTGAGAATGCCACACTTGGCTTTACTCAACGATTGTCTGTAAATCTTTATAAATCACAAGGAAACGTTTGCAGAGAGTTTGTGCTTGAGACCGGTATTCTTTGCAGAAGTTATGTGGGCCACACTGGGTTTTGTCGAGGCAGTTCAGGGCTGATCTCTCTTTGTGGAGCCCCGCTGTGTGATGTGGCCGGGTTATTAGACGACCTCAGTCTCCCAGTGGGCTCATGTGTAAATGCCGCTCTAATAGGAAATTAAACCTCTATCTCAGCCCCCATCCGCTGTTGTCAAATGCCTGTGATGTCATCTGTTCTTCTGAGGCTCAGTTTTAAAATGGCAAACATTAAAATGCCGCTCAATGGCTGAATGTGAATGTGCAGTCGCAGCGCCCGTGGAAAAGACATGCTTGATGTCAAATCGCTTTTACTGTAACTGTGCATCGGCTGTCTCAGTGTCCCTTTTTTTCCTTTCTGAGGAGAAAACAAATCTCACATCATGTTTGTATAGATGTCAAAAAACTGAGCTGTGCCTGAATGTGCTCATCGGCACAGAATATATACATATATCAGATTCTGACGGCAGGATGTGGACTGTCATCACTGAATATGCAGTGACCATTCTCTCTCTTCAATATGAATGGACCTCTCGTGAAAAAATGCTGCTGAAATTGAAAGTCTGAAATCATGAATATCAACATGGAAAGTAGGGCTGCACAATATTGAAGAAAAATGCGATATGCGATAACTCGTTAAGTAATGTGATATTCAGTATGTGATACGATAATGCTTTAAGTTTGTGAAATACATTTAAATTATATTTAAATATATTTAAAAACTGAAACTGAAATTTCATTTCACATTCTTTTTGCATGAAGAAAGCATCCCTACAACTTCTGAAAGTGAAGCAGTGTTGTACTGTAGCATTACATAAAAAGTAAGTGTGCTTTTAATGTCAGTGTAAACCAGGGGGTTTAGGTTTTCAAATAGGCCTACGTTAGGTTTATTTAACAACAGAAATTGGATTATCAAATGTAAAAATAAAACACTGCTTAGTCTTCACTGTATTCGGAATCACACGCTGTCCGAGAGGTGGCTTTCTGTGTGTGTGAGTACTTCACTTATTGCATTTAATAACATTAAGCATGTCACACGTATTTAACAGTCGTGTCCAGTCTACTCTTTGCTGTCTATGTTGACCTAAAACTTGGACTTTTTGTAATCTTTTGGAGTATTAAGATCATGCAGTTATCTCAACCCGTTGTGATATGCATGATTTACGTACATTTGCAATGTTTTGATAATTGCGATATATTGTGCAGGTCTAATGGAAAGCGTTAATTTTTCTCTGAGAGGCATATTTATGCAATTTGTTGACCCGTTCTTGACACCGAATTCACGCTGAATAAACAGCAAAAAAGCATTACTTGTAGAGGCTATCCGACAAACTAGTTAATTTTGTGGTAATTCAGTCCACACAGAAGCTAATTCGGCAGATGGACTGTCACCAGCAAAAGCAATTCGACTTAGATTTGGCTCGTTTGAACATGTTAACATATGAAACTGCTACAAACAGAGTCTGCCAACAACACCAGCGCTCATTACGAACAGAAGTGCCCAGATGTCCCCATGTAGGGGGATTAGAATACTTCTGTAACGAAATACACAAAGACGCAGACCCAGATGTTTTTCAATTTGTCCAGATGCACAAAGCTCTTCCATCATCAGTAAAACCGAACAGGGACTCCTGAGACCCCGACGGCCCCTATACTTGACATACAAAGAGAGAGAAGATGTGAGGGGAAGAGGTTAACAAGATTTATCATGAACACTCTCAGTGAAGTGTGAAGTGAGTCTCACACTCCTTGCAGAATTACTCTTGACTACTTCTCAAGTGATTTGATAAGATACATTCCTTGATATCTGGACTTTGAAACTGATCTGAATAGATTAAAAGGTGAAATCTGTCTGAAGCTTGTTCTGTTGAGCAGCAGTTAATTGGTGATATCAAAGGTATCTGCTAGCTAATTCTTAGTTGCTAGACAAGATGTTCTTGCTAGCCTTCCTGGTTTGTTTTTGGTTCTCCGCCTCTGCGATAATGACCATGAAACTTATTTGAAACCACACTATCAGCTACTTATGATGATGTAAAGGTTATGTATACTGCAGTATAATCATGCTGCTATTTGGAAAAAATTCAACACCTCGCACAAAACTATATAATCTACTGTTAAGAGCGCTGTTGGTTATATAGAACTCAACAAACGTGTGGTCATGTGTTGAGTTTATCTGCTTCATGGATTATTTAATCATATTTGTATTGTCTTGCTTTTGGTTTAGATCTATCAAGTTTCCAATACAACAATAATCAGATACGATATTAAGTACCTTTCAGTGTTTAATTCCCTGGATTATCAAAAACAGGCATTATTACTTGGTTATGCAATTTATATCAGGGGCTTTTTTAAACTGTTTAATACCACAGACCCCCACATATTATGATACTGTATGAGAAAAAAATTTGATATTATAAAGACAATATGTTGCTTTCAGACATTAATAATCAATGTTTTACAAAGTTTTACCATAAAACATTTGGGGGTCGGTGATATTTTTCAATGTTTTTGAAAGAAGTCTCTCATCTTTACCAAGCCTGCATTTATTTGATCAAAAATACAGTAAAAACAGTAATATTGTGCAGTGTTTTTACTATTTAAAATAACTGTTTTGTAATAAAATATATATATTTTTTTATTTATATTTTTTCCTGTGATGGCAAAGCAGAATTTTAAAATAATAAAAATAGGGCTGTCAGTAAAATGAAATAATCAATTAAGGCACAATATGTAAGATTATCCAAAAACCACTTTAACAATGTTATATATTTTGTTGACTTGTGTACTTATATTATGTTTAAATTCAGAGAAATCTGAATGAGAGAATTAGTCTTATTTTTAGAATCTTCTTGATTTAACGTGAGTAACATGTTTGTACCATGCTTCAGAGACAACACTATTTTGTCAAATTGCATGCCATTTAGTAGCACAAGTCTCAACACAAGTCTTTTATTAATATAGTTTTTTAATATCGATCTAGCTCACTGCAATGTGCAACAAGTCAAGTAATAACATAACTTTAAACACACTTAAATGTATTTTCAGTAGGATTGTTTTGACCAAGTAAAACAGTGCTGCATTACCCCACAATTTTAATTTGTCAAATAAAGTGACCTGTATGAGTAGTAATTCAGCACTTGCGGCTATTTCATTAGAATGAAATAAAATAACGGGAACTGCGGCATACAACCATAATAAAAGCTCCTGAGTTCCTCCATTGGACTTGAGGCCGGTGTGTCGTGCCGGTGTCTATCATTAGTCTTGTTTCACTCCCACGGCTCTCGGCCCTACCCTGCTTCATACCACTGTAACAATGATACATTAGCTCATCCATGAATGTGATTTCTTCCTGAGTCCCATAAGATTGCTTTCCATCAGCTGTGGAGATGAAGCGACAACTCCCATGATTCCATGCTCATTCACGGTGTCATCAAGCTACGCCTTTGTTATTGTTTTGAATAAGCGACCTATAGTGGGGAAACTTACATACTGTCCCTTTAATCTTTAGAGAGATGAAACTAATTATTTTTCTCAATGAACGTGTTAAAAAAAACATTGTGTAATTGAACCCATTTAAATAATATTGTAAGTGTGAAAAGTGTTTGTGTTTGTTTGTTTCTGAAAAGCAGTGCTAACAACAAGTGCTAGTGCACGTTTGTGTCATTGATTGCAATAGTGATGGATTCTCTTTATGTGAAAGTGTGGGTCTGTGTGAGTCTCTCTTTGTGTTTTTGTGCATTGGTACTTCATTACTTAGTCATTTCTTCTTTCCTGTAGCACTAATCCTTCTGTTATTTTGTTTAGGCCATTGAATTTGTCTGCTGTCAATTGTGATTATGGATTTCCATTCCAATCTGCTGCTTTGCCACGATATAGGATTCACATCATAAGACACTTCATTTACCCTATAACCAACAGGGTGTAGTCCCATCACTACATACTGTATTTCAGTTTTGATCTTTTGTTGTCAGGTTTGAGTGCTTTGCATTTTTAGACTGTTAAATAAATAATACATTAAAACATAAAAGTATAAAATAAATTATAATCCATTATTTATTTAGTTTAGTTTGAATGAGATTCAAACTCACAGCCTCTCTAACTTAAGGCAAACATAATTCTTCTGAGCCACATCAACTGTTGTTCAAGTAAAAGACTAAAACTATTCTCCGATTCAGCTGAATTCTTCAAGAGCCTGAATTCAGTTAGGAGAAACTGAGCATTTTCTAGTCTTTTAATGAACTGTGATCATATTTGTTATTTTTTATGTTTGTAGACTTGAGGGAGATCATTTAGCATTAAAAAACAAACAGGTGTGCACTCCTCAAAGCTGTTCTGGAAAACAGAGGCCCAGTTGTCTTGCTAATGCACTGCGGCGATGCTTTCTTTTGCAGCTTGTGTGTATGATTCTGTAGGGTGTGTGGAGAACATCTACACATGCTCAGAGTTTGAGAGAGAATAGGGAACCATGCTGATCATCTTCAGGGGGATGTGTAGAGCTTCATGCATCTTTAATCTCAGCCTCTCCTGCTCTGAGAGCGAGCACCCAGCCTTCACGCTGAGAAGACGTCCTTCTGCATTTAGATGAGGAAACTCATACTCCATAATGTTGGGATATCATGGGCGCAGTCAGACAGAGAGGAATAAATCATACACAAAGCCACATATACGGCATCAATTGGTAAAATGGCATGTGCGGAAGCGTGCAACGTGTTCGGTTAGGGCTGAATGTCTCCGTCGAGCTTTCGGGAGCATGGCAGGTGCGGGAACTCTTTAGTCAGATCTCATTTGTGACCTTTTGCACCAGATCCAGAGCATAATTACGCTCAAAGGGCAAGAGAAAAAAAGAAATAATAGAAAAAACCCAAAGAAGTCTTTTTGACACTCGCCTCTGTCTAATTATCATGTGCGTATGCTTTTATGTCAAATATACCATGTTACCTTTTTCGGTGAGAAAAAAAACAACATGTTTGACATTTTACATATAATTGAAAATGTATTACTTTCATCAACGCACATCGTTTTGGGTGGTATGACTATACAGTATCCAGTATCTATAAATGATCCACAATGTGTAGGTCTGGAAACACAGAAGTATTAACTGCTTTCATTGTGATGATAGGGCTATTTGGGGGGGTGAAACAATGACTGAACTGCAGTGACCCTCCACATGTATTTGTCTGCGCCTGAAAAGTGCCACAACCGCTGATGATGACGGGCTCGATGCCTGCGGCGAAATGCAGATAACAGAAAGGCTCCATGAATATTTCAGACCAAAAACAGAGCTGCACATTTGAGCTGGTGAATGAATTGATTAGTTTTGAAAATGAATCTTAAGTGGTTTAAATGCTCACACACCCACAGAAGCCATCACGCCTCCACACGCACAAATGTGAAGATATGCAGATGTATGTGGTATTCAGTTGCATCTATAAACGAAAGACCAGATTTTATGCTTTTTATGAGGAAAATGTGAGTGCCTTGCCTGTGCAGAAGTCGTTGCCGTATGTGGGAGGTTGCCAGGGTGTTGCTATGCGGTTGCTAAGGTCTTTTTTTGCTGTTCCAAGTGTTTAGTATGTTGTTCCTCAGGGCTCTAGAAGTACACAAATCAAGTACTTGAGTAAAAGTACAGATATTCTATTAAAATATTACTCCAGTAAAATGATTAAGTACTCCTTTTCAATTTTACTCGAGTAAAAGTACAAAACGACTTATTTTTAATGTACTTTAATATTAAGAGTAAAAAGTACTGATAGATGAATGTTTATTTTTTAATTTTATATACTTGTATACTTTTTATATTCATTTTATATTACATATTTTACGTAAACCTACTGCTCAAAATACCTGGGGGAGGGGGTTTCTGGGTCTGACATCATTATGAATTGTCAAGTAGCCAGCACTAGTCAGTATGGAAGATTAGTGGATGCAGATACATATGTACTGATCTGCAAGTAAGAAGATTAACGTTTTATTTTTTTTAACCATTATTTTATTGTTTGTCATACACTATCAAAATATTAAGGGCCAGATTATATGGCATATATAAGAGAAAAAAAAAGCGTGTTGACAAAAAATATCAAAAGAGATGTCACAAAGGGTGAAATGCATAAGATTTTAAGAAGAACACATCATGCAATCATAATAGTTTTATATAATTTGATCTGCTACGGCAGCGGTGAAGAGGCATGGGCATTCATTTGCGTTATTTTAATGTTATGTTTCGGGTTTTGTTCACAAACAACTAAAAGTCGTGACCTAAATATGATTTTCATTTATAATAACCAATTCTAAAATTCTGCATTTGTAACTTACTTTTCGCACCATCCGTCGCGCTTGGATCTCCCGGTTCTTGGCTAATTTTCAGTCAGTCTTATGAAATCAGTTTACTGGAGACTTGCTTTGAACTGATCATTCGGTGAGTTGTTGACTCGAGAACAGCTGCAATCGAATGAATCGTTTGGTGGGATTTGCAAACCGATTTAACAGGCTCATTGAAAAGAATCAGCTCTCTATTCTATTCTATTCTATTCTATTCTATTCTATTCTATTCTATTCTATCTGCTATTATTAAGCACTGTAGTTTGTTTCTCCTTTTGCCCCATGTTTCTACAGTGTGTTCTGTAGATAATAAAATATTTAAATTATTATAACTATTTTCTTTTTATTTGGCAGGACACAGATAGAGGAAGAGAAGTGACAGGTGAAGATAGATAGGAACAGGATTGGGAAATCGCCCAGTTCGAGACATGCTCTGACATGCTCGTCTATGGCTCTGGCATAATTATTTTTTTTTAGAAAGATATAGTTATTCAAACAAATATTTTGCAGCAAGTTGAAGTTTAGTTTTGCCTTACATTTTTTAAGGCAGGGGTTAGTAAAGCACCACTAACTAGATAGCTCTTTTTTCTCTTTCTCTCTTGCTTTTTTCTTTACTAGTTCTTAGTAATTGTACAATATTGTGTTGTATTTTTAAAATGTGCTGTTTGGAGAGTTCAACTGCAAGGCTCTGAAAGAATAAAGAATCACTGCAAAGGAATTGATATTCGACCTTCTGCAACTGACTATTTTTTTTTTTTGTCAGTGCTGCCTCAGGGACATGACACTGTTAAACACACTAACTATTCCCTCCTGGGTAATTCATTAGAGAGGGGGCCACGTTACGGTCATTACCTTTACAGCTCTCAGTGTCTGAGAGATTTATACGGTCGGCATATGGTGCTTTGGACCAGGAATTGTCACCACTATATCTCAGAGAGGGAGGAGAATAAAAACCTATTTCACATTCAGTTTTATGTTCATGTTAATTGAGATTAGTAGAGTTACTGCATTCTTACCTCTGTATATCTGGAGGTACAGACTCAGCCCACAAACTATCATGGATATGTACCATGGCAGTACCATGGTATTCTTGGAAGTACCCTGGAGTACAATATAAATGGCATGGCAGTTGAATTTTACTTTTCAAAGTGCCATATGTTGCGCTGTGGTACCACCACAGGACTTTTTTGTAAGGGCTGTTCTGAGTTTACAAAGGCATCTCACAGAAAGAATATACTTTTCAAGGAAATATAGACGAGGGCTGCTTGAAGAGCGAAAGAACAAAAAAAAGTGATTGATTCTTTGGTGAATTCAGTATTAAGCCTAGTTCTACCCTCAAAAGGATTTTCCACAGTAGATTCATTTGGAAAAAGGATGTTTCATGTAGAACTAATTTTAATCCATGTCTGGAACCCAGAAAATGCATTAAAGGGAAAATGAAGAGCGCTGGAAGTACCACAAGCAAAATCACACACACGGCGGATGGAGAACAGCTTGAAGCCTTTTTGATATTGCTGTTATCTTAATTATGTCTGCATATTAACCAGTATTTCCAAAACAACTATTGATCCATTTGGAGAGCTCTTGCTTAAGACAGCTGAAGATCTTGAGTTAATCTGGATTGTGTCCTTGTGAAGAAAACATACAAACTTGAATTTCATTAGCACCCCTCCTGAACATACATATTTAACTCAAGTAGCTTTCACCTATTCACCATGCTTTTCTTCTCTCGGGATCCCAAGCGTGCCCCCTCTGGTGTCACAAATGCTGCTCTGCCCACAGGAAGCATGGCACCTCGCTGAGTGCGTGTGTGTATTTGGAGATCTGGCATAACGGCCGGCTCACAGGGAACTGTCATATGGCAGTGGCAAGCAACTTTAAGATATCTGTGGGTGTGATGTCTTTGGAGAAGAGTGCTAAAAACATCCATAGATGTGGACACCTGGTCACACAAACACATGGCCCCCTCAAACTCCCACACACACATAATTGTGTCTAATTAAGGCCTTTTATGTTTTTTTTTCACAGATATCTGTGTCATGAGGTATGACTGTAAGGCATGCGTGGTGACTAACTAGAAAAAAAAAAAATTATACATAATTTTAGGTGCGACGAACAGGTTCATACATAGTTTTTCTGATAAAACTTTACAATAAGGTTAAATTTGCTAAGTTTAGTTTGCTTAGAAGATTTGGTATCATTTAGGTATGCAAAGGATATTAAATGTAAAATGTAGGGCTATACAATTCTGGCTAATACAATAAGATAATAATATAATATAATAATCTGTCATAATCTGACTGATGATAACTGATGAATGGCCAATATCCAAAACAATTCTATACTATTTTGTAAAAAAAAGAATGACAAAAAGTTTATATTATATTATATTATATTATATTATATTATATTATATTATATTATATTATATTATATTATATTATATTATATTATTATTTACTAATTATAAATTATTTTTATAATTTTTTATTTATAAATATGAGATTGTTCATTGTTTACCTTCCTTCCTTCCTTCCTTCCTTCCTTCCTTCCTTCCTTCCTTCCTTCCTTCCTTCCTTCCTTCCTTCCTTTCTTCCTTCCTTCAATCCAAATTAATCCAAATTATATTATATAATAGTATATTATATAAGTTTGAAGTATTTACTAATGTTTATTAATTTTCTTTCATAATACAATGTCTAATGTTAGTTAATATTAATTGAACTGTAACAAGTTAATTGGTATATGAAAATGCATTAAAATGACTATTCATTGTTTCGTGTTATCTTTGTAACCATCGAATTGTTGTAAAGTGTTACCAAATTTGCAGCTTGAGTTTCATTCTATAGAAACAGCTGCTTTGACATTTTGTTTCATCCGAGAAGTCTTAGAAGTGTCAAGCAAAATGAGGGTAATTAGATGCTAATTTTTATTTTAAAATGAATCATTTAGATTCTAGATTGCAAATTCATGAATTGTTCCACATAATTTTAGAGAGACACTAGGGGGCACGTGCCCCCCTCAGTTTTAACGGGCATGGTGCTTCTGCATAATACAAATGCTCAGTATGAAAGGACCAGTCTAATGGCATGAACAAACGTCCCAGATACGATACAAGCTTGTCTAGGAAGAACTGCAGCCTGAACATGTCAGGAGGTCTCAGCCCTGTGTTTCCTCTTGGTTGCCCTGCTTATGCATCGCTTCCTGTCCTATTACTCTGTTGTGTTCAAGGCCACTAAAGCCACTAGCTGAGACTTCATGTGTGAGAGGATCAGCCCTGTCTGGAAGTGGTTTTCTCAGGGTTATTTCTTTCAGGTCTGGTGCTTTAGAGCAGAAAGTGTGAGAAGAATTAATGTCATTGCAGTGTTTTCATACTTGCTTGGGGGCACATACATTTTGTTATCTCTTAACACACACACACACACACACACACACACACACACATTTTGACATTTGATTGTCATGTTCTCCAGCATGATTTTAGAATGATCCAAAGAGCATCTTGTTGGAAGCAAGAATATCGGACCATTTGTACATGGTCACATGATCAATGAAATAATAGACAATCTTACATATTTTTATTAATTTTATGTTGCACTATTATTATTATTAGGGGTTCAAGCACGAAGTGCTGAAACCCTATTGTAATTATTATTATTATTATTATTTTTATTTAATTTTTTACAAGTTTACAGGTTTAAATTACAGTTTACATTTTTTTTGGGACCCAATGGATATGCGATCATGATTCTCTTAAAACACACTTGTCAGTGTATTTGTAAAATAACAAGTAGATGAATTTTGAATTTCTTCACCTCCATGTTGGCCCATCCCCATATTAATTTGTTCTATGAAACACAAATGCAGATGCAAAACTTCCAAACAGTTTTTTTTTTTTTTTTCATAAAAGAAAATTTTTATGGTGGTTTATGTTGCCAAGTTCAACCATAAAAGTCAACCATTAAGCTTGTGTTGGCTTAAATTGTTATTTACTTGTGCTGTGTGTATCTACGTGTGTATGTGTTTGTATATATATATATATATATATATATATATATATGCATTATTCATTTGCATTCAATCACACAAAACAGTGATGGCAAACTTGATTTTTGTGTTTTGACATCCTTAATTTTAAAGCACGCTAAACATTCTGGAAAACATCTCCATTTGTGTTTAACAGAGGAAAGACAATTATACGAATTTGGGAGTGATTTTTTAAGTATTATCTTTTGATTTATCTTTTGTGTATGTGCGAGCGAGAGAAAGGCAAAGTTAAAGCACATCAGCTCATTCATTGCGTGCCTCTGGTTTTTTTGTTTTTTTTGTTATTTTTTGTTATTGGTGCAGCTGCTCTTTGATTAATAGCCAGTCTAACATTTGCCTCTAATCAAGGACAAATACTGCTGACCTTTTAATTGGACTGACAGCTCTGAACCCCAGTAGAACATCCACAGAGACAAACACACTGTGCTCATAGACTCTTTGATGCTGTGCATATACATAGCCTTTATACTGAATCAAGTATACTCGTGCAGGGAGTTATTGCCAGTATGCTTTGAAAATAACTCATTGTTCTCGGAAGCTACTCACATTGTCTCTCTTTCATTCAGTCTCGCCCCAAGTCTCTCTCCCCATTAATTCATTTTCATTTAGAGGGACATTAAAAAGACTTCAGTCCTTTGCTTAATGCGTCTTCAAACATATACGCTCTTAACAAAGCTAATTTATGTGGCACCAGGACTTTGAAGGAAGTCTCCCCTCTCACCTGGGTGTTTGTGAACGAGATCATCCCATCCGTGGTAACTCTGCTACGGGTGATGCATTTTAAACAGGTTTTCTATGAATCTCTACACAGGGGCTCATCCTGTCCATGTACTCTGCATAATAATAACGGCTTTGTGACATTCTTTTTAATATGCTGAACACAAAGAATAAAAGAAGGCCTGGAGTATCTGACCTCTTCTCAGCGACGGCCCTTTTCTTTCAGTTTTTTTATTCTTGCATTTTGTCACCCCGTTGCCCTCTGATTAATGTTCACAAACAGCGTATTGACATGACTGAAAGAGAAAGAGAAAGACAGAGAGACGAGTAGGTTGTTTGGGAATGTCTTTGATGTTTGTCTCCCTACTTTTCCATTTTCCCCTAAACCTGTCTAATGTGCTCACGCTGTTATATAATCCAGAAATGACTAACTTCTCTTTCCCTCTTATCTTTACTCTCTGAATTTCAATTGTCCAATTTATGTCAACAATTGTTACTTCTGAATTTTGTACTACGCCTTATACAGTAGTTCTGTTGCAAAAACCTAGTGAACTGCTTATCTTGTAAGGCAGCATCCTAACTGATTAGTCACTTATTAGTGGCTAATTTGGAACACTTGCTGTAGGCAGCAACTCCATGTGACACAACATAGGACTTTTCATGCAAAGCTAATGACTAATTGATTCCAATAGTTTGATTTAGCTAAGCTTAACCTACCAATGAACATGATACAACACTGTACAGTATATTAGGTGAATATACAGAAAAAAGATGTACAGAAAAAAAAAAAAAAAACATTATTTATAGCAGTAATTCATCAATAAAGTTAAATATTGAATGTGTATGAAATATATTTTTTGCTTTTAACTGTCATTTCTAAATTTTTTGAGAAAATTGGTCAAAAATTGGTTGCATTGCATTTTGGGAATTTGCACTGCACAGTGCAAAGTTCATCCGATTCGTTAGGGAAATTTAGTTGAAATTAATGTGATGCTGCCTTAGAACTTGGCAGAGACATGGTGTCTTTAGGTGCTGTCACATTAGCGACATTTCTGTGCATTTTTAAAAAAAATCTGTCAAATCTACATGACCAGTTTGAACCCATTGAAAAACCTGAGTGGAGAAATCTTTCTCCCTTATGCAAAAATCACGATAGTGTGGGTTCCTATTGAGATTACTGGATTTTGTACACAGAAATTTGCCAAACAAATGTGACCCTGGATCACAAAACCAGTCACAAGTAGCACGGGTATATTTGTGGCAATAGTATAGGTATAGTATAGTAATAGGTATATTTGAGCCAACAATACATTGTATGGGTCACAATTATCGATATTAAGTAAAGATATTTTGTAAATTTCCTACCATAAATATATAAAACATTTATTTTTTGTGAGTGAATGCAGCACAATCGCAAACATAAATGGACAACTTTAAAGGCGATTTTCTCAAAGTTTCGATTTTTTTGCACCCTCAGATTCCAGATTTTCAAATAGTTGTATCCTGGCCAAATAACATCCTAACAAACCATGCATCAATGGAAAGCTTATTTATTCAGCTTTCAGATGATGTATAAATCTCAATTTAAAAAAAATGACCCATGTCACGAATTGTAAATGGAACCACACCTGTAGAAATTGGCACTAATGTCCACTGATCAGGTGGTGTGTTTGATGGTGTTAGAGGGGTATGGGTGCTTAACCAGGTGATTGACTCGCTAATCCAGCTAGAAATAGTTTGGCCAGCCTGGAAGATAGTTTGGCCAGCCTAAATGTTGTCTAGGTAGGTAGTTAACTAGGTATCTGATCTGAGCTATAGTATGTGTGTGTTTCAGAAATGTGTGGAACTAGCAGTGCTATCATGGAGACAGCTCAGACCTCACTTCTCTCCTATACTCTGAATCACAGATGTTTACCATCACCTCTAAATAATCTGTATATCACACCACACGTTCCCTCTGTACTGACTGCTTACAGCGCTGACCACAACCCTCCCACTCAAGATCTTTCTCAATGATTTTAGCTATTTTTTCCCCTCCTTTAACTTTTGATTTCCCAAGACTGTGATGTCTAGCTTTGCTAAGGTCGTGTTCCTCTCAGGCTTTAGGCTGTTTTCGCATTTTCTTGGTCTGAACCAGAGTTCGATACCACCCCTGGTCCCTTTTCACAATGTATTTTTGGTTCCAATCCACTATACATATGCTTCATCATCCTGAGTACCAGTTTAGACACAGGTTAGAGTTACAACACAGGATGGGAAGATGCCAGCTTCACTGTTGTATAAATAATTTAGTCACTGTAGAAACTGTACATGCACCGAATTATCAATTTATTACTTTGAAAATAAGCAATTTATTTATTCAATAAAACAATAAATTAATGAATGTAAATTAGGGGTGTCGAAATTAATTGTTTCTACGATGCATCGATTCGCGATGCAGACGAGGATGATTCGGTATCGGTTCAGTAATAGACCATGACCGATTATAATGTACTGACGTTTTTCTGACGTCATTTGTCGCGTACGTGCTTTGTCGCGGTAGCGTACACTGGCAGAGGGAGGTGAGATGCGAGTGCGAGAAAATTAAAAATGCTCCAAATACTTTAAAAGCCTACATCTGGGCACATTTCGGCTTTTATGAACAACCTGGTAAGCACGACCTGCTGAAGACACGTGCTGTGTGCGCTCATGTCACGCACAAATAGAATATGCAGGAGGTAATACCACAAACTTGATAAACCACGTTAGCCGTTTTCACCCCGAGCTGTTAACGCCTGGCAGAGTCTGACTGCTTTAGAGTAAGCGGATGAGCTCCAATGTCACCCGAATCCGCAAGCCAAAAATAAATCATCCACCCGCCCCAATAATTTTCTCTGATTTAAGTATCCGCACCCGATGGTCAAATTACAATTATTCTGTGTTGTTACGCGTGATTATAAATGATGATCGTCACCTTCAACAGCGGATTCGGCGACGGTTGATGCGCGCATCTTTAATGGTAATGCACTGATTAATGAGCGCTGCTCTTAAATGAACATTTTTTTAAAACAAAATTTATTTGACAGATTTTCCTTTTCTTAATGGCATAAACAAGCTTCACTCCCTTGAAACTTAAACTGGAATGTCACTGTTTCTGCCACTGCAACTTCCCGAACAGGCGAGCACACGCACACACACGCGCGCACATCATTTTTGAAGTCAAATTTAAAATTGAGGATGCAGTGCATCGTGATATTGAATTGAACTGAATCGATGACATGATAATCGTAATCGAACCGAATCGTGAGACCAGTGTCGGTTCACACCCCTAATGTAAATGTTTAAATAGTTTTTATTCTTAGTAATGTAACTATAAAAAAAATAAAAAAAAGTGTTAAATAACTTGCCAAATAAATAGACATATATTAAATCTCTTTATTTACTCTTCATGTGTTTCACATTCACATTTAACTGCACTTTTAAAAATTAATTAAAAATAGTTTACACTGATAATTACATTAATATTTTTTTAAGTGGCAGTCAAGGTCCTTCATAGCAATAATGCAAATTAAACATTATCATTAGCTGTTCACCTCCAAGATTTAAGACAGATTGCATTAAATTCACTTGGGAACCATGGTTCACAAAATCTGTATGCAAGTTCACCATACAAACAAAACTCTGTCGAACTCAGGTCTGCACCAAAAGCTCTATTGTAAAAGCGCCCTCAGCCATGCGGCTGTCTGATATGAGCTAAAGTGCTTGCTAGGACAGCTCACTGTGTAGACCACGTCATTCTCCCACTCTCCAGGCAGCATAAAAGAAACTGTGTGTGATTGACAGATTAGATGTGATTTACAGTGATCAGAGCGCATTCTGACAGCCTTCAAGCTCTGTGGCTTCACATCAAATATGAAGGGCCAGTGATTTTATCTGATTTTTCAGTTAACTATTGATCAAGGCCGATAACCAGCGCATGTTCTGCACCACCTTCCATTATCGCATGTTAACAAGCTCTATGAATCAGATCAACAAAATGTTCGCCTTCAATCGCACCAATTACGATCTGAAAGTTCATTACAAGCCCTAGGTAGATTAGAGGCAATAAATAATTTCTATAGCAGCACTTGTACACATGTGTCAGGTTGATAAGAGCTGGTAATTATAAACCGGCCAAAGCAAACAAACAGCAGTTTGATTGTTCTCCATCCAGATATCCTTTTCTCCCTTTAGAGAGCCACGGTTAATGTGCCAGACAGGGTTCGTGTGTAGAACAGAGCCATAGCGTGTAGTTATCTTTCAATAAAAGCCCAGCAACTGGTTGACAGACGTGGATTTGAAAGGCTTTGCTCTCTCATTATCTCTCTTGACTTGCAGTTTGATTGCCATGAAACCCTTCTCCTTGGGACTGTAACCTTGCTTCAAAACACTCCAGATGCTCACAAACAGGCTCCTCCAGTGGCCAGTATAGTTTCCAAACCTCTTTGTGGTGTATTGGAGCATCTCTTCATCATGCTCTTGCAGGCCTGTCTGTGTGCTCGTAATGAATAATGAGAGCTGAGAGGGAAGTGCTGCGGCTTCCTCTGTGAAATAACAGGCCACAATTGATCAGAGCTGCTCCTCTTGGCCTGGGGAAGAACACAAAGCTGGGAGGGTTCAGAAAAAATTGAGGAGGGAAATGTGGAGAAAAGGAAGGACAGAACTAGATGAGCGGGTGTGGAAGATGGAGTCATTTCCTCGAGAAATAGAATAGCAAGGAGACCCAGCAAACGAGGGGAACTTGTTTTTGGAGGCAGTCAAAAAGCACCTCTCATGCTGTCTGAGATGAATTAGAAACTCAAGGCCAAAATAATTATCTGTGGGCCCATCTCCAACCAGAACAGCAGGGTGGGCCACACTTTATGTTTCTAAATGGTAGGCTTTATTCTCAATCAAAGAGCTGCACAATTAAACAAAAGCTTAGCTTCAAATCAGGAGTGGAGAGAGAGGATAAGGTGTGCTGATAGCTGTCTTTCTTTTCGGGAAGAATTTTCCATCCACTTAAATTTCCCATGGTGCATATGCAATTTGCTACAGGGTGGTGGTGGATGATCAAATTGCAGGAATGGTTTGGCATTTGGTTTGTGTTTCACACTCGTTCTTGATGGCTGTAAAAGAAAATAAGCTTCACTTCATTTTGGCGGGAATGTTAAAGCTCTCTTCAGCTTATCAAATGGAACACTGGTTATGAAATTCTCATAACTATTATTATTCATATGAACTGACAGATTCCTTCTGTAGTGTTTTATTAAAAACAAGAAAGTGCTCCCAATAAGACGATGCTTGCATGAATGAATCTGTCCATTCATTAGTTCCATTAAGTCACATCCTCATGAATATTTCCTATAACCAGAACAGGGGAATCTTACGGTACACGCCCAAAACTGCTCTGTCCTCGGCTCAGCGTTGAACGCCCTGAGATCAGAGTCATGGCAGGACACAGCGTTGGCCTCCTAATGCTGGGAGGTCTGTCACCGGACATATGGCTCTAGCTGAAGACCCAAGCCATTTCCTCTAGCCAAGTCAGGAGCGGGGTGTTGCTGGGCAGGCCTCAGGCCACAGAAGGGCATTGTTTCTATTTGGGTCATCAGTTCAGGCAGAACCCTCTGAATGTTTAACCCTCAAATCTAACAGGAAGATGTGAGAAAACCAATGAAACAAGTCAGGCTAAAGCAGTATGTTTACATACACAATTATGGTTGACTACAATCCCTCTGTCAAAATATACGACACAATGCAAAGTCAGACTAACAAACTTGTAGAAACTGAAGATGATGTGATTGCCACGATTTCAGTCAGACAAAGTGTTTACATGACATTTTAAGATGACTAAACCCTTTTAATGGGCCGTACAAGAGGGATTTATGTGCTATGAAAACATTCAAAATCTTCCTCCCCAGTCTAAAAAGACTAACTGTACTGCTTTTCAATTTTCTTAACTCATGACTGCCCCATTGACATGTCAACAACTCTTATTTAGTATAAAGTGTATGTAGTAAAGACAAAGCTTGTGCTGTCCCTGGCTGTGTGTGAGTCACGTGCCGCTCTGAAAGTTTTTTTTTATTTTTACAATCTACCAAAACATTTAAGCCCAACATTGATAGTGTGTGCGGCACATTTCAGCGTGGGTTGTTCAGTGAACCTGTCAATGCAGGTTGTGCAAAGAGGTTGTTATTGAAGGATGGGGCAGTGCAAACTATATTTGGACTATGTTTGGATTGGAACGCAGCAAAGCACTGTTGCTCACTTTACATAAATGGTGTATCAGTGAGGTCTATAATATCTGGAGAAAGCTGTTCCAATTCATTTCTCCAGTTCTGGAGAAAGCATCCAGTTAATGATTTATTTATTTGAATGGTTATTGAATTCTTGGGCAATGGGAATCATCATTATGATATGCTAGTAAATATGTGATGTGCTGATATGTGCTTGGGTCCAGATGGTGTAGTTACGACATCTACCAGCAGAGGCTAACAGGGCCATGCTAACCAGCCAAACTTTAAATCACTTACTTAAAAAAAAACAAAAAACAAAAAAAACATTAAATCATCAAGGTACAGCAACAACAAATAAAATTCTAAGGGTCAGAGAGAAAAAGACAAGAAACAAATACCATAAGGACCTCAGGAAAAGAAAATTGCATGATGTACACAGTATATATGATGTATAAATGTATATGACTCCTGTAAAATATGTATGATATGTTAGTTCTGAGTGACTGAACGACTACAGGACATCTGGTCGTAACAAACCTTTATTTTTTTTTGTCACATTAGCTTTTAAGGACTGTTTGCAATGAAAAAAATTGTCAACTTTAATAAAGCTTTACATCTGATTCGACACTGACTCTTAAGTCTTTAAATAATAAACATCTGTCTTATTTGACAGAGAGATTGATTATTCATTGGGCCAGTGTTATATGTAACAGCTGTCAGAGCATGACGTATTGACCAAATGTACAGTTGATTTTGCCTATAGAAGCGGTTTAGATTATGACCACGCCACATTTTAAGGGTTTGTTGCCGCTTGACTGTATAAGAATGACAAATGGTTCGCACTATCCCTAAAGACATTAACAGTAATGGCCTTATTCATTGCAAACCATTGCAATTACAGAGCGCTTCAGGCAGGCCTCTCTCTCTCTCTCTCTCTCTCTTTCTCTCTCTCTCTCTCTCTCTCTCTCTCTCGCTTCTTTCTGTCCTTTTTACTTTCAATTTCGCCATTCTCCCACTCCCATCTCACTGTGCTGCAATACTAACCAGTCATTTATCCTGAAACCCAAATTGCATCAGTTACTAGCATCAGATCACATAGCAGACCAGACTGCTACTCAGACCTTACATTTCACTTTTCTCTCTCTCACACTAGAGTATGAAGCGGAGTTGCATGGTTTTGCCTGGAGCAAGGAGTTTTTGTATTCACTCTATCACTACTATAACACGTGTTAACAGCCCAATTGCATGGCAGCAAGATTTCAACACGTTAAATTGGTGTTAATGCATGATTAAAAGTCAAAATGAAAGAAAGATGCAATTTGTGAAATATTATTGCAAAGAAAACTACGCTATGCATTTGCATCACAATAGCCTATTTGTATATGTAAAGCCGATCTCAGATTACCCACAAGCCCGCACTGACCCTGAATGCACCCTGATTTCTGAGAATAATTTGCACCACAAACAGTTCCAGCCTTCACATCTGCAGCCTCTTGAGTCATCTGGTTGGCCTCTAATGAACCCCTGGCACTGGACATTTTCCCTCCGCGTTTCTCTCTCGCTCGCTCTTACCTTCTCCCTCTCTTTCACCTTGTGACGGGTTGCCTAGCAGAGGGTTAACTAAGCAATGCCATCTGGCCTGCAAAACAGGCGCCCGCTGCTCATGTCTTCACCTGCAAAAACCTGCCAAACCTGTGAAGTCTGCGTCACCTTGATGATACACGGCCCGAATGGCTGTTTGTCTGCTGTACGCGACCCACGGTCTGACAGTCTGCATGGGTAATGAAGCGAGCGGTACATCGCTGATAACAGTGTGAGTGATTCCGTACTCAACACAACCTCAAATATGGTGTTTTTGCAGATACGGTTGCACTTTGTGTGTGGCTGGCATTGTGCAGCGTTGGTTTTATCAGTAGAAAACTGTACCCTGTAGGTTCAATTGTTTTAGAAATGGTCTGTGCATGTCTCAGGTGACCTCTTGTGGACCTTTTACGGGGCGAATTCTTCCATTTTCTCTGTGAATGTAATGGTCGTTTGTTTTGCGTTTGGCTTCGGTCTGCCAGGTGAGAATCTCCTCAGAGCATTGTGAGACGTGACAAATGAATCTGTGCAGCCTACACATCTGAAGTGTGAACCCCCTGATGACACACGTGAGAAGAATTAGTCTGACATTGTAAGAAATGCATTCTATCTATCTATCTATCTATCTATCTATCTATCTATCTATCTATCTATCTATCTGGATGGATATATAAGAAGATAAATTTAGTAGATATGAAAATAAGCAGGCAAAGATGAAAAGAGGAAGAGTGGAGAGGACGAAAGGGTAAAAATGAGAGAAGATGCATGTCATTTATTCATTGCATTTCTGAACAGTGGTTATGCTGAATAAAAGAGAAACAGCTTCCCTGCACAGGAAGAGCCCGAAACGCCAGGAGGGGAACGTTTACGTCTAAGTAAGTGTGTACTGTGTACGTGTGTGTCCGCAGGCATTAGCTTTGAATTCAACCCACTCAGCATTTCTTTGTCTAACTTTATAATCAGCCCCAAAAGGGGCTTTGGAAATTCTTTTGAGATTTCTTTGTTTCTCTTTAAAAAGTAGAGTAATGCATTCATAAAATACATGTTTAAGAATATACAGGTTAGTCAGATCAATTTCATGTTTCCTGCTAAGTTTTCTACAGTAACAGGCAGAACGTTCACACCGATCTATTTAAATCCCCCACACAGCAGAGAGCCGAACACCCTTGAGCTCTCTAAAACATCAAATACTTCATTTCCAAATCTCCATTTGCTTATCCAATATGCCTTTAATAAGCATACAAGTTTTAAAAGCATATTAAAGTTTTAACAAGCATAAATAAGAATTCAGATCTGTTGTAACAAAAAAATAATTATATTTAAAATAAAGCAAACGTTGTCAGCCACTGGTCTAACATTTGTTTGTTTGAAAATCATAGGCTAGTTGTGCCAAGCTAAATGCTTTTTAACATTTAGCATTCATTCCAAGCTCTCCAGAATGAGTCATCTTGAAATTTAATGGGGAGTCAGAAAACATTTGGTTTGGAGCATTTGCTTGGTCCAGTGCAAGACTGTAACTTGTAATGTGATTGAATTTAGTGTGACTACTGTCAGACGCTGGGTGTCAGAGACACTGAGGTGACTCATTGTGTCTGTAGGTTAGAAAGAGGCTCATTGACAGCTCTGAACTTCCTGTGCTTCAGAAACCTTCCTTTGCTTCAGTCAAAGTAAAATCTTATTTTTCTTCAATGTTCAAGCCTGATCATTACTGAATAATCTAGTTCTAGATGAATCAGTCTGTTAGCCTATTTTTCTGATAAGATGAGATTCAAAAACTCAAAAAACAAGGTCAGTGTAAAAAGTGTATACTTTTGACCTCTGATGGTTAGAATTCACTCCTATGCTATGAATCAATAGGTTGGCATTTATTATTATCGCTCCTTCCGGGTAAAGTCTACATTAGATATTTTGAAAGGCCTGACCTCTCTTAGCACTTAACTTTAGCATAAACATGAACAGATTTCACCCTCAATGTTTGCAGTGACTTACAAAGCAGCAGATCATGCCCTCTGTATCTGAGAGGCCGTGGCTTTCTAACATCTTCATCAAAAGACACAAGTACACACTGAACTGACAGAAAGAAAAGGTCAAAGTGGGCTACAGGAGCGAACAGAGAGATTTCATTGGGGGAAAAAAGGTATTTGTCGGTAAAAGCTCTGGCAAGCATTCTCTCTGCATGTAGGGAATGGATTGCTGCTCATTTCTATACACTTAAAAGGTCCCTTACTTTATTCTTTAACTAAGGGATCATGTACAGCCACTCTCTGCTTCATTTCGGGGTTCTCATCACCCTGATGGGCTTTATTATACAATATTTGCTGACTGACTGTACATTATCCCACTAATTATTCTGTTACTTAGGAAATAAATGGACGTGGAATAATCATTTGAGTTGAAATTGTTTGTTATGAAATTGTAGTTTTTTTTGGGGGGGCCCGATAGTATGCGATGTGATAGTATGTGTGTGTATATGTATGTTTTTATTGTACGTATACCTATAGGTATTGTCTGTGTTATTTGTGTTTGTTATTTATTTGTGAGTGTTGACCTGCCTGGGGACTGCGGATGAAAATTAGCCTTTGGCTAAATCTGGTACAATGCATGAAATGGAAACATTTATGATAAAAATTGTTCATGGTCCCTTTATAAATAAATAAAATAAAAATGTGAGAAGAAAATGTGATTATGGAATGCTACGAGAGACATGAAACTATGGTAGGAGATTTTGAGCTTTGAAGTGCTAAAAAGAAGTACCTGAAAGTCCTTTATTCTTATAACGGTGATCTACAACTGTCTAATTTGCTGGGTTATGTGATTCATCTTTGGACACACAACACACACTCTTGTAGTTTTTTTTAAAGTTGGTGGTGTTGTCAACAGCATTTTGATTGTTTTTCTCTCTGTTATTGCTATACCATTGCAAGAATTGCAATTTCATGCATTTCAATTTGTCAAAAAGCTTCAATATGTGTTATCAGCTCTTCGTTATCAGAGTTCGCCATACCTTGGCTTTTGGTGAATTGATGCCACTGCTGTGCATCCTTAGTAAAAATGCTTTAAAGGGGTCATGACATGAGAAATCAAATTTGCCTTGATCCTATGGCATGGTCTTTTGTACCATTAAAACATCCTGCAAGTTTCATCGTTTAAAATGTCTTCCTCATTATAAACAACGCATTTATTTAATCAAGCTCCAAAAAACGTCTCGCTTGGATATTGTGGGATTTGTGATGTCACTTGGGCAAATACATTTGAATTTTACTTTCTCCAGTACAAGACATTAACAAATAGTTATACAACATTACACCATAAGCCCCGTCCACTGGCATTCAGTCACTTAATGGCTGACAATTGCCAACACTGGATGCGAGCGTCACGTAAAAAGCTAGAAGAACCCATTATAATCAGTGATACTGTCTACACTGGTTACAGTATACAGATATGTGTTCAGTTTCTGACATACTCCACGCACTTGAGTCTGTCGATAACGGGACAAATGGAAGAGTGAAAGGACATTTGCTTTGACGTGTCCAGTTTAAACAGCTCGTCTGCGTCTCTGTACAGACTTCAGAAGATTACCAGCATCAAGAACAAGTGTATGGTTTTCAACTTTTGTTGAAACATGAAGCAGCCAACTGTACTGGATCTGCCAGCAGCTGCATCACAAACCTTAAGGTAACGATTTCATAATGCTTTGTCTTTGAATGACTGGATAATGAGTTCAAAACACTCGAATGCAATACCCCCTCTGGGTGTTGATACTGTTTCCTATGCAATGATCTTAGCCAATCATAACAGTGGCCATTTCCTGACAAGCCTTAAGGCCATCCTTAAAAATATTCTTGTTTGCCGTAACCTGACCGACCCTGTCAATTTAGTACCGACCCAATTATTTATTTTTTTCCCCTTTTAGTCCGACCGACTTGCCGGTTGTAAAATGCGTTAAGACCGACCGATTTTTTTTTTTAACTCTTCAAACAACTAATACAAATGCAATAAAATAATATAAGTTATTAAGTATTGTGAATATAAATTGCCTAGACCTACATACAAACATAAGCTACGTTCTTTCTTTTAAATAAAAACCCGTGGCGCGTCATCTATGATTATGTTTACACCATTGGTTTACGTATGTCACACTACGGCCTGTAGGCTAAGTTCGCTTAGTTTCATTCACTGTCAATGGTTCGCGCTTGGTAATGATGGCTGCGGCTTTACTCTAAAGATTATTTCATTTTTATATGTTGCTGAATATGGTTTATTAAACAATAAACATATGAGAGCGTGTTATAGGCTATATGTCATGTTTTAGTCAGATATGACGACGTTACTGCAACATGTTTCGCCGCAGATGAGAAGCTGAGCATCAACGTGCTATCGCAAATCAAAGTGAAAGTAAGTCGCAGACGCTTAACACACAATCATCTTCATTAAATGTAAAGAAACGAAATGATCTTACCAGGGCTGTTTCCGCTTTCTCTTATTGCAGGCTTTGATTCAGAAATTTTAGCTGATGATCAATAAAATAATGTATCTCATAACTGTTGCTTTCGGTGACGTGCACTCCATTAAATCTGCATATAGCGGGAATTGAAGATCGGATTTATCCGCAAAAAAAACAACAACACACATTTGTATATGTAACCAGGTGTAAATGGAATCATTTTGATAAATCAGATTGCAATCCGATCAGCCCCTAGACATCGGTGAAAAATGTTCTCCCCCCCCCGACCCCCGATTTTTTTTTTTTTTATAAAAAAAATATACTTTTTTATATATATATTTTTTTTATATATATAAAAATATAGACCTACCTACCGACCCTTTTTTTCTTTTTTTTTGCTGTTACTGCAAACCAAAATATTTTTAAGGATGGCCTAAAGGAGCCACTCCTTAAAACAAAGGGTTGAAAGGGTTCAAAGGGTTTTTTTCCACACATACTGTATATTATTGTTTGTTTGCTTTTTTTGTGCAAAAAACTGTACTAACATCATAAGTGAACCTCAAGGAACATATTTAAAAAAAATTGAAAATATAATTTCAAAATATTCTTAGATACTGTCAGCAGCAGATGTAAAAGGATTAATTCATCTGCAATTATTTTTGCTATTTTTTTCTGCACCTCATTATCAGCTTCAGTGAGTTGTCACAGATAATGTTCAAAGAGGTTTAGATGGTGTTTTTGCATTCAGTGGCAGCCCTGCTGACCACCACCATCTGTACTGTTAGGAACAACTGGAGAATAGTAGTGACACATCTGCTCTTATTATTAATTCAAATACATCTCTTCCAGAACAAATCACATGATGATGCGTGGCGCGCTGTGCTGCCAAATTTGTTTGTATGTTGCATGTTCTGGCTGTAGCCTGAAGTCTCATGGTTTCATACTCTGGTTATTGCATTATATGCTCGGAGGATCCCCAGCTCTCATTAGGATATAGATGATCTGAAGGAAAAAAGACATGTAGCGAAAATCTCATGCATGCATAAACGTGACTCCCGAAACAAATGAGCTTTTGCACTATATTACACTGGTGACTTTATAAAATATTTACAGACCTGAAATGTTGTTTGTTTCACTCGCTGTCTGTCAACGTATGGAGCCTAGAGGAGGCGTGATTTTTATTAAAAACAGAAGTCCACAACGCAACGCGATGAGATGCCGAAATATTGAGGAATATATAATTAAATGTTATTTACAAAGCTGGTCATGTCTCAGTATGTAGAGGAGCATCACAAATCCCCCTCCTGTGAGTGTATTATGAAAAATTCAATTATACTCACGACTCCTCTGAGCTTGAAATGAAAAAGGAGAAAGTATGAAGCATTAAAATGTGACGACAAAAGTTAATTTCACCTAATCACTTAATCGGCTGCATCTGCTTTATAAATTTAGCACTGAGCCTCAAGACTCGCTAATTAACATGAATCTTGTATGTTGCCTTTTCTGCTGCTTCTCGGTCCTGTCTGGGGGAGCATAAAAAGAGCAGCAGAGAAATAAGCAACGAATTTGTGGGTTTCTTGGGCTGTGTGATGCAGTAATTGGCTTGAATGTCTCAATGCTGCTATCAGACAAATAGGCTTTAAAACTAGATGCCCTTCAAAACTGAGTGGAAACTGAGCTCTCGAGAGCAGTGGTCAAAACAAAGCCTTACATAATTAGCCATTTACCAACATTACTCAGCATTAGAGATGGGAATAGTGCTAGCTGCGTACTGTACTGTTCATACCCAATGTGTTTCTGTGTGTTACATAAAGTAGTGAGAAACAGGAAGACAGTTTTAACCCACTATTAGCTCAACATAAAGCTCTGGCTGTAGCAGCTGTATGTGCACCTTCTTTGCAAAGCATTTACTCAGAGGCCACGTACACACCGCAGCTAAATTTGGTTGTCAGTTCACCTTTTAGTGCTTAATCCCGTCCTGTAGTTCAGTAATTTAGTTGAGTATAGTCGAGATCCATGTTTGGATTTATTACAGTTTATGACTGAGAAGGTTTGATTGCAGATTTTCTTTTGGAGTTTTTGTGTAGTGCTTATGTTTACAGCGAAGATATGATCAATCCTCTCTTGGGAAGAGGAGAGCCATTCTCATCAGGGCAGTTCTAATCCAAAGTCTAATGGCTTTTTACGAAATCAATTAAGCCTGGGTCAATGTAATTTCAGATTCAGCTGGCACCAGCGTGAACTGAAACTTGGCTCATTAATTGAAAATTAACTGGTAGTTTTCAAGGATGATTTTAATAGCTCATGAATAAAACTGACAGATAAATAAAGCAAATAATGACATCAACTGCTGTCTCTTCTTGTTCTTGTAATTGGTCATCTGGGAATCCAGATTCAGTTTTTGAGATGATTTGTGTGTCACACAACCCCTTTGTTTTATATTTGTATTCTCATAGAGTTTGTGGTGAAATCAGAAGGATGTGTGGTGTCTTCCTTGAGCGGGGAGGTGAAGGCTGTGAGAAGGTGGTCATTGTCAGCAGTTGACAAGATGAGACATGTTTTTATTGCCATTGCCCTTTATGGCCCAGTGAATCCATCTGAGACTAATGGTTAAGGATGTAAGTCTTCAAAACTATGGTGGTAGGTTCAGTCCCAGGTAGGGAGGAGGGCCCGGGAACTGCAGAGATGCTGAAACCCTGTTCAGTAATCCTGTTCTTGGCAAGTGTCATGCAGGGGATCTTTGAAGGCTTTTATAGGATGTTCAGCTCTTGGAGGCACTGCATGTGTGGCAGGGTGTTTTATCTTACACTTTCATCTCTGAAGTAAATTAGAACCTGTATGTCAGCACACCCTCCCAAAAATCCTTCTGCCACTTTTTGAATTTCCCTTTCCTCATTTTCTGTTTTTGGTCTCTTTTATTGGGGGACGGTAAGACTAACAAATATAAACACACAAATGTTTGTTCTTTAAATATAGGATCTGTTTTAGACTTCTACTGCACTTTCTCGGTCCACATGGTAATGCTTAAAATTCAGCCTTGTTCATTTCAAACTTAATCAGATACTAAATCATGAAAGATGATGGTTTTTCCTGGGGGTAAATATGTGATATAGCTATATACTGAATATATATTATGATGCTCTCCAGGATACATCATCATAAATAATTATATGCAAGCTATCATTCTTGCATGACTTCCATCAACCATTCAGTTCCATATGGTTACTGCTGCATGCACTTATTGTGTTTTCTGATTTATATGGACACAGGCTCATGCTCAGTTATGGAAAGCCTCGCTGCTGCAGAACTCTGATGCTCTGTGTCTTTTCCAGTGCTTTTCTTCCAAGAGATTGCATTTGTTTTGTAAATGAATTTGGAATGTGACATGAATGCATTCAGCATTTGAATTGGTTAAGTGCAAGTATGTGCAGAAGCTTGTGTGTCTTCATATACATACACAGCATGCCAATTGCCTCAAAACTTGCGACATCTGTGGCATTGTGCTGTGTGATAAAACTGCACATTTTAGAGTGGCCTTTTATTGTGGCCAGCCTAAGGCACACCTGTGCAATAATCATACTGTCTAATCAGCATCTTGATATGCCACACCTGTGAGGTGGATGGATTATCTCGGCAAAGGAGAAGTGCTCACTAACACAGATTTAGACAGATTTGTGAACAATATTTGAGAGAAATAGGCCTTTTGTGTACATAGAAAAAGTCTTAGGTCTTTGAGTTCAGCTCATGGAAAATGGGGGCAAAAACAAAAGTGTTGCGCTTATAATTTTGTTCAGTGTACTGTATATATATATATATAATGTATATATACAGTATATACATTTTTCACATATTTTATAGGGCTGCCTTCAACTAAAGATTTTTCTTGTTGACTAGTATTCGTTCATTTAAGCCATTAGTCGATTAATCACACGTTTATATTAATTTAATTACTTAAATATATACTGAGGAGAACATTTCAGGCTTTCTATAGCCTAGATATATTTTTCATGTCTGTGAGGCAAGTAGCCTATACGCTGAGTTTTCGGTTCATTATTGCGACGCGCTCCAGTTCATGGAGACCGAGATGGCAGAAAGCGCATCCTCTTTGTTTTCTTTACAAAAGAAACACAAAAGCACAGCGTTTTGTTATTGCAAGTTTACACAAATAAAAGTAGACCGCCCCAGCATGTCATGGAGTAAGCGTGCTATACTTTCAGTTTAATAGCATACATTTATCTAGGTTGTTAGAACAAGCGGCCAAGTAATGTAGCTACTACTTACATGATGTTTCAAATGATCAGCAATTTTTGAGGTCAAAGGATGATCGGAGAACATTTGGATTTCCTTCCAGACTTTGCTGTAATTACCACAAGAACCCCCTGTGAACGATCTCTCTCTCACGGACTGCGTGACTTCGCCACTTCCTATGAATTTTTTTTTTTTTTTTGGGACTAATCGACTAATACAATTTTAGTCAACAAAGCCTCTTCTTGTCAACTTTAGTTGACTATTAGGGGGCAGCCCTAATTTTTTTCTAATATCAACTTTAAGTCTTCTGTTAATCTTTTAGGTGTTTTCACTCATTTTAAGTGTATGTATTGTGTTTATTATTATTATTATAATTTTTTTTTCAAAGCTGACTTCACTTGAAACTCTTGACTTCAAAAAATGATTTTTCTCTCTCTGCACGATGAACAGCACTAATTATCTCTACTAGGGTAACTGCTCGTGCTTGATAATCACTCATAAACTGCAGCACTCAAATCAGATCAACTGATTTTTACTCACATTTGGATAAAAGTGCAATAATGACTCACTGAAGAGAAAGGAAGAGGGGATGGGGTGGAATTGCCCTCTGTGCCAAATTTCTTGTGTTGTGCACAGTAACGCTGCAATGCAACCATTCACATGGCTGCCAGTGTGAAGCAAAGACCATTGTGTTACAGTTGGAGAGACAACCACACATACACATACACACACACTTTTTGATTAGCACTTGCGCATATGCTCTGGTATGAGTCCAAAATGATACAAAGCGCTCTCTCTTTCTCATCTCCATTCATGCTTTTTATGCTTTCTCATCATCATCAGCTAGATTATGCTGATGTAACATCTCCAAAAAAGGGTCTTGACTCATTTTGACCCCACTGAACTGTGCAGTTTTCCCTATGGGCTCCTTGCTTACATTAAATTATCTGTTTGGATTGATTCAAGTGAAGTTCATTATGATGGGATTTTTTAAAAATGATGGGAAAAGGCCTCGAGTTTTTTCACGTAGTATAACTGCGCAGCGCATCTGTGTTGTACGTCACACGTAGGCTCACTATTGGCCGACGCTGGTCATGCGTGTGATGTGTGTGACGTGCAACACAGACGCGCTGCGCTAAAACACTACGTGAAATAACTCGAGGCCCAGATAGAAGGAAATGAATAGTGGAATAAAGTCGTTATTTTTGTTTTTTTTTGCGCACAAAAAGTATTCTCGTCGCTTTATAAACTTAAGATTGAGCCACTGTAGTCACTTGGACTATATTAACGATGTCTTTAATACATTTTCTGGGCCAGCAAGTTATAATGTCTTAGAAGCCTATGGAGGAGTGATCCAGCTCTCAGATTTAATAAAAAATATCTTAATTTGTGTTCCGAAGATGAACGAAGGTCTTACGGGGTTGGAACAACATGAGGGTGAGTAATTACTGACAGAATTTTCATTTTTGGGTGAACTAACCCTTTAAGTAAAATTACTCACTGCATGTAATGTATAGTCCACTGAAGGCAAGTTTGTAGAGAACCCAAGTGCAGTTTATTTACAGACTGTGATCAAACATAAAACAAAGGCATGGCATGAACAAAACAAACATGACAGGACCTTACCCACAGAGGTTACTGTGAAACAATACTTGACAAAGACACATGGCAAACATGAGGGCTAGATACACACAAGACTAATGACTAGACAAGGGACACCTGTAAACAATGACAACATGACACACAAGACAAGGGAACACATGGCAGGATCACATGACTAACAGGGAATCACATGACAAAGACATGAAACATGACTGACATGAAACAAAACCAAAACCAGATGTGACACTGCTTTTAACTAAAGAACTTTTGTAGCTTTAATAAGGATTAATCTATAATTAATTTATAATGTATGCAGTGCAGACTGTTTGATAACTTTATTCAATTTCTGTTTGACAGGAAGGGCACAAATAAGTAAGGAATAATTGACGACAGGCCGTTGAATTATTAGAAAAATAATGCACATATACTTATATACTTATATACTCACACATATTTTTATAATAATTCAACGGCCTGAAGTCAATTATTCCGCTTATACTACAGTTACCACACCTTGAAACATTGTTCAGATTATGTATTTCAAGACGTTTGTAAAGTTTTTGTCATTAAAACGCTCTTGTATGAGGGACTAATTTCTTACGCATCTAATCTCACGCCTCCGTTGCTAATTCCAAAACGTAATTTTAGAGTTAGTAACGGAGGTTTGAGCCACTGATAGCAGACTAATGCTGGGACACACGACTAGCTGACCCATTCTCTGACTGTTTTCATCGCAGCAGATTTTAAACACCGACTTTGAACACAGACTGAACGCGCGTTTGGACATGATCAGTCATAAGTATCAAATTACATTCATAACCGGCCTTAAAGTGTGTCCCCGGCTTTATGCAGTTATTAATGCAGTTATTAGAGAGAGATGATGCAATAATGAGACAGAAAAGCATGTGCGTCATTATTATTTTTTATTTATTAATTCAATTCGTTTTAATTAATTCGTTCATTTTTTTTTCTATTATTGACAGATAGTAGACTAGCCAAATAAATAAAACACAAAGCCCTTTTAACAAGTAGGCCTATCAATAATTATTTATTTGTTAAATTATCTGCAATAAAAATCCGTGCTGCAGGACTATCCATTTATTTAGCCTATATTCAGTTTAATTTTCTATTGATTATATAGGACTATATACTTTATCTATTAAAATTAAACTGCATGTTTCCATTGATTTTGAAGCTAGACATTGAAAATTGCAGATCAAGCGCATGGGGCTGAATGTTTTTTTCTTGTTATGAATTGTATCCTATTTTCCGTTATTACAGTTGACTACGCGAGGTGATATGGAACTGTAATGCGGTCAAGACCTGCCTGGAACTACTTTAGCCGTGCGTTTCCCTGAAAATAATGCACACCTTAGAACGTTTGTCAACCAATCAGATTCAAGCATTCAACGGCCCTGTAGTATAAACATGACATTTATTATGGGTTTATGTGAGGATTGTCTTAAGTTCACTTAAATTAAATGTTGTTATATTTTTTGAATCCTAATAAATGTTTAAATTAGGGGTAAAAAATATTTTTTATCGAGACATCAGTAGCTGTATTAGTATCAGTGATTCTGGCCTTCATTCATAAAAAGATGCCATTAAACAAGTATTTTAAAAAGTACTGTATGTTTCTACATTAATCTGGAGATTAAATGTGAAATGTTTAAATTGATAAAATAAATTAAAAAACTTTAAAAAAAGTAAGTGTTTTTAATTGCGATTAATCGTGATTAATCACAGAAAAAAATGTGTGATTCATTTAGTTAATTTTTTTTTTTAAACGATTGACATCACTAATTTATACGTGTGTGTGGTGTATGTTACCTTCTTGTTTTTGTTTTTACCTTTATATTTTTATTACACACATACGATGTAATTTATATGATTTTAAAGTCAATATCATAACTGAACCGGCAATTTCATAAGAGAGAAAATGTGTATATCCTTTAGTGGACAGTTTACTTTTCAGCATCTGTTTTTTATTTTATTTTAGGGAAGATGCTGATAACTAGGGCAGGGTTTGTGTGGAGCTGCCATTAATGTACGCAGGGAATGCATTTAGACTGACAGAAGAAAGCAGAGAGTGGGTATAATTATTCAGATGAGTATTCACGACTCTTGAAATCAGAGGAGAACTCCTAAACTTCTCTTCAGGCTCCAACACATCACACTTCAAAAAACACAGGACTTTTTCCCTCAGCGGATTCACACTCACTGGGGAGAAGGATGGGTGGAATGCAAACACATGCAAATAAACTTCAAAATACCCTGTCGCAGAAAACACACACACACACACACTTAGTAGGGAAAATTAATGGTGCAAATTGTAAAAGATGCAAGTGAGGGTCACTATGAAATAAAATGGAGCTGATGACTTTTACAATTTTCTCCCTCGGGAAACCTGCCTATTCATGTAGCCGTCAAGGGACAGAGGCAGAATATGATTTTGGGCAGATTCCAAATGGCATTCTTGCACCCTTTTTGCAGGAAGGTGATGGTACTCTTTGGGTCGTTCCAAATGAAAATAACCTCTCTATTTATTTAGAAAGTTGAGGTCAATTAAGGAGGTCAAAACTATTTTAAACACAATAGGACATATTTCCAAACTTCTGTTTTCACATTTGTTTTTACTAAACTTCAAGTTGTAGGGTATGGTAATGATCACTTTGGATTCTTATGATTTAACAGAAGAAAATGTTAGATCTGTAATCTTAGGGTTTTGATTGATTTTGACGCATCTCGCAGTCGCGTCGTGTCTAGTGTGGACAGTCACATTATTTGTCGCTGGAATCTTATTGCATTGCATCTGGTTAGGACACGGTTAAGTGTCCCTTAAAAAAATAAAAATAAAATTCTATATATAAGGAAAGGAAATAGTAAAGAAGAAAAGAAAGTCTGTAGGGTCCACTGTTGTTTTGCACTGTATCTTCTTTTGTTTTCTGCAAATGAAAGAAAGTTGAACATGTTTGGAACAATATGAGAGTGAGTAAAATTTTTGGGTGAACTACTGGGTTAATGTGTTTCTCAGAATAGGCAAAAGGCACATCTGTCAGTGTACAGACATGTAAAGTCTATGTTCAGACTTCGGTCGCAGGTTCAGAAACTATAATGAGCATTAATGGATGATGGAAAACAGCTTTAGGAACATTTTATGGGTCAAGACTTTTGCGACATTCCCGCCTCAGGGTCTGTCAACTGTCTGTGTTTCAAAGTGCTGCGTCGCATTGAAAGGTCACAGTCTCTGCTCACAATGCTAGTGCGAACTGTTGCATCCACTTTATGTGTTGACTGTGTCTTAATTAAATTAAGCTGTTGTAATTTCCTGACACACACTGATAGAACTGTTTTGGAGCCACAGGACTAGGAGGCACTGTGTACCTGATAGTGGATTAGCATTTAGACGACTGCTGCCAGACCATGTTGAATATTACTCCTCGCTGGACTCTCTGGTAATTTTTTCTCTCTCTTTTTTTTTTCTTCTTAAAACTAATTTCATCCTCCCCGAGGGTATGGCAGTGTGCCGAACTGTCTGTCCAAGAGGGTCAGCGGTAGCCCCGCAAACCAGAGGACAAGGTAGAGAACAGCAGGGGAGAAGAGAGAAAAAAATATTAGGCCCATCAGAAAGGGAAGAGATGAGTACCTTATCGCTCCTCGTTTCGTTTATCTGTCGTGTACAGGTTCTTTATGAATCAACCAGTGGGGAGGACTAGAGTCTTGTCTCGCCCTCTTTTTTTTAAATTTTCCCTCTCTCTCCAATTCTTCTGTGAGTGAATGAGCAGAACTCTGAGTCTGAAGTCCCCTAGTCGTCCTTTGAGTGGCCGGAGCTAGAGACACCGGCGTGAACATTCACTCACAGCAGGAACCGAATTTAAAACTCAGCAGTGTGACAAACGTGCTGCACCTCTGAATAACAGCAAGGACGAGGACATGAATAGAGTGACATTAGTGTTTAAAACTTCATAAGACTTAACTTCCAGAAAATGATCATGGGCTGTCTGTCTGTCTGTCTGTCTAACGTGGCTATTTAATTTGCGCTCATTTCATTCATAGAGTTTATACTCATTCACTCATTAATTTTTTTTTTAGAATTCATTATTCGCATTGAAGCCAATTATCCGTTCTTTCCGAATAAAGTATTTGGCTTCGGGCACATCTCTACTATCTACGTATCTGTCTGTCATTATATCTGTCATTCTGTAGTTCTATCGTTCAACCTGTCTATCGTTCTATCTACTTGTCCATCTACAGTATCTTTCTGTCTGTCTGTCTGTGTGTCCATCTGTCATTCTATAATTCCATGTGTAGATCATTCTGTCCATCTATTGTTCTGTCTATCAAGAGTGTGTCAAATTCACACTCCTTCCTCTCTTGCAGACATGCTACAGACTTCCTCTCTACATACACTCTCTTAGACACACACACACTCTCTTAGACACACACACACACACACACACACACATAGATAATAGAATTGATGTTCTTCCTAATCTCACTCCAGCTAGTCTGAACACATTCACACTTTTTAAACTACAGTGATCTCAGCATTCAGGAGTCCATACCGGGAGTCAATATTGCAGTGCGCTGAAGCAAAATTCACACACTTGGTGTTCGTCAGTCTGTTGCATCTCCATCTCCTTGTCCTTCAGCTCACATTATTCAGGGCTGGACTGAAGGCATTGTTTTGAATCCGTGGGCTGTCTGCCCTGGCACCTCTATCTGCGCAGCCCTACTTGGCATCTCCAGGCCCAAACCTGTCCATTCACTAGTACCAGCTGGCCCTCCCCATACATAATCCCTCACGCCAGCGATGCCCTTTGGTTAGCGCCCACCCCCCCAGCCACCTGCTGCGAACCATGCTGGTATTTGATCAAGTGTTGCCAATCGCAGACTGCCCAACATGACCACTTCACCCACATGCCAGCAGGATGCGGTTCATGACCCAGTCACATGCTCTCATGATGTTATTTTAGATCCGATATCCTGCGAGGGGGAATTTGTAGACCTAAAGTCCACACTCTGCAGGACTCTTGTGATACTAGTACTGTTTTAGTGGTTCTCACCACAGGAGTCATTTAGTAGGAGTGGCTTTCTTTTCACAGATAAAAGAACAGGTGTCATTTTATGTGTCTGTACTTATGTTTCTATGAGCGTGCGTGGATGTGGAGAGAGAAAAGAGAGAGAGTGGTGGAGGAAAAGAGAAAGAGAGAGAGAGAGAGAGAGAGAGAGAGATCTCAACAGTATCTTGACAGCTTATCATATCATAGAGCCTCAAAACCTGCAGCCATAGTCTCTGATGGAGTGTGTGAGTTGCTGTGTGTGTTCCCGCCTGTCGTCAGCTGGAGCTGTTGAGATTAGATTGATAGAGAGGGAGGGAAAGAGACTGCGGAGACATCTCTAAAGACTGATAGAATAGACTGATAATGCCAAAGAGAGAGGTTAGAAGATAAATTTAATAGCTTGGCCTTCCTTATCAGAGTCCCAAAACAGAAGGCGGAAGGGACTGAATGACAGCCTTATGAAAGAGAGGAGAGAGAGGGACTGAAATTGAAGCTGAAGTGGTTAACACATGTGTTGGCACTTAGTTCACTAACAGTTGTGTGTGATATATCAGTCTGAGAAGCTTGATCACTCAACCTCAAAATCTTGAATATTGCCATGCAAATCATGTGCAGTTATTTTGCTGTATCACCTGAATTGATTTAGTGCGGTGCAAGAAAACTACCACAATATTGCACTCGTAGTAAATCTAAAGGGCATGATGGTAAATTATTTCCTGACTTAATCAGTTGTATAAACAAACCCATTCAATGTTATTTTTAAGTAAACTGACCATATTCCCCCTTCCGGAATCTTGCATTCAATTAACTTCCCTAATCCGTTGAATCAGTCATCCATTATAGAGGTATAGTAGTTAAAGTGACATTATTAAAACACTCAGGAACTGTAACATTGTACTATTCATTCTCTCTTTTTTGTGTTATGTCTTTAATCTGGCATAACTGTGATCATGTCAGGAACGGTACGTCCCAGCTGGAGTGTGAATGATGGGATCATTTGATGAATCACACTGATAAGATAGCACAACCCCCTGTGATTATGAGTCTGATGGAGTGTTAATTGGGCAATTCTCAGGAATTTTCAGAAGTAAATGAAGTAGTCTTATCAGGAAGACATCCCTAGCCTGACGTGGTGACGTGGATGATTACGTTACTGTTGATCATCTGTCCATCATCGTATAAAGCCCACCCTGACAATTTGATTGGTCCGAACAGCTTTGGTTCAAGCATAGTTGCTCCACAATGGATCAAGTCCAGACCAAACTTCCCGACCTCAAATGTTGTGGGCGAGGCTAAGTTCGGCTGGCATCCAGGCTAAGACATCCCCTCTTTAGGTGTTAAATCTGGATGGTTAATGCACAGTAGGCCTGACAGTTAGCACCAACATAAATTATGACAAGAGTTTTTTTGTGGACTGTACATTTAATTATTTACATGTTGATTGAGCAATCAAATAACCAAGAGGTGTTAATGCTACAGTACAGCAGCCGACCAAGTGTGAATTTTAGACTGAAATGTATTTGGCAACCACTGAAAGTTGTATGTGTTGTTTTCATTCAATTATTTAAGTACACTGGATGGCTTGTTTTGACAGCACACTAAATGTAATAGCTTTGAAATTCTGTCCTGCCAGCATACATTTTTCACATCACACAAAATTAAACCATTTGACTTGTTGACTTGTTTATTTTGACTAACAGGGTTCAGAAATAGATTTTAATAAGATGTCATTAGCTGTAGTGGAATGCAGAAGTTTTGTTAACATTATTTTTCTCTGTGAACAGCAACATTCTTTCATATAGAAAGATTACTGTTGTGACTTTTGTCCTTTTTGTCCTTAACAATAAGTTATATATAATAAGTTATAAAAATAATGTTTTTTTGTAAATACTTTCCTGCATGTCATTAATAAAAGTGTAGGCTTGATCATTAAAATGCATCAAAATGACAGCGAAGTGCAACAGTTATAGTACGGTGCTCAGCAGTGGTCAAAAGGATTTAAACAGTGAATTTTTAATTTTCTTCTTTTTAAACTCATTGATCTGGATTCGGACGGCAATTAAATTACCACACGACCTTGGCGTTTGTCAAAAAACAGTAATTCATTCAGATTTTTTTGCGGGTGGTTACAGAAAAACATCATGTAAAAAATACCTTACAACCCCTTGAGAAAAAATTACCATCCGAATAGGGCTTTTTTGAGCATGAGTGTGTGTGTGTGTGTGTGTGTGTATACACATTGTGATTTTTAACTCACAGGTGCTTATCTTTTCTTTCTGTTTTTCATGCTTTCTCCACTTGATGATACCTGCTACTATTCAGGTAAGACAGCATTACATAATATTCCTGTTATTTATTTGCTGTGGCACAGGTGGCTCATTTATATGCAAAGGAAAACAGTAAAGCACTTTGCACACATACCTGCGTGCAGGGAGTAAACCCTTCTACTATGATTGAGTGCACACTGTGTTTACATCAATCACGTCTGACACAGTACACTTCTCTAGCTTGTCGATACTTGTTGTAATTCTGACACCCATTTGCAGGTGGTCCTGTGATCAGTTAGTATGCATCCCAACAGAATCTCAATGACAGGGAGCTGATAAAGATATGAATTAAATATGAGAACAAGGAGGCTTATATGTTCTAATTGAAAATGATTAGTGTCAGCTTGGGCCAGTTCTGCAAAGAAGGAGTGTTCCCATTGCTGATATACAAGAACAATGTCTACTGATCCAGACTCAAGGAGAAGGTACACCATAGCTCTGTAATTGATCTCTTTAAATGCCCAATGAGAGGATTGATAACAAAACAAAAAAGTGCTTTCAAGGTGAGAGAAAACTAATTATGTCTGTAGTGTATCAGGAGAAACCTGTCGTTTATTTAACAGATTACAGTCTTTATACAAATCACTCAGAAGGTGGTTAGCCAGGGTCTAAATTATTAATACTTTCATCTTGACCTTTAACCCATTTCCTGCAGTTTTTATTCCTAACCTTCGGCCTCTAGACCACTCAAGATGATAAATGTGTTGCTGAACTGGTTCTGGCTTCTCAAGTCCTAGTCTGGGTCAGGAGTCTTTACATGGCTTTTAACCTTGGGAGGAGTTTGCAGCATGACCAGAATACTTGATGTGCTATTTTAGTAAATGCTATTTTTTTGCAGAGCCTTAAAATAGAGATCAGCTAAAATGGTTTCTTTAATACTGAAATCCAAACTGTCTGTTAGTGTCTTTTGTGCGATCTAAATTTGACTTGGTGGTATCTATGGCTTTATTTGGAAATAGAAGAGATGAAGAGAGTTCATTTTCCATTTGCAGGCTTCAGTGTATCTCAACTGAGGCACTTTGCAGAAATTCAGACCAGATTAGATCATTTCAGTTAAAACGTCCCTTCCACAGACACTACAGCAGCCACAACATGTTGCATTCTTATTGTCCCACAGCATTCTCTAAGCATTGTAGGGTTAAGGGTCCCAATTTGCATGCTATCCATCCTAAATAGTATTTGAAATTATAATTAGCGTGTCCTAAATTGTAGTACTGTATGTTGAAATTAGTTTTTCAAAGATACCCGGATGGTCCAATATTAGGGCTGCACGATTTTGGGGAAAAAATCTAATTGCGATTTTTCTGGTTAAAATTATATATATATATATATATATATATATATATATATATATATATATATACCCGGTTTGTTGTGCTTGCTTGTAGGGCTGCTTAATTTGCCCCAACATTTTGTGCTTATTTAGTAATATGACTAATAATAATTGTTAGGATTATTATTATTGCTAAATAAAAATATTAAACAAAATATGAAATAGTACTATTGTAATAACACTTTCATTATTAAAAATAAAAAATGGTGTATTTATACTTATAATAATAATATTTTTATTTTACAGAAAACATTTTACGGAAAAAACTGCATGTTAACATGCAGGCAGGCTATGACTATAAATCATTAGAAAGGTATGGATTTATTATAAAATATTATATTATTATGACAAAAATCTTGATAATAATTTCTTAATTTTTGTCAGGAGGTATGCAAAATCAAATACATAATACATCACAATCGCACTAAGCGAAATCGCGGGTTCGGTTTTATTTCGATTATTCGTGCAGCCCTATCTATTATTTCCGCTTAATTCTGCTTAACTATTTCCGCTTAAGTGCAGATTCGTGCACACTCTAACTGCTAATATTACCCACAACCCATTGTGCGTTGAAGAGGATTCAATTAGAGTTACAAACACAAATAATTATATTTTTTTAAAACTACAAACATGGCAGATGTGTTAGACCGAAGGTTAAGTAGAGGAGGGTTTGACTCATGATTAATAAACATTAAATAAATATTTTTTGCATCAGGTCAGATACTGTTTTCCACATTATATTTAATCTGGAACAACATTGTGAACTTTCAAATGCATCATTATGCAGACACATGAGGAGAGTTCTCCGCATGACAGACACGACTGGCAGATCAACGTGCTACTTCATTTCTCTCCGGTACAATAGGAAATTAAATTGAATGTGGAGGATTTTAACAGTGACAAAATTGTCAGGGCAGTTTAAACGAGGACAGGATCCACATAACTAAGCAACAGAGCGGCATGTTAAAGACGCAATTATGATGTCCCAAAGCTTGCCTACTCTTTTGCTACTTTTTAAGACGAAGGATAAGTAGGTAAATTGTGATACAGCAAATCTAATGCTTTAAAGCTTGAAATCAATATTCAGGGATTGACTTGATATGTAGTGTATAACCTACTGTATTGTTCATGTCTACCCTAAACAAACAATATACAAAATAATTTTTTTAATGCTTATTGGGGGTCTGAGCTGCCCTAAGATTGAACTCCTAGAATTGCCCCTGGCTAGCTACCTGAATAAGTGAAAATTGTAGCTAATAATATATTTACTAATGTAGTTATCAAAATTGAATGTCAACAGTTTCAAATAACCACTAGTTATCCGAAAAAAATTACTAAAAGTTACTAAAAGTCAACCTTTATAGTTAATTACCTGATAAAGTCAAATTTTGTTGTAAGTTACCTAAATGGCTAGTTGAAGTGAGCATTTATAGCTTGCTACCTAACATTCTAAGTAAGTTTTTGAATAGATAAGTGGACGGAATTAATGTTTGTGGTACTTGCTTTGTGCTTAAAGGAGAAGTTCACTTTCAAACAAACTTTTGCTGATAATTTACTCACCCCCATGTCATCCAAGATGTCCATGTCTTTCTTTCTTCAGTCGCAAAGAAATTAAGGTTTTTGATGAAAACATTCCAGGATTTCCCCCCATGTAATGGATTCTATTGGGACCCAAACGGTAGAAGGTCCAAATGACAGTTTAAGTGCAGCTTCAAAGGGCTTTAAACGATACCAGACGATGAATAAGGGTCTTATCTAGCGAAACGATCGGTCATTTCCAAAATAAATAAAAAAGTTTAAGTTTTATAAGCACAAATGTTCGCCTTGCTCTGTTCTGTGATGCGCGTTCGTGACGTCACGTAATACGCAATTACGTTGAAAAGGTCACGCTTGAAAAATTTCTGTCCTGAAGAAAATGTTCTTTTTGGCTTTTTAATATTAAAACACCGAGGATACGCACACGAAATGGGCATTTTAAACGATAAACTGACACAAATACATTTGAAAATGTGTATATGGTCCTCCTTCCGCACATTTGTAAACACGTCAAGCGTGACCTTTTCAACGTAATTGCGTATTACGTGACGTCACGAACGCGCATCACAGAACAGAGCAAGGCGAGCGTTTGTGCTTATAAAACTTAAACTTTTTTATTTATTTTGGAAATGACCGATCGTTTCGCTAGATAAGACCCTTATTCATCGTCTGGTATCGTTTAAAGCCCTTTGAAGCTGCACTTAAACTGTCATTTGGACCTTCTACCGTTTGGGTCCCAATAGAATCCATTACATGGGGGGAAATCCTGGAATGTTTTCATCAAAAACCTTAATTTCTTTGCGACTGAAGAAAGAAAGACATGGACATCTTGGATGACATGGGGGTGAGTAAATTATCAGCAAAAGTTTTTTTGAAAGTGAACTTCTCCTTTAATGCAATCAGAAAGCGTGTGCAGTTGTATAAAATGTATTATGATAAATATGTCATTATACCAAAAGCGACAGCAACTCACCTCTTTGATAACACAAGATATTAACCAGAGCAACCTGTCAAATGGATGTTGTGTATATTAGAGCACCAAACCTTTCAGAGTTAATTATTTGATAAGATCAAACCTAATTTTCCACATGCAAGAACCCATCTAGTCAGCTTCATGAAATGGAATTTTCTTTCTTTCTTTCTTTCTTTCTTACTTTCTTTCTTTCTTTCTTTCTTTCTTTCTTTCTTTCTTTCTTTCTTTCTTTCTTTCTTTCTTTCTTTCTTTCTTTCTTTCTTTCTTTCTTTCTTTCTTTCTTTCTTTTTCTTTCTTTCTTTCTTTCTTTCTTTCTTTCTTTCTTTCTTGTGGAAAATTCCATTACACATTAAGATTATGAAGTGAGAATTACATGATGTGTAATGTTATGCTTGTGTGAACAGCACAGCATGGGTTGCATATGTTTTTCTGCCTTACTTGAGGTGCTGAGGGTCAGTCAGCTAAGACGTTAGTATGTCACATGCATGACAGTTTTGTCATTTTAACAACATACTCTACATAAATACAGCTTCAGGCCTGAGTGGATGACTGGGGCAGAATCAGCTCTGAATGTGACAGAAACAGAAGAATGCATGTGTTGTGTGTTAATCTGTCATTATGTGTTGTAGTATATGTGTGAGAGATGGATATCGGTGTAAACGCACTCATGTATAAAGTCCCTGATGGATGACGCTGATTCCTCATGCCTCTAGTAATATACTGCACAGCTAAAAACAGGAAATTTACAAGAAGGGAAAAAATAGACTGGCATTTTTTACATTAGGATAATATTCTTTTGCAGTTTGTCATTCTGATCATTCTGTTGTTTTTGGAACAAAAAGGTTTTTATTTTTTCATAAAAATGAAGAAAAATATTAGGAATGCACGAAATTTCGGTCGCCAAGAGTTATCAGCCTAAAATGAGTTATTACCAAGAGTTATTTTTCAAAAATATGAGCCAAAAATATATGACTCTCGCTCTAGCCGTTATGCTTACACATACAAGAAATTTGTCTATGTGACATAAGCATCCAGTGCACTGACAGAATGACAGCGACAAGACACAAAATAAGTGATTAAAAATAAATATATAAAAAATACACAATATACAAAATAGACAATGGACAATATATGTATGTACAGGTATGTTATATACAATGCAAGGGAATGTGAATAAGATATAAGATATATGGTATGCTAAAAATATATGATTATACATAGTGTTCTGTATTGCACGTTTATTTCCCAGTGGGGGCATTCAGTTCAGTTGTTGAAGAAACTTTTCTTGTGCCAGGCTGTTCTGTTCTGGTGCTCAGTGCTCTGTAGCGCCGACCAGACAGCAGCAGTTCAAAGAGGAAGTGGCCTGGATGAGGGGTCCAGAGTGATTTTCCCAGCCCTTTTACTCGCTATGGATGAATACAACTCTTGGAGAGTAAGGGCTTTACAGATGATTCTCTCAGCAGTCCGGACCATCCGTTATAGTATTCTGATGTCTGATTTGGTAGCCGAGCGGAACCAGACAGTTACAGAAGTGCAGAGGACAGACACTATAATTGCAGAGTAGAACTGCAGAAGCAGATCTTGTGGCAGGTTGAACTTCCTTAGCTGACGAATGAAGTACAACCTCTGCTGGGCCTTTTTCACTATGGAGCCTATGTAAGTGTCCCATTTCAGGTCCTGAGAGATGGTAGTGCCCAGGAACCTGAAAGACTCTACTGTTGCTGTTCATCATAGTGAGTGGGGGGAGTGCTGGGGTGTTCCTCCTGAAGTCCACAATCTCCTTCACTGTTTTTAGCGTGTTCAGCTCCAGTTTGTAATGACTGCACCAGACAGTCAGCTCTTAAACCTCCTTTCTGTAAGCAGACTTGTCATTGTCCTGGATGAGGCCAATGAGTGTAGTGTCGTCTGCAAACTTCTTTTGCAGAGCTGGGTTAGTTTAGTCAGGAGGATATCTGGGATGATGGTTTTGAAAGCTGAGCTAAAGTCCACAAACAGGATCCTCACACAAGTCCTAGGACATCTGGTGAAACTGCGTATGGACCTGATGCTTTCCTTGTCTTCTGTTTCTAGAAGACCCGGCACACATCCTCTTAACAGCTTGTAAATGCAGGAGGAAGGGAGGTTGCTGGAGGTGTTAATGAATGCATAGAAAGAAGGTGTGTGGGGCGTGAGAACAGGTGTGGGGTGTTAGACCAGGTTTTTCAAACCGGCAATAAAACTCATTCAGTTCATCGACCAGTTGTTGATTCGACACAGTGCTGGTGGATGATGTCTTGTAATTGGTGATGTCTTTCAGGCCTTTCCAAACTGATAGAGGGTTGACTGGAAGCTGGCTGAAAACTGTTTTTTTTCCCCAGCTTTTTAGAATTGTATGATCTCCTTTGTTTTTTGGCCTGATTATGCAAGACTCTGTCCCCACCTCTGTAGGCATCTTCTTTGGATTGTCTGTCGTTGTATGTTAAATGAGTCCTAGCAGGGAAGCACATATCCTCACAGAAACTGATATATGATGTAACAGTATCATTGAGCTCCTCCAGCATTTGCAGCAGCTTCAAAAACACTCCGATCAGTGCTCTCGAAACGTAATTTAATGTAATGCCCTCTCTGTTTCATTAGTCCATCTCTTTAGAGTCTTTACTACAGGTTTAGATGATTTAAGTTTCTGCCTGTAGGTTTGGTATAAGATGACGATTCACTTTGAAAGAGTCGTAAAACATGCGAGACAGAATGTAATATCAATTTAAAAAATCTCGCCACTGGCATGTTTTTCCAATAAGCATGGGTTGTAAAAAGAAAAGAAAAGCTTTTTTTTAAAAAAATAGAGAGGCGATGGGATCAGGACAGATTTGAACCTGTTTTCCCATGAGAACAACACCTTGTGTGTCTGCTCTGGTTCTGAAATTCCCATCTCTCTTAACCTCAGACATGAGGGTGTTGGTGTGTGCGAGTACGTGAAGCAAGGTCTTCCTCATCCCTAAAAATAAAAATTCAATCTCAGTGATGTTCTGTGACCTATGGTCAGGCTGTAGCCTGTCCAGAGTGTCAGAAAACTGCTGGCAGCAACACACCACGGGTCAGCATGTGTCGTTACATCTGTAGCGTTAAAGCTGACATTACACCAGGTGCTGGGGCTGTTTACATGAAAATACTATCAAAGAAAATAGCTTTCCACTTTTTTCTGTCACTCTCTTGCACAAATACACTCAGTGCTTTCAATTCCATTGAGTTTTCTATAACAGTCTTACAGCTAATTATCCTTTTTATCAAATGCTATCTATCTATCCATCCATCCATCCATCCATTTTGACAGCCATTTTTGGCAGCCATGCTTAGTCTTAGGGCCCTATATTAATGATCTAAGCGCATGGTCTAAAGTGCACGGCGCAAGTTCACTTAGGGCGTGTCCGAATCCACTTTTGTTAGTTTAACAACGGAAAAAATGGTCAGCGCGCCAGGCGCATGGTCTAAAAGGGTTGTCCCTATTCTCATAATGAGTAATGGGTGTGTTTTGGGATTTACGTGTGTTAAACCAATCAGAGTCTCATCTCCCATTCCCTTTAAATGCCAGCTGCGCTCGCGCCATGGCAGATTCGCTATTTACATAATGGAATTTGATAGTGGAAAGACTGAACGTGTCTCCAGAGCGCAAGCGGAACTCCTCGTGCGCGAGGTAAAAGTGCGGGCAGACCATCTATGGGACAAGCCAGATTCCACCATATCTTTATGTACACAATAATAATATTTTACATTGTAATCCTTTTATTTAAAATATTTGGTATGTTTGTGTGCTGCTGTGCATCCCTGTGTGTGTTTAATAAGCAGAGTGTACGCGCGTTGTGGACCCACCTATAGGCGCACATTACTAACACGCTCATTAAATAACAAAAAAATAAATATTGTGCCATTGACTTTAGACCAGTTTTCAGTTGGTCAATGGCGCAGTCTATTTCTGTTGCCTCAAAATAGCAACGTGCCAACAATGCGCCAGAACACACCTCGTTTTCAAACCAGCATGCCCATGGGCGCACAAATGGACGCAAATGCATTTGCTATTTAAACAACGTGGCGCAGGACGTGAAAATGATAATTGTGTCGGACTGAAACTATAAAAAACACTTGCGTCACACTTGCCGCTGCATTGCGCTGGGTGTAAGATAGGGTCCTTAGTATTAGTCACATTTTAGTCATTTATCAAATCTGTCTGTTTGTATCTATGTCCATCCATCATCCATCTATCGCCAATATTCGGTTTGAACCACATGGTCAAAAAGACTTTGAAGATGCCATTTTTGTAAATATGTCAAAATGATTATAACATTATTTTTAAATGGGAAAATATAATGTATCAAGGTTGAACATGAAGGACAAATCCTGCATTTTCCCAGAAAGTACTGTACAAAACATAAAGTAGTAAAGTATTAAATGTATTCATATTTTTTCTAATTCAATACAACCCATTCATATTTAATATGCACACTGTCAAATATTTGGATAAAACAAATTTTTTTTTTTTTTTTAAATGGATTTTGATTAGCACACTAAATCATTTTAATTTAATGACTAATAATATTAGTAGTTTGGATAATTGGTCTAATCTGAGCAGTTGATTCGACTGACTGGTGGTTGCATAGGAACTGGTAGAAGTTTGGTGTGCTTTGCTGTAACTCTTGCTCTTTTTTTCCCTGTAGTTTGGATTTGTTTACGTGTTTTGGCTGAAAACTGTTTAAACTTAATGGCAAATCAGCCCTGAAAATTAGGGGCAAGGATTTATCATATTCTGACATTAGTGTTGCAGCATTACAGCATATGGAAAAATTACTTTTAAACTGCATCATAAATGCAACCAACCCAGAGGACAGTATTCTCTATCAAACATAAACATACACAGGCACGGTTCAATCCCAAACTGCCTTTTGACCCACACACACTTCACTTCCTCTGCCAGTACAGTCCCAGAACTCCTCTGAGTTTACGTGAACACGTGAGGTTCTTCTCTTTGTATCCGCGCACAAGGAGTCATTCATTAAAGATCTTCAGCCCACCCGAGCGCTGTCTGCTGTAACCCTGCTCAGATGGAGCCATTTTGTTTTAGTACGTTGAGCGTGTAATTGACCACAGCCACCCACTCAACAACTCATATCGCTCCTCTCACTCTCCTACTTCAGATTTATCTCCGACCATATATCTGTTCCTTTTATGTCTGTTCATTTCACCCTCTCTTTCTTTCTATGTGAGGCTGGTGTGAATCTGCGTAATGCCAAATGAATGCTCTCTCCCCATCTGCCACTTATTCATTCGGCTGCTTTGAAAACTCAAAAAAAAAACCTGAGATGGTGCATTTGTTCTTTGTGACACGTGCAGTTCAGTTTTCACATTTCTACAAGCATGGCTTTCACATACTCACAACATGGCTGAAAGGACTTTTATATTAAAAATGCATTAAAAAATGACTGATATGCACCTGGTTAAAAAAAAAAAGTATGATTGCTAATGATGTTATGTGTATCCAGACTGACAATTCTGTAGAGCAAATTAATTTAGTACAGTGTACACATTAATGGTGTATTAAAACTGATCTAATAATCATGCATTACATTGTTAGCATTATAACCATAAAACAATGTTTGCTAGTCCTATTTTATTACACATTCACATGCTAACACATATCCCTGACTAATATCTGCAAATGCTATATACTATGCGGCAGTAATGCTTTTGCCAGGAAGTGAAACTGGTTTAGAGCAAATTAGGTTGTTTATTTAGCCTTTTTTGGCTATAGACCGACGTATGCTGTTGTTTTCTGATAAATTACATAATTTGTACCTTTTGCAATTTGATCGTGACTAAGCTGTCACTAGAGCCCACAATGTAACAAGTAAACAGTGCATTGAGAGAATGAGTCATTAGCCTTTATGTTTTTATATTCCTAAAAGTGCATGCCATTATGTAGGCAATAATGACACATTGAAAATAAAATGTGTTTTGTGAAGCAGCAAGTAACTCAAAAAACGTTGCTTGATAAGCTACCAACTACTCGTACAGAGTCATTCAAGCTTGCAGGTGTAAAAATTTATTAAAAACCTATTCGTCACTGACAAAAATCCGGATGCATCTGCAGATTTGATTTCAGTTGATTGCAGATAAGTATCTTCTGTATCCAGCTGTCTTTCTGTTCTCTGTGTTCAGAGGTTTCAAACCTTGTAATGCCTAAAGCCCAAAGTATACTTCGGCTGTCCATGTTCCACAATGGTTCATGCACTGTCCGTGTGACATAATTTTCATCATCAGGAGGTTCCGCATGCACACAGATGGTGCGCGTACAATAGCGAAAGTCCACAAAGTCCACTAGATAGTGAGTACGTGCTGAACGCGTCTTTCTGTGCTCATGGTCAAAGGAGTATACTTTGAAAGGCTTGCACGCTCAACTGTACGGGAGATGGAGCGGAACGTGGAAAATTAAGTCTACCCAGGCTTCAAGACGCCCAAATATTGTGATCCACTTGTGAGGGACACCCTTTTCTAAAATATGTAGGCTGCTGTTTTATTTTTCAAATGTAAAAAAATAATAACTATTTTTACTGTGTATTCTAGTATCTATTTACTGTTGTGAGAAACTGAGAAATGATTAACTGCATAAGTGAGTTGTTCAAAGATTCAGATAATTCAGATCATTTTGTTAACCCATTCATTGAAAAGAATCTACAAAAAATGCATTCATGAATCAGGCATCATTTCTTCTGACAGAAAATATTATTACACAACATAATTTCTTTAACATATAAATCTACATATACATCTAAATGCAACTTAATGTAAACTATTCATCCATACATATGTTGAATTAAATTCCTTTGTAATTTTTTGTAATTTATCAAGATGTCATAACTGGCACGTTGTCTACACCAGATTCGAGCGGCGTGACATGACTAAAGCAAATAGAACCCATTATAATCAGTGATGCTGTCTACACTGAATGTGGCGCGAAGCGACAAATTCCCGACAGTAAACTGATGCCCCGTTCTATTTCTAACATACTTAAAGTGCACGCTACTTTCAAACTAACAAATGGATTTGTAACGGTCACTTTGTCTCGTCTAGTGTAGACAACCTCAAGCTGTTGCATTGTTGACGTTGTCAATCGCCCGGTAAAACGTCAAGCTTTTCATGACGTATGCCAAACATCTCAGATTATAATTTTTTTGGTCATTAACCCCACCCCTTTCTTACAATTGACTGCAAGCTCACATTCAGATCTCCCTCAAGTCCCCACCCTTCCTTTTTTATTTTCAATAATCCATTTCATTCGGATGTATGTCGAAATACGGAATAAAATATCTGTCACTACGTTATGTTACGTTAACTTTACATTTAAATGTAATGTAGCATTTGTCTATGCTTCTGATACTTAATTGGTAAAATACTTTTGATACCGAAAAGCTTCATATTTCACATCTTGATCATGATCATCATGAGCATCAAGCATCATGATTTTAAAACTAGCAACACTACTGCCACTCTCCTGATAACAGCATTGCTACAAATAGCGAATCTACTACCTAATACTGGCAACAACACAGTGAAATCTCCAGATCTGTCCCTTATTCTTTCTTCCTCTTAGCCATCACAGTGTGATCAGCAAACATGAGATAAGACATAATTTGGATATTAAATCAAGTCCTTGTCACAGAGGTGGTTTCAGCTGCTGTTACTTCTGCAGTGTGTGTAGATGTGTGTGTTCTCTTTTTGGTCTGCCTAGTCACAAGCCAAATTTGTGGCATGCAAACAGTACTGCATTTCAAAAGCAGCACTGAACTGTGTCTTTTATCTGAAAAGAAAAATACACAAATATCAGAGCTGGAGTAAATAGACAGAGATGAAAAGCACAATGTGTGGTGGTCAGGGAAGACTAGTGGGGCCACACTTGCTGAAACTTTAATTAAAAGCATTGTTTACACTCACTGAAGAACCTACAGCCCCGTCTGCTTGAAAATGGTGTGTGTGTGTGTGTGTGTGTGTGTGTGTGTGTGTGAACGTGCTTGCAGTGGTATATTGATAGCGTGTGTGTGTGTGTGTTATACTTGTTTGTGCTGTGCTCTTTAAAGCAGACTGCTGTTCTCTTCTACACACCTCATTTGCAGGAAGCCGTGATCTCATTTGCCTGGTGTGCTTTCCATTAGCAAAGAGTGACACAACAGCACTGCAGAGCCGGCAGAGTGTGTATTTTTGTCTTTCCGACAATCCAGACATTTGCCGACTGAACATTTCACATAATGTAACACTTTCAAAGAAGAGTTTTTCTCAATGCCATCCATGGGTTGTGAATGTTTTATTTTTATGAAACTCTCAAGAGTTTCATAAAGATGTCTTGCCAGAAGTTGTGAAGTGCAACTAATCTGTCAATCTCTCCAAGATGTGGCATTCTCTAACCAATCCATGCATTATTTGTGGTACATTGATGTGAAAAGTGTCTAGATCACACAGTGCTCTTCAAGATTCAATTTGAATTGAAAAGTCATGAAATGTAAAGGGATAGTTCAGGTGAAAAAAAGATGTATGACTTTCTTTATGCTGTGGAAGACAGAACATTTATTCTGCTGTGGAATAAAGAACATTTGGGGTCCAAACAACACTGGACCCAAACACCATTGGACCCCATTTACTTTAATTGTATCAAATATTAATAATAATAATAATAATAATAATAATAATAATAATAATAATAATGATAAGGAGAATTAAACAAATATATATTAATCATTATTATATTATAATTATAATAGATTGTTCATTTATTGTTGCCATAATATTTGAATGTTTACTGCATAATCATTGCACTAACATAGTTACAGGTACTCCTACTATCATTAACACTAATTGTAATATTTGGCGCGTTTTCAAAGCAAAGCAAAAAAGGCCATACACATTAGAAGTTTGCTGCGGCAGTGTAAAACATCTACCGTAAAATATTTAATTTGTTTATATGTTTTAAAATTTTATTTTGCCAGAAAATGTAGTTCCTTTTGAATGGCTATCAGTGAAGAACAATGCTTTTTGTGTCCAAATTAGTGTAATTACAACATTTACCAGCAGGGGCAAACTGGGCCATGATAGCAGCCAGTCTTGACCCTAGACCCCTGTGGTCCGGATGTGGATTGTAGCCAGGCACGACAAGTCAAGCATAGAAAAAATTGAATAGAAGCCAAATAACACATTCACTTTGACTTTTATATTGGCCATGTGGCCTCAATTATTTAGCTGAACAGTGTCTTGAACTGCGCTGTTCTTTTGTTTTCTATATGATCTAATCTACCGTCTCTCACTTCTGGTTTCTGGGTTCTCTAATACCTGACCAGAATAGATTGTCATCTGTATGATTCACTCGTACACCTGGAGACATGTTCAGGTCCGTGTTCAAACTGCTCATTTACTGGACACTGATGTAGACAATTAAACCTTCTCCAGTCCAGATCAAAGATGCATGACTGAATCTGGTTGATTTTTGTTAATTAGTGACCACTGTCCTAAAGAGATTAATTGCACGGTGGATTATTTCATTATGGTGTGACTTTATGCCGGCATAACAGAGAAACAGTCTGTGAGAGTGGATGAACGGTTGTCACACACAGCACTGTAGATTGAATGCTTTGAGTATGTGTTATGTGGCCATATTTATTTCACTCCCTCACACTGAGACATAAATGTCAGAAACATTTATCAGACACGTATGGCACTGCGTTTAGATTTTTGGGTCAGGTGTATAACTTGGATGAGGGATCGAAGATGTTCTTTTGAGTCCTTATGGGTTTGAAAGACATGAAGTGTGAAGTACAGATTATATCAGGGGGTTTGAGGAGCATCCTAGGATTTTGCAAGAGAACCACAATCCCTAGTTCAAGGCAGCTGTGAGAAAAGGTAAAAAAAAATGTTGCGATCTACTGTTAAATTTTTTTTTTTGTCCTGACTAGGCAAAAAAAAAAAAAGGATTAGGTAATATGCAAAGCAGAGAGTTAGGTCTTGGCAAGAGAAAATTAAGAGACACACAATTAACTCGCCTTATCTTCCCTTAATGATACCATACCTGAATGAACTTCAGAAGTTATCCTGCGTGTTAATTGTTCTGTTTGAACGGCTCTTAAAGAAAGTTTTCAGATTTAGGAGGTTTTACTTTACCTGCGGCTGTATATTTAAGAAGTATAAAACAAAAAGGGTTTGAAAGGTCACTATCAATTTGTTTAATAAATATGGAGTGTATATTCGACTCTGCCAAATGGAGAAAGCTTTGCAAAAAAGCAAACCCTGCAGACTGGTGGGATTAACACTTGTATGAAGAGTGTATATTTGGTAGATTGAGAGTACAGATTTGCCTACAAGTGCACAATCCTTAACATTAAATACACAAGTGCTCAAAAGTTTGGAGATTTTTTTAACGGTAAAGGAAGTCTCTTATACTCAATACCAAGTTGCATTTGTTCGATCAAAAATAGTTAAAACAGTAATTGTGAAATATAAAATAACTGTTTTCTATTTTAATATGTTTTAAAATGCAATGTATTCCTCTGATGGTAAAGATGAATTTTTAGCAGCCATTAATCCAGCCTTCAGTGTCACACAATCGTTCAGAAAATTCAATGCCGATTTAATGCTCAAAAACCATTTCTTATTATTAATGTTGAAGGTGATTTTTTTTCAGGATTATTCAATCAATAGAAAGTTTAAAAGAACCTTTAAAAGTAAAAATGTTTTATAACAATGTAAAAGATTTCACTGTCCCTTTTGATCATTTTAGTGCGTCCTTGCTAACTAAAATTAATTTATTTAAAAAAAATCTTACTGGCCCGAAACCTTTAAACAGCAGTGTAAATAGTGCTTCTGTATCTTGTTTTCATTAGTAATCTGAGATGTTGTCTTAATTTATTTCCCTTTGAATCACCCTTTAAAATCTGTGGAATTAATTGAATCCTTTTCTCTATTCAGTGTTGGACCTGGTCATAGGCGATATAGGATGGCAATGCACATGCTTCTCCATTTCTCATCTGAACTCTGTCTGTTCCAAATAAACTGCTAGACACATTTGCTGTGGCGAAGACCACTACAGATTGCATGTGCACCTCAGAGGCGCTGAGAGGTGATTAAGTGTTTTCTATGCACTGTTTCAAGATGCTAGCAGCATGTAAAAAGGCATTAAATCTTTACTTTTTTAACAACAAAATACAATAAAATAATAATAAGACAACACTTCCATACAAACGCAAAAATCTGATGAGCTAAAACTTGATTTAAACCAAACCTGTGGCTTTGGCTGCTCTGAGCTGCTGTGAATTAATGGTCATAATGGAATGAAAACAGGAGGAAATGTTTTACAGCCATGTGCTTATTGGAATATAATTTAACAACAGTGCAATTAACCTGCCGATTGAAACGGCAATGCAGCGATTAACATTTCGTTGTCAGTTATCTGCCTTTTACAGATCACTGTGCTGTTTTAGTGCTCTTGTTCTGACCTCTAGGAATTCTCAGTGCTGAAATGGTTGAACAAATGCTGATCTTTTATTTGCCTTGACTTGGAGTAGCTCCATACAGACTATTACTGTGAGCACCGGAAGTTTAAAATTGATTTAAACATGGAGGTTTCATCCTTCACTGACCCATCAAACCCATCGCTGCCACCCACGCTGCTTCTTCCTTCCTCTGCAAACAAATGCTATTTTTAAGTTCATTTCCATTCATCGCTAATTAATCTGTGAGACACGCTAATCAGAGCAACTAGCTTTATCAATCACTGGGCAGCAAGAGGGCAGCTTCAAATGTGTTTGCGCGTGTGTGTTGTGTGTGTGTGTGTGTGCATGCACATTTTGGACTGCAGCTCTTTGAGGCTTACCGTTCTGCTGTGGTCTGTGCTTTTGAAAAGGGCACGCAAAACACTATTTATCTGCAGGTGGAAGATATCAAGGAGAATGATCAGAGAAGAAAATAATATTTTTAGCATCAGTAAGCAGGGGTGTCATGGAACAGTTTATTTGACGGGGCACCAGCAGCAGCGCAAGCTTAATTTTCCCTAGGCGAGATAAGAAAAGAAAACTATTTTTAACAAGTTAGTGATTTATAGTGTGTAATTTTATTATAGTGTAAAATATGTTTTGAAATTAAAATATATATTTACTTCTAAAATCCAAGGAGGCTCTAAATGTTTCTTTGTAACCCTCATGATGTTATTGAACTTTTCTTTTTTTGCATTATATAGTAGGAAACCAGAAGAAGTGAATCTATTTATATTTTACATTATAATTTCAGAGACAACACAGCACCCCCTACAGCAAAAAAAAAAATGGTTTCAAAGAACCCGGGCACAACAGCAAACGTGTCTGAGTTTGAAACATTAATCATCCTTTCTGGTTTAAAGCCACAAGCTATTTAGCCATTAGCAAATACATTCAATAGAAACAGTGGCATACAGCAGTGCACAAGCTACTCAAAGGCCATTTGTCTGTGATGGAAACAAATTGATTGTTTTCACCTGCGCTCTGACCTTAAGGAGCCCCATTCTCAGCGAACATGTCATGTGATTTTATTGTGCATCACATACTGCTAAGTGTTCCAAGCTCTCCCCAGCCTCTTCTCCCATCATCTCATCCTCTCTCGGATTGTGTCATGCTTGATTTTGTGTAGATTTATTTAGTTGTCCGAGTGGAACATCCAAATCCCTTTTTGAACTCTCAGAGTTAGTTGTAACACCGCGGCTGAAGGAACAATGGGCTTTATTTAAAAAAAGAAAAGAAAAAGACATAAATATATCCTGTGAGCCTGCAGGGGATTATATGCAGAAAATAATCACATTAGTGCTAGAATAGGCATTTTGTTTTGAACAGTACTTCTTTTTGTTAGTGCATGATTAGTGCATCTTGCCACTAAAGCTATTTTTAAAAACTCAAACTTAGGTAATGTCTTCTTTACAAGTATAATGTTTTTTTTTGTTTTGTTTTTTTACATTTTCACAAGGGAAATAGCCAGTAGTGCTGTGCTATTTCAGACATGTCGTCTCTGATCGTCTGTCAGATCGTCTCTGTCGTCAACTTCCAAGTATTTGTACTTATATTCCTAGTATTTGTACCTGTATAATTAAGTTTTATTTAAAAGAAGCGTTATATACAGTTTAGTAGGCTGGGATTTTAACCTGGTGCTCCTTGTATGCTACACAAAAATTAAACCAACTTTATTTACTCTCTTTATCTCACAGAGGACACCATGTGAGCCGCACTGCTACTGGTACTGGCCTGCTCAAAAACTAGTTGGAAAAGTGCATAATGGCCATTAAATTAGCTCAAAATTAGCTAAAAAAAGTGTAAAGTTTACTCTTCAGGTGAATTATTTTGCATTTATCTATATGTCAGGTGAATATCAGTCTTTTTCACACTCAGTTTTTTAGATAACAAACTGTCTCAACCCTTTCATTTTTATCATTTTATGATGGTTGTGTACAGGCACTGCCAACACACATTTCAGTACAATCAACTTGTAAAAGTGCATGTACCATTATATGACCCCTTTAAAACAAACTGAAACTTGAAACAACGAAAAAAAGAATGCTACAGTATGAATTACTGACTGTGAAAAGCATTAACTATGGTAATTAGTAGTAATGCCTTCTTTACTCGTTATATTTTTTGAAGTACGTGCATTGTTAGATATCATCATCATCAGAGCCTTCTCTAACGTTACTTTACTCAATAGCTGCTATTCATCAAAGAGCCTGTTTAACTTTTAACTATAAATGTTCTACTGTCTATATAATAAAGTACACAACCAAGCAATGAAAAAAAAGCTTGTAATTAAGACCGTAACATTGACTTACCTGTCGAGAAGAAAGCAGGCAACTTCAGCATCTCTTTTGAAAGCTTTCTCCTGCATTAGCTATCCCGACATTAGCCCTTGTTTTTGTAATCTCCGGTCACGTTTCCTTTTACGGTCTATTTTGGACTTTTTCGACGACGAGGACTCATCCTGTGACTCAGCATATGTATGAATGAACGGTGTATAAATAACCGTGCAGTGCATCCTTTTAAACTTGCCGCGGCAGTGACAAGCGCCTCTCACTGCTGCTCCTCCGTTTCTGTTGGCTTCAGTCACGTGACGCTGGCTCTGAACGAAAACGCGTTGTGGAAACGCGTTGGCCTAGTACTTTTTGTCCCTCTCTGCTATTATAGTTTTTCAAGATGGCGGAACTACATGGAAGCCTCCGTGGACCTACCCGTCCCATGTATATAAAGATAATAAATTCTTCGTTTACGAGGATTAGTCTGATCATTGGCATAGGTATTTGTACACCATTGAGGGCATATTTATTAATAAAAATATTGATTTTAGATAATAAAATACCTAAAAAGCTACACATAGTCCCTTTAATTAATGTGTTATTACTTTAAATAATTTATAATACACATATTACACCATAATATATATATAAAAGTCATAAATAAGTCATATATAAATATATCAAATGTAAATTCTTGTCCCATTTACACTTAATGTTGTCACATTTTCCTGGTTAAATAAACATTGCATTACAATAAGAATTTTTTTTTTTTTTAAATTAACAATCTTATTAATGTTCTATTTATTAAAACCAAGTATAAATATAATCAAATTAGTGTTTTTAAGCATTTATTCCAAAATAACATCTAAAGACAGTAATAATTTAAACAATATATTTTATTTGTGAACTGAGGTTCAGCTGTTCTTTATAGGCTAATAGTAAATTTATTTGTGGATTTTCAGTCATCAAGCTCAGTAAACACTGATCACAGACATGAAAATCTAGAGAGAACCTTTAATTTCACCATTTCCACACTAATACATTTTTCCTTCTGAATAAATTTGCAAAGTTGTCACAAATGTGTTTTTTTGCGTGTAGATTGATGTGAAAAAAAGTAATTTAAAGTAGTTTAATATAAGGCAGCAACAAAATGTGAGAAAAGATACTTTCTCACACACACACACACACACACACACACACACACACACACACACACACACACACACACACACAAACGTGTGTGTTTTATTTAATCAGTTATTTTTATTTTTTGCTATTTGCAAACTGTCCCAAAAAAACAGGAAAAAGGAATAAAATTATGAAAAATGTAACGCATATACAGGGTTAAATATAAAAGTGCGGGTCTTGTAATCTCCTCCTGCCCAGGGCACCAGAATCACTGTTAAATCATAAACAAATATTGAACAATGAACAGTTGGTTTTATGACTGTAAGTCATTGTCTTCAAATGCTATTGAGCTTTAAATATTGTCATATTTTGTGTATGATCCCATACAGTAGTGAAATACATAGCAATATTTGCATATGATTTAACAGTTTATTGTCATAAATATCAAAAATATTAAAGGTGTGCATCATACATGAGACCTGGGTGAACAATGTACAGTTGGTTTTATGACTGTAAGTCATTGTCTTAAAATGCTATTGAAGTTAGAAACGTTTATGCCAATGTCGCATGTAATTTTGAGACTGTCCCTAAATATGCGAATATCGAACGTCAAACCAACTTCATGCCAGTGCAAACGTGCGACAAAAAAGCCCATTCAATTTAAGAATGCGCTTCAGGTGTCTTTCACTTATAACGTACCCATGTCTTAATGCCAAAGGCCGCACTATATCTTTTTATGACATTCCTAATTTAAAGTAAAATGTTATTTCTTCTGTCATCTCCATCTCTGCTGTAGCCCAGTCTATGCTATGGTACAGTTACAGTATTGGCCGCTGTGGCTCCCTCAACATAACTCGTGGCCACGACAAATAGATGTTGTTCTCTCAAAATATGAAGTCGTGACCACGAGAAAAATATATCGTTCCCTCAACATATGATCTCGAGGCTACGACTTTGCATCACGTGGCCACGACATAATGATGTCGTTACCTCAACAAAATGATCTTGTGGCCACGACTTATAATCACGTTCCCACGACTTAATATGACGTTCCCACGAGATATTATAACGTTCCCACGACTTAATATCACGTTCCCACGAGTTTATATGTTGTGGCCACGACAAAAATAAGTGAACCGAACATGTCCCCTCCCGGTCACCGTACTTTAATGGCTAAATGTTGTCCACTAAATATCTCCACAGTTACCACAGTGTTTTCATCAAGACCAAGCAGCATTATTTGTACTTCAAAGGGCAACTTATTCTTCCTTGTGCTGTTCTTTTATTTCCTGCATGTGTTTGTATGTGATTTCTAACAGTGCCGTTTCATAAATTCAAAAGCACAAAAGGTACTGTCTGCATAATGGACCAGGGGGTGGCCGTGTCATTGTTCCTCTGTCAGACTGTGAATTGAATTTACCGGTGGTACAGAAATTCCCTTGTGAGACAGAGAGATAAGAGAGAATGGCTCTCACTCATGCAGGAAGAGGACACTCCATACTTAAACTGATGACAATAAGAATGAGTTGGGAGGATTGTGAACCATATAAAAGATATATTTCCAGAGTGTGATTGTTTATATATATATATATATATATATATATATATATATATATATATATTTATATTTATATTTATATTTATATTTATATTTATTTATTATAACCACTGACTTGGCTGGCTGACTGGAGCAAGCAACACTAACACTATAGAGAATATTAGCTGCATTCACAATTTTCTGTTTATGGTTTCACTAGTAATTAGCACAACATGGATATCTGAGACTAAGTGAGCAATACATAGAGTCAGTCAGAGTGTGTCTGGGGACTGAGAGAGATGGAAATCATTTCAAATATTTTTGAATTTTTTATGAAGCTAATTTTAAAGACTCTTTTCAGTCTTTTCTTCTCTTCATAATCAGTGTATATACATACTTAAAAATGATTAAATTTGAGTACTACAAATCTTGAGTCATATTTTCATAGCATTAACGACTAGGGCATATCTGCCAAATGTTATCTTCTATTTGTGTCTGGTCGAAGTTGCTCATATATGCATGTAATGTGCATAATGAGTTGGAATTAGTCAGATATATGATTATAATTAACCCCAAATCTAAAAAGTGTGTTGTTGTTGTTGTTTTCTAGTGTCAGTGCCCCCTTATACCCTGGCTGTGAGCGATGGGGTCATGGAACAGACCTGTTAGCACATTAGTGGAATTAGACATGAATGCTTCCAAAACATTTACTCATTCCGCTGATATTCCCTCTCATCAGTATAAATGCAAGAATGTCAGAACTATTAAATAACTGCAGCGTACTGACCTCTCCGGTCTTCATAAGATAAAATGAGGAGTATTATTGCAAGTGTGTGGATATTTACTCTTTTCCCCCTCCTGTTTGCTACAAAATGTACTACTTTTGAAGTTATAAAGCTATATTTTTTATTATATTTAGAATTCAATCATGACCACTCTCTAAATAGTTTTACATTATTTTTTGAATATGGCTACGTTAATTTATTTGGTCTCTGCGGACTAGATCTGCTTTGCTGTTGCTGCTGCAGAGCAAGTATGGACTTGCTACTGCTAATAGATACACAGACACGCTGCTGTGAGCATGTAAGACATGCTGCTGCTGCATAAATAGGCACATAAATCCCACAGCAGATCTAGGCAGGTGGAGCTGGGGGAGGTGGAGAGTTTCAGAGGAACTCTGATAGCGCACTGCAGGACTAGCATACAGCAAATGCTGAAGCAGACCATTTATCTCATTGGCTGCAGGATCAGCAGAGGCCAATCACCTTTCACATTGTGCCATGTGGTAATGATCATGTGATTGCTTGCAGAGTGCATGTAAAGGACCTATCAGCCTGCTTCCAGTAGAGTTTCATGGCTGAACTAGATATTTAAAAAAAATATTGCATTGAATTTTTATTTTTGTTTTTTATTTACTCAGGCTAGATGTGGATCAAACATTTTTGCTTTAAATTACCAATACAATCTGAAAACTGGTTATGCACGTTTAACATGTTTACCCCTGTTTGGCACAAAACAATGACTTTATAGTTTTTAATTTGTAATTTTAAATTATATTATAATACATTATAGTCAAAAATATAGTTAATATATTAGAATTTATTTATTTAGTTAGTTTTAGTTAGTTTGTTTGTTTGTTAGGTTTGGGGTGGGTCTTGGGTCATACATTTTTATTTCATTTCGGAAATAATTTACTTCCAAAACATGTGCATACACATTCATGAGAAAAATAGCCAGGTGGTTGGTTCTTTTAAACTTTTAATCAATTAAAGTTATTTCAATCATTTTACTTTCCTATGGCCACCATTTTGGCCGCCATTTTTCCCATCATTTTCTTTATGCATGATCTGTTTCCTCCTCCTTAAACTCCTCCTGTCTCTGTTAAATGTAATGTAATGTTATCCCTGGCATATGCTCTAATTATCATTGGCTGACCAACCTGGCAGACACCGGAAAGGTCATCAGTGGCTTTTAAATGAATGGCTTTATTGTTTGGCTGGAAATGCGCATTCCCTCACGCTCCTGATTTTGTGCTGTTTGGTCTACCAGCGGTTAATCCTAATTGTGACGTCTAGTTTTTAATCAATGTAGCTTTTTGGGAAGTGTGCGGGCTGAGTACCAGCATCATGTCTCAAGTTTACACCTCTACAGTGTTTTCGCATTGTTAAAATGATCACCTAGCATGTTACCTAGCAACACTGCTGAACCTCTCTGTACTAGACAAGAAGAGGTCAAAATAAACACTTTTTATGGGCACTGTTTGCGATTTCACACTCCCTCTGTGGACTACTCTGCTGACCCTTTCAGAAGGTCATACTGAAGTGTTTCAGCTTATGTGGAAAAAAGCAAACAATACAGACATGCAAATAAATACAGCGTAAAGAGCTATGATGCATTCTGGGATAAAAATTGATGAACTGTTCGATTTAAACTATTATCTGTAATCTGTTAGGACACCACAGCCCTTTCAAATTTAGCACTATATTCTCCATCTTTAATATATTATGTTCTGTTTTTTTTTAAAGGGATAGTTCAGCCAAAAATGAACATTTCTGAATCATGTACTAGTGCTGGGCGGTATGACCAAAAATCCACATCACGGTATTTTTCTAAATTACACCGGTTTCACGGTATATTACTCTTTTTTTTTCCCAAGCATGACTGGGTGTAAAACACATTTTTCACTGAGTGAGAGAGGAAATACTGCAGTAGATTGACTTAGAATGCCCTATTTTACTGTCATGAGTGAATATTGTAAAAATCCACACTAGTATTAATACAGATTTGCAAGGCTGTTTACAAAGAGGTGTTATTCGGGGTAGGTAGATCGTGTTCCGATCGTTATTAAAGCGACATACACCGGTACTGTGGTATTTTAAAAAATCATATCATAACAAAAATAAACACCGGTATTCGGTATGAACCGGTACACCGCCCAGCACTATCATGTACTCAACCACATGTTGGACTTTCATTGTAACAAAATATTTAGACATTTCTGAAAATATCTTCTATTATGTTCCACAGAAGAACGAAAGTCATACAGTTTTTACACAACAAAAGGGAGTAAATGATTACATTTCTGTGTGAACTATCCCTTTAAATAAACCACCTCTTTAAAGCCCGGTGCCACACCCACTGTGTCTCTCTTTGCACATTCTTTGAGGAGGATTGAAGAGCAGCATTAGCACAGAGGATAAGAGGACACAGGTTTGTGAGATTGAAGTATAGGCCCAGACGTGTAACAAAGAGACTTAAGACATTTCAAAGACTGACCTTTAGTACATGCAGGATCTGTGCTGTGGTCTCACCGCTGGCTCGGTCCTGAAACTTCAAATCTTCTATGAAGACTGACACAGTAACTGAGTAACTGAAGACTGAAGAATAAGTCATGACAGACGTATTTCAGGTTGCAACCTCGATATCAGCTTTTCTCAATAGTAGCTATGTGTGCAAAAATTTTGTCATAAGAATTTACAAAAATGTTAGCTAATAATAATAACAAGTTATTATTATTAGGCTCCAGCACTCCTGCTTTACCAGAGTCAAATGTATCATCCTAAAAAGCTACATCAGAAAATGAATGTGTGTTGTGGGAAATAGCTTTAGAAATAGCTTTAGATTTGGTTTCTAAAGTTAGTGTGCTTCTAGACTAATTTGTCCGTCAACTTACAACTGCAAACCAAAGAAAAGAGAAAGCAAAGATTCATATCAATAGGCAACAACTTAGATCAAAAAAGACTATGTTGAAACCCTTAGCAAAACGTTGCTAATCCAACTGAAGCAGGTACTTCCGAAGCGCATTTGGGATAAGTCTTTATTTTATTTACCTCATTTACATTTTAAATAAGCTTTACCAGTTTAAGTTATTAATTTATTCATAAATGTTTCTCTCTGTGGAAAACAGGGTCTCATTCCACTCAGACAGTAAACAAATCCTGATCTCTTTATCTGAGAATGGTTCTACTTGAGCTGGTTTAGCTTGAGGCTTCCTGCAAGGGGTTTTCTCTGACTGCCAGACATGTCATTCAAATTAAATGGAAAAAAGATTGCACAATTAAGAAGCGATGAAAGCCACTGGTTTGTGTTCATTTGAAGCGAGAACACTTTATTGAGGTCGGTGAAGAGCAGCTTTCAGGTCAAAGGTAAATTGTCTGAAGAGATGAAGAGAGCAGCAGATCAACAGGTGGGAATTTTTGCATTAGTACGGTCAAAGTAGACTTTTACATGCTTTATTGATGTCCTCTCTCAGTTTCCCTTTCTATCTCGTTCTGCTCTAATACACACACATTCACACACTGTGACATTTTCATCCTCACTGTACGACTCAGATAGCAGCTTCTGAACTTCAAGGCTTGGGATGCTTCACCCTGACTTAGTTTAGCTCTCGACTGCTGGCAGGCTAATTATTTCTCTCTCCTCCCACCTTCACAACCACAGCACAGCTGCCTGGCTTCACGTGTTCCATTTCAGTAGCATTAGACATGCTAAATTCATTGCTTAAAAATGAATGTAACACTGTGGAGATTAAGCAGTCAGAGAAAGATGTGGCATGACCTGTTCATTTAAGAAAAAGTTTAATATGCAGAGACAGCTATAAGTAAGCCAATAAGCTAAGCATTCATAGGTTGACTTCCCTGGAGAGTGTGACACTGGCGCAGAATTGCCGTTTTGTTGAGCGATGTGAGCTTCTGGCTGAACCAGCAGTGAGACTGTACTTGTGTTTGCAAATTAAAAGCCTGCTTTTCATTGCAATTCAGAGGCAGTGCATTAGATAAAAATGACATCCAATTGAGATGCATCTGAAAACCAGAGATGCTAACTAATTTGTCATTTGTTCAATGTCTTTTACTCTACAGGTCTTAATGTGATTTTTAGTGGATGTCCCAGCAGAGTGACCACAGGTGTTGTAGTTCATCACCTTGACAACCAGAAAGCATCTACATTTTGAACAGTATATCTACTATAATGTAATTTAAAATGCATCATCTTTTTATTAAATAGTTTGCTCGAAGAGTGTGTTCTATCTTTCAAAATAAATGCCACTTGATATTGTGTTATGTACTACAATGGCAATCATATAGTTTTAGCTTTAGTGTGGCTTCATGTAAGTCAACTCAACTTTTGGGTCATAACCCAATGATAACATGCTGGTTTGTACTGATGCGTTCACAGATAGTAATTTTTTGTTGTTGACATTTAAAGGTCATGCATACACTTAAATTATTTTTGTGCATATTCCTTATGGTAAAATCTAGTGGCAGATTTTTTTCTTCTATTTATTAGAATAAGTTTCTAGATTATTTTATTATTTAAAATTATTTTTTTTAATTATTATTAAAGTTAAAAGTTATTATTATTATTATTTCATTTACGGCATACATTTATTATTATTATTATTATTATTATTATTATTATTACTATTATTATTCACCTTTTGGAATAAACATTTTTAGTTCCTAAATTATTGTAAAGGTAAAACTTTACTGCATACATTATTATTATTATTATTATTATTATTAGATTAATATCATTATTTACAATGATTAGTAGTAGCTTACTTGGCAGCAAATAGCAAATCATATTTTTTATAATAATTATAGTAAAAATAATAACGTATGGAGTGAATTATTAACTTTAAAATTAATCATTTAAAAAAATTATTAATTATTAAATTATTACTAAAAAATTTATAAATTGCAAAAGGTAAATAAATAAATAAATAAATAAACAAATAATTCATTTTGAGGATAGTTTTGTTTACTTTTACCTTAGTCTTTGATGCCACTGATTCTGTTGTCTGTGGGATTTCTTTTGTCATTTTGTCTGGCTCAATCAGATAATGGTGGGCGGAGTTAGTGCAATTTGGGCTATACTTGGTGTAAATAGACACTCTGGATATCTTCTGTCCAGGCTTAAGGCCTTTCAGCAGACTTTTAATTTATCCATCCATTTTAAGTGGAGAAATGGATGAAGAAGCACCAACACATACTTTCCAGAAAGAGCAGAATGAGAGGGGAACAGAAGATGTCAAAAAGAGCCATGAAATGCTCGACACAATGAACAAAGAAGTGGCCATTTGAAAGCGAGCGAGATTAAAGGAAGGAGAACGATTAATTGTCTGTTGTTTGAGGATTGGCTGTCAGTAGTCAGCTTCCTGCTGGGCATTTTTATGAGGTGTTTACCGTGAATTGAGCCTTTGTGTGCACTGGATCTTGGTGCTGATGAAATTAGGACTCGGAGAAGGAAAGACAAGAAGCAGAAATGAAGGAAAAATTGATGGAGGTAAATAAAAGTTGGATGTAACTGCTAATTTCTCCCTTCTCTCTTCAAGACAATAAGAAATCCCATTGGCTTTTCTTTTCTGCATATTGTGGTGCTGTACACATGGATTTGCACGCAGTTCTCCTCTGACTGGCTCTGTTTAATTATGAAAGCTGAATCTGAAGCAAAAGCCCCTTCAGTATCACTATCTGAAACCCCTTTACCCCGTCAGGATTATCCACAGAGAAAACCAAAAGAAAGACAAAAGCCTTGCTTGGGTTACATTTGAATTCAATTTAACAAATGCAAACTATAACTTGAGTAAACACTCAGATGCAAAAGCCGAACTAGTTCTTAAGAAATAGTCCGGATCCTTTGCTTTCTGTTTCTCAAACATTATCAATTTTCTGTCTTCTGTACTATAACTCTTTATACTTGCAGTTGTGGTATTGCAAGTAGGCCTGTTGTTGGCTCTTTTATGATAAATTGCTTGTGAAGTTCCTCATTTGTAAGTCGTTTGGGATAAAAGCATTTGCTAAATGTAAAACTAAGTGTAGGACTGGCGTTCTATCCAGTAGCCTTCTGGTTCATTAGTTCACTGCAGACAATATGAAAATCCCTTCAAAAATCCCTTGATGAAGTTCCTCTAGAGGCTGTAAGCTGCCTTGAGCTATAGAATAAATTTTGTACCCCCAGTGTGGCTGTTTCAGCTGTGGTTTGGCGGCACAGTGTTGATTTGGTATTCAGTTCTCAACAGTGTTGTATTTCAACATTTAAAATTGATCAGGCTTGTACAGTGTATAAGAAAAATTTGGACAATATGACATCCTTATGCATCGCTTTCTGCCAGGACTTTTACGTGCTTTTCCCAAATCACGGAAGTGACCTCGACGTCCGGGTTAGCAGTAGCATGAGCCGTCAGGCCAGTGTTATTTAAATAAACTCCTGATGTACTTACAAACTTTCCAATGCCTCGTTTTATGAGTACAGAACTTATTTGTACTACTGTATAAGTTTGGTACCATTCTGGGCATTATTAGTGGGGTAATTTACGAGATGTGTCATAGAATCCATTAGCGTCTGCACTAAGCCATATGGCTGATTTCTCTAAATAAGCTCTAACTTTAATAATGTTCAACCAAGGGAAGGCTACTGGTGCAAAGGACCCTAGGTTGATTTTACTCCGAACCATCCCTTTAAGTCTACCCTGTTATGTTCCTCCTGTGTGTAGTCAAGTCAAGTCAAGTCAGTGTTGTTTGTATTTTGTTTTATTTTTATTATAAAAAAAACAACCTTGTTTCCTGCACTTGAGTCCTCATTGCAGGGGTGGGGTTGAGGAGATGAGGCCTCATCTCCTCATCTCCTCAACCCCAAACCCTGACACTTTCAGGATTACAATGGTTTCATTTAAAATGTAATAAAATAGTATTTTGACATACCGCTATATTTAGCGCTGCTTTATTGTAGTTCCTGGTTCTGTTGCCAGTCATAACTCACTTGAACCACTTACTGGTGCATGCGCAAATATCACCTGTCTACAATCATTCTCCTCAGACTCAGGTTGAGATGCAGCTAAGTTATTAATAACGATGCTTCTCGTGGGGAAAAACTTTTCATGTCTGGAAATTTCACAGTTTTGTTTTCAAAGAGGAAAAAGTAAACAATATGGTTGTACAGCATAAATTGTGCCTTCCAGCTATGAAGACACAGGGCCCTATCTTGCACCCAGCGCAATTGACTTTGTACACCGACGCATGTATCATTCCTATTTTGCACCCGCGCAAAGCACGCTTTTCCCTCCACAGAAGCACGTCGCTAAACTAGGGAATGAACTTGCGCTCCCTGGGCGGTTCAGCGCAAAAAAGGAGGCGTGTTCCGGCGCAAACGTTCCTTCATGCTATTTTGCAGGTTTAGAAAACAATTGCGCCACTAACCAGGAAAAAATAGTTTAAAGTCAGTGGCGCGTTGCGCATGTTATTCATAAGCTATTTTAAGGGTGCATGCTTGGCCATAATCAATGTAGCGTGTGCACAACGCGCACTTTGATTCTCTCATCTACACAGAATCAGCAGTTTTCATTTTTGCAAATCATACTTTATTACGATAGATAGATAGATAGATAGATAGATAGATAGATAGATAATTTATTATAAAAGCATATATCTAGCTTACACATTTACCCAAATTATCATACGCCTTTTTAATCGAAGTTAATTTGGGTGTGTTTCTCCATCCCCAACGTCCCTGACGAGAGCGTTGCTCTCCTTGGCTGTGAACCTCTCTGGCGCGCGCCTGGCAAATCCGCCGTTATGATAGGAATCCGCTTTAGAACAAAGCGCGTCTGCTCTTAAAGGGAATGTGAGATGACGCTCTGATTGGTTTATTTCACGTTACGCCCAAACCACACCTATGAATAATGAAGCTCTTCAGACCAACCCATTTTAGATTTGCGCCTGGCGCAAGAGTCATTTATCCCGCTGGGAAAATAGCAACAGCGCCAAGACCCGCCCACAGAGTTACTTGCGCTTTGCGCTTTGACACTTGCGTTTCAGATCGTTAAAATAGGGCCCACAGTCTTTAACAAAGGGCTCAACATCAGTTACGACTGCACGGAAATCATGTTACGAAAATGTAGTGTTTGTATTGATTTTTTTAGTGAATTCCATACTTTACATAATCACAGTTGTGTGTAAGTTTTCTAGCGTAAAATTAGCTGGAAAATATAGAAATTAACACGAGAGTCCCCACAAAGGGGAACACCCCAGGGTCAGTCCGTGAAACGATTTACATGTATTTTAAAATAAACTAATATGTAAATGGTGTAGACTTTTTAATGTTGTGTATAAACTATAATTATTTTTCTCCTTGAATATTTTAAAGAAGTAAAAATTTAAAATAAAACCATCTGTTATGCAATACTGTAGCCATTAGATGTGTGTATACCCTTTATATATATATATATATATATATAGATGTTTAACGCGTAAAAAAAAAAAAAACGCAATTAACACAGCACCTTTTTTTTGCCTCGTTTTAATGATTTCCTGTTGCGGCTGCTATTGAAAAGGTCGAAAATATGCCGTCCCGCGCCTCCGTGTTCGGCGATTAGGTTGGTTTCATTCTCGCACAGCTTTCATGAGTGGGTCTTTTCCGCTCCGTGTGCGCGTGTGTGTGTGTGTGTCGGCACGCTGCACTCTCTGCTCAATGTTTGCGCTGCGCGTTCTGATCTGTCATTAACGGCCCAAACGCTCCAATCATGTACCGATCACGCACTGGAAAAGCAAAGTCCGCTCAAATAACGTGAAATTTCTCTGTAGTAGACTTCTGTTTGCTGAGCTGGTATAGCCATGCTGGGCAACAATGGTAAAATTACCTGCTCTGATCACATGCTCTGGTAATAATAGCTTTGTAGGACTATATTTTATTTATTTTTATATATTTTATTATTTCGATAATTAGTAAAAAAAAAAAAAAAAAAATCTGTTAAATTGATTGTTGATTGATTATTGAAAAAGAATAATATATTTATATATTGATGTTTAATAATATTTTAATATATGGCTATTTTCTGTTCCTTTTTTTCCCTGTGTTGTTTCATTTAATTAGGTGATTCTAAGTTTAAATATTGATGATTACAAGCTTGGCGGAAATGTAATTAATTGCAATTAATTACAGCAAATTGTGCAATTAATTAGTTAATTTTTTTTTCCGATTCCCAGCCCTAATATATATATATATATGGGGCTGTGTAATTTCTAGTTGGTGAAACAAGATATGATTGCTAAGTTTTAATTAGTTTTAACTTTAAATTCATAATTAAACAAAAGTACTTTGATGATATTGCTTTTAACTTGACTCTATTGACACGTGACCTTGAAAGAATCCAAAAGTAATCGGATTACATTACTTTCATATTGTGGTGCTTGGATTACGTAATAAAGGCCTTTATTAACCCCCCGGACCCGTGTGGAGCACTTTTATGATGGATGGATGCACTTTTTTGGACTTCAAAATATTCACTACCATTATAAAGCTTGGAAGAGCCAGGACATTTTTAAATATAACTCAGATTGTGTTTGTCTGAAAGAATAAAGTCATATACACCTAGGATGGCTTGAGGGTGAGTAAATCATGGAGTAATTAAATTTTTTTGGGTGAACTAGCTTTTGTTTACGCATTAAGGCAGTCGGCAGAGAGGAGGGGGTATTTTGTGGTTGTTCAAATGCATTCAACCACATGAGCGTCTACACTATGAAAGCAATCCAGTTGAATGTGTTTTTGACTACCTCTGGAAGTGGTTGAAAGTGGACAGGCTCAAAATGTTTTAGACCCTGCTTACTTAGTGTATTTAGCGTTGTCCACGTTTGATCCGATCGACCAAAACGCATCTTAATACCAGGTGTAAACAGGGCCTTAGTGTCTTGTAGCTTTGTGGACAAACACAGGAGGGTTTGAGGCAGATTAGAGCTACTAAACTGCATAAATCCACCTTTAATCCTGAGCCGCCCACAGCAGGAAACCACTGCAAGCTTCACACACACGTATACAGTGATTTCCCTAAACGCTCATTACAGGCACACATGTGCAACATTTGTCATACTAACAGTCTTGCCCACAACATTCTTCATCATACTATTACACACACACACACACACACACGCACACACACACACACACACACACACACACACACTTGAAGCTTAAAATTAAAATGCTTCATTATTTATATACTTATGCATTTGCAGAGATAGAGAATAGAGAATTAGTTTCCTGTTTTATTATTCTGTTGGAATGGTGATGGTGAATAACTTGTTGTCAGTCTTTATTCCACACAATGACATGAAGCTGTCATTTATTTTTGTAAGAGCATACAGAAGTTCACTTCTGGCTTCTGATAGTGACTTATTAAATAGATCCACAAAATTAAATTTGGCATGTCAGAGTGAACTAACCACTCTTAGTGTGAACTTCACCTTGTGCCACCCTGATGCTTAATCAGAAGCAGAACCAATCATGAATCATTCAGTACTGACATTACTTGAACCACAGTACCCAGTCTTGGCAGTCTTGGCACTTTGTCAAAAAAAACTAAAAAAATGTTCTTGGTTGTACTGGGAAGTTTTGTTGAGCAGAAGCCACTTTTCCCCTCATGGACTGGAGTTCTCCGGATCCTATGGTGATGGTGTAATTTTCCTACCAAGGGGCATTTGAAGGGCCATATCATGAAAATGTGTGATTTCACATATGTTTTAATGCACAGAGGCTGTGTAATTGTTCTTAGACCGTAATCACAATCACAGTAAACCATGGATCGCACTCAGTGTTGATTTCTGGTTCTTATTCACAGACAAAACAAGATGTGTACTGACTATCTTGATGGCCACAAAGTGTGACAGACTGGATGCTGATGCAAAAGCAAATGAAAATGATAATAATGCACAAATCCAGTGTTTTAAAAGAGTAATCACATATGAGTCTGTCTTGTGTGACGGAACAGCTGCCTCCCTCTTACTATCATCACCACCCCGTCACTTAAATCGCCACACTTTGTCAGGTTCCCGACTGGAATGGGTGTGAGAGAGAGGAGGGGTGCTGTAACAACAAGGCACACCTGAACTGAATGAGGTCTAGGAGGGGAGCGGGGAGGCATTCCCGCGCAGCCAAGCCTTGAGTCGCCGGACCCGTATGTCCATGCAAGGATATACTCGTCTATGCCGTCAGACTGAGAAACCCTTCTCAGACTCCGCCGCAGCCCTTGGAAAGAGGAGCACGTGTGGCTACCGGGACCCCGCCCCCTTTACCTGGACAAACCCATCTGAGCGCTACCTTCTAGGGGTGGCACGGTTCACAAAACCCACGGTTCGGTTCGTATCACGGTTTTAGGGTCACGGTTTTCGGTTGTGTACGGTTCTTGTTGTTATTTTTTCTTTTAATCTTTAACACTCCAAAAAATTTACTTCAGCATATGATATATAACTTAATTATCTAATTATTAATTTTTTTATTTCATAAATGGGGCGTGTTTGCAAAACGCAGCTTCTCATTTCCCATTTCGAAGTAATATAGTGAGTGAGTGAGCGGTTACCGTGAGGAAACTTTCAGTGGCCCTGGAGGTCCATCCATCTGTAGTGAGAGCTACGTGGGCTGTGTCGGACAGTTCTTTGTCAATTTCTCCTCGTGTCTCATCATCATAGGCGTCCCCACCATTTTTTGCCAGGGTCGATATTGTGCGTGCGTGTGTGTGTGTGTTCCTGGTAAACCCTACATTATGTTCTTGGTAAATCCTACGTCCTTTCACAAGGAAAGTAATACCAGTAATTTTTGCCCTTGTGGGGACATTTTTGTTTTGGTCTCCATGAGGAAATCAGCTCATAAATCCCACCAAATTATGTTTTTTGAAAATGTAAAAATGTAGAATGTTTTCTGTGATGGGTAGGTTTTGGAGTAGGGTTAGTGTAGGGGGATAGAATATATAAAAAAGTATAAAAATCATTATGTCTATGGAAAGTCTTCATGAAAACCCAAGTGCGTGTGTTGTCATTTTGGTTTGGGCCACTGCACTTTAAAATGTTTGTGCATGGGACTTTTCTTTTTTTATCTATTCTTGTAATTGTAATGCACACAATATATCCACTCTCTTGTAGGTCACTTTGGTAAGCAAGTGTCTGCCAAGAATGTTAATGTAATCGGCATAACATTTAGAAATAAACATGGCAGTCCTGCAGGTTATGTATTCAAATTCATAGTGAATATGTCCCTGCATTTTTAAAGAGCTTGAGCCTAGCTAAAAGAAAGTCAGTTGCTCGGTCAGTAGCTTTGAAAATGTTTATAAATCCCAGGCTTTATCAGCCTTCAGCTCCTTGAACATATCTAAAATTGAAATTTCTATTTTATCTGAAGTAGACAAACCGCAATTCTCTTGATATGATGCGAGATGAAGCGACTTGCTGTAGGGTACCGCAGTGACAAAACAGGACAGGACCTCAGTAACCTTCCTTCTGTTACTCATCAGTCCCACCGATCAGCTGACCTGGAAAAAAACCTGCCTGAACTGCTGTCACCTCGTCTGTCTGGTGAAAAGTTCAAGAACCGAAGTCACTTATGTTTATGTTTAATCATACCCAGTCAGTCAGATATTATAATAGCATTAACTGAGTCAAGTGATACAAACGGTAATATACGCCGACCCTTCAATGTGTGTGTGAGCTGAAAGCCAGTTTATGCTAATCCAGGAACATCAATTAACAATTGCTTTTGTATTCTTGTTTCTTATTTCTGTGTCCTAAAAGCTGCTTCTCACTCTACTGATAAACAGTAAATTAGCTGAACTAGCTGAATAACAATTATTGGCTGTTTATTGCACCCATCTTAGATCTCACCCAATTAAAAACTGTATAGAGAAGTCAAACTTCAAAAATACACTGATTGAAAACCTTCCATCCAATAAAACAGTGAAGCACAATGTCTGAGCAGGACCCAAAATTGAGTTTTCAGAGCCTCTTGTCCAATGAACATTGATCTTCACTACATTAAAATCATTGGTATTTGTATCCACTGTAGATTTCCAATGAAGTATGGCTTGCATATTAAAGCGGATCATGTGAATTGCATGAACAGCATGCATTTGTGCCTTATTTTGTCTACATTATGTTCCTACAGGAGTTCATATGACAGGCAACCCCATTAGCACCGTAGTGAGAATATTAAACAAAGCAATTTACTACAAGATAAGGTTAATTAGAATTGCAGAGAGCAGGCCATAAAGAGAATTATACGGATTGTCTCATTGTGTCCCTGGATTAAGATGTAAAATATATCATTTAACATTGTGATTCATCACGTACAATAAGCAGTATATAATAGGGCTGTGCGATTAATCGTAATTGATTTTAGATTTCGACTTCCATCTATTATAGATAATCGGCGTAAAGCGATTATTGTGCCGATGCCGCATTCCGTCCCGCACACCTTCCTGTCCTTCACAGCGATGCACTTTCGTTCCTCCCTGAAAGCCCAAACATGACATCCAAATCAGCTAAATAAGTAAATGTTGTAAAATGCGGGACATGCTTGATATTAAGCTGTTATAACAGTGAATACCACTGTTAGTACATCTTCCTGAAAAACCTAAAGCACTATATATTTAATTTGTATTTTTGTTCTGTTGTATTTTTTGTCGGTTTTGTTTGTAATTTAGTTTCTTTGTTCTTATTGTATTGCTGACTGTTTACTTGTCTTGAACTGTTTTGAGGACTTTTACCTGAAGTATTGGTAAATGTGAAAATTTACTGACTTTTAAAATGACTCATATCATGAAATAAGACTTTGATCATATCGCCCACCTATAATCATGTTAAATAATCGTGATGAGCAAAATAATCGTGATTATTGCCATAATCGAGCAGCCCTAGAATGTATCACACATTTATCCTCCGTAATGAAGCTTTTAGGAATGTGTTGGATGTCTTTAAGTCAGCCTTAACCACTGACCTTTGTAATGATGTTACTGCTGTTTCACATTGCCGTTTAATTCAGCTTAACTTGATGTCATCACTAGGACCTTTGCTGTTTCCACTCTCAATTGCTTAAAACTAAATTGAGCTGCTAAAGCCTGCTGCAGTGCAAACAGAGATTTTACTTCTTTTTTTTGTTTGTTTAATGAATGAAACCTCCATATTCAATTACATTTTTTTATTATTTTTTTTTATACTTGATTTTGGTGACAAAGCATGGAATTTGGAGAATGTCTCTTACAGTTGACACTAACAAAAAGGCTAAGGAGAAATATTGGTGAGACCCCTGTGATCTCTAGTGAATGGCAGAATATAATGTGCTTCTACTATAAGGTTAAAAAAAGATCACTTTATCCAAACCTGCCAATATCAGGTGAATAGAAGAAATTTAAATGTATCAGCTATGAATAATAAATGAAAAAAATAAGACTTAATAAAAATCATTCTTTGTTAAATGCTATCTCTTATAAACACCTGTCTATTTGCATTGTTTTTCCCCATTTGGTCTTGATTTGATTCATTATCTAACTTAAGTAAAAAACAGCAGTGTCCTTTCAATTTAACCCATGTTTTAGGTTGCAGTTCTAAAGGTTGGCAGCTAAATGGCCAATAACTTAATTTATTTGATCTTTTATAAATAAACATAAACTTGCCCGTTTATTTATGTTAAATTTGACTTGCATTTGTCATTAGGGGAATGTTAGGGAGCTCTAAGCGATGTCACGCGATTTTTAGGCCGAAACATTTTTTGTCACATACAGCAAACATCTCCTCACTATCCGCTAGCTGCCTGTCCCCTGAACACACTGTAACAAAATGCTGTCTCTGTAGACAGCCCAGGCTCCACAAACGGCAACAAAAACAAACTGGCCCAACCTGCACCACAAAACATAACAAACAGTGTTCCAGCCAATAACCGACAAGAACGATTTGGGGGTGCGGTTTGGGGGGTTAGTGCGCGTGCACATGAAGGGGGGTGTGGGGAGTGGAGGAGAGAGAAGCATGAAGAGGGAAGTTAGCTAGAGCAGAGATGTCCTAGACAACGACAACGACTAACGTTAGAATTATATTCTCTTGAATTTTGATATGGCCGACACACGGCCAAAGAGACAACGTTCCGATGAACAAATAGCAAAGAAAAGGGAAAGGAGAAGGAACGCGCTAAGTCCCGAATTTACATCGGAAAAGCCTGTTTCAGGAAGCACGGAAGTGAGGGGACGGGATGAGGAGGAGGGAGGGTCGAGCTAGCCTCCGTTTTGTTTGACAATACTTCGAATGTCAACAAGAAGTTACGTCACCCAACATCGCTTAGAGCACATTTAATTTTTGGCACTTGGCATAATTGTTGGAAAAAGACATGCTAATTACCATCAAAGTTTATTGTCAATGTCAAAATTAAGTTGTTATGCAGAGAGAGAAAGATAGTTTAATAGTTTAATAGTAATAATTTAGTCATAATTACACCATTCTACCACAACAGTATTAATAATAATAATACACATCAACTTTATTTTTTATATTCATACATTTCCAATTCCTATTCCTGTGGATTTTGCTCTTATTAGATTCAAATGAATTCCAATGAATGCAATGTTGATAATTGTGTGTACTCTTTGATGACACAAAACCACCATCATCCATCCAGCAGATAACATCCCTTACCTTTATCAAGGCTGCCGCTCTGCCTATCTCTCCTTAAACTGCTCCCTCCATCAAACAGCTCGCCTGAGGGAGAAGCTTTTTCCTCTCTGAGTATGAGCACAGATCCTCTGATTGATCTGTCTATTTGATGTTCTTATTTCTGCTTTGCAACCACATATTAGATGCTTCTGGACTAGCCAATTTATCTTATGATTTGGACCTTTCCATGGCTTTATGACACTAGCAAAGCCATTAAAAATATTTTTTTGTGTGTGTGTGTTTGGCAAAAGCTCCGTCTATCACCTGTCATCTCAGAGACGGCTAGAGGAGCTTGGGGACATAATCAGAGTTTTCTGACATCTCCAAAGCTGTGGTTCAGAGAGCAGGAAGCCTGAATCATGAATGAGATGTTTGCTGGTTCACATTTCACTTGGGGCAAACGTTGTCCTCCCCAAACCCCCTGCGGACGTCTGCCTGCTGTGAGACTGTCACTTCTGTTGCTAAGGTAGTCCCATCATCCTCAGACTCATACACATTAAAAAATCCTTTCTTCACTGAAGAAGGTTTTCTTTTCTTTTTGTTGTTGTTGTTGCATCATAAACTCATCTGCTTTCTTACACAATTCCTGTAGACACAGAAGGAGAAGTCAATTATACTTTTCCCTTTAATTATTACTTAAAATAATAGTTTAATCAGATTATTGCTCCGTGGCCTTCATAAACTTAAATTAACATTAACAAAATTAACATTCAGTTGCCATGGGTCATGTTAATTTCAAATGGAATGAATTGTTAGCATTTTTCCTTGCAAGACTTCTTCACTAATTGTTAAATTTAATAATTACTGAATTTTCATAATGGCACCATGGAGGAATCACGACTCGGGGTCAGAGCTACAGCCCTGCGCCCAGTAAAGAGATTTTATGATTACATAATTTACAGACTTTTAATTGTATTTGTGGCTTTAATGACTATGCTTATAATTTGATATATTATTGAGTTAAAACTCAGATTCACTAAATAAATGTTAAAAAATGTTTCATTCGCTTTGTTGCTGAAAGTTGAAATAGACCATTCCATTACTATCCCTCTGAAAACGTATTCCCGTTTCGACTAGGTAACCTCTCTCCGTGAACTTAATTAAGTCGGAGTGCGATAACCCAGCGCTATTACACTGCTGGACCTCAATTAAGATTCGACTTTTTTGTGTGTGTAAAAAAAAAAAACGTTTTTCGTATTTCAAGGAGACATGTCTGCCTTTTTGTTTAGATTTCTTTTACATCACATTCTTATGAACAGCAGATTTTTAAAAAGACTTTAAAGGAACCAAAGAGATGAACTTCAATGTCACTCATAAAGACGCTGAATTTCATTTTCAAATATTTTCTGTCTATGACCTTCTCCCTGGACTTCACCCGTCTGTGAGCGTGTGTTTCAGAAAAAGAGAGGAAATTAATAACCAACAAGTGCTTAAGCGAAAGTATGAGATTGTATGTGTTGCATTAACACTGGATCTTGTAATAAATTGATGTTAAATTGATAGACCTGAGCTTTTGTTCGTCCTCCACACACACATGCACAGCCTCAGAGTCATTGCTTTGCCATTAGGAATACATCTGTTCTGGGTTTGGGAGTAGTTATAAACATCACACACATACTGTACCCACTCAGAGAGTCACACCATACGTCCCGGCACAGCTGTGATTCTTCTGCCAGCACTGGTGTGATGCTCTACATGCATACTGTGGATGTTCCTAATGGCAAAGCAATGACTGTGTGTGTGTGTGTGTGTGTGTGTGTGTGTGTGTGTGTGGAGGCCGAAGAAGGGCTCAGGTGATGTCTACATGCATACTGTGGATGTTTTCCTTCATGCTTTTAAAAGTGATCTCACGAATCCTGTCAAGAATCTGTCTGGGTCGCATTTCACCCTAAAATGAATAGAAATAAACTTTTTTTTTTTTTTTGCTTTTAATATAAATTGTAAAGTGTTTATAGATTATGACAGTATTCAAGTACTGAATACTATATATATAATATAGTCCAAAAATATCATTTGTTTTTATTTATTTTTAATTATGATTGTTTTTATTATATAAGGATGTTTAATCCAAGTAGCAGCAAAATGGCCATGAAACTGTATTTTGCATGATTCCCATCCATTAAATATTTGTAGTAAATCACCTACCACAAAAAAGGGAATTTTTTTAATTCTGTTATTATTATTAAAATATTATTCCTTATATTTCAGTTTCAGTAGCATAATGTGAAGAATGTCATTGCATGAAGCTCTGCTATTATATACAGTCACTGTAACAATTTCACAGAAGGTGCATGACTTTAACCCAGCCTTTCTTAGTAGATTGTATTTTATTTGCTTACATTACCTCTGTCAGATAAAATCATTCAGTCATCTACTGTATTATGTTGCAGTTCCAAGTTACCAGCCAATGGCATGTCATCCAAAGTCAGAGTTGGTAAAATTAATTTTGCTAGCTTTAATTTATCCTGATTTAACCTTTTAAGCTTCACCAGGGCGCCAACGCACTGAATCGTTCTTTGTTTAAAGGTGGAGTAAGCGATATTTGAAAAGCGCTGTTTGGAAGTTAGTCGGACCGACACACGAACAAACAACAACCAACATATGTAACCAATCAGCATTAGGGGGAGGAGAGAGAATGAGCAAGAGGGAGATTTGATAAAGTGCAGAAATAGAGATGAGGCACAATACAAAAGAGAAAAGCACATCAGAAATCACTGGAAAATGAAGGGTTATGACTGGGCAAGAGCTTTAGTACCTGCATTAATATTAGAAAAGCTTTCCAGCGCTAGAGAGAGATAAGTGGGAAGGCCTGAAAACAGACACAGAGGTTGCTTTGATTCCGCTCCACACGTTGAGTAACACTAGGTTTGAGTGTTGTTGTGTGTCTGGAGCTGCTGTGCTGTTGGCAACGAACTCTTGTTTGTAATTACTCTTGTGTACTGTACATACATTTTTTTGTGCTTTCTTGTCATTCGTTCATCATCTGCGCTTTATTTTTCATGAAGCATTATTTTATTGCACTTTTGCTATGATAAACAGACATCTACTCTTGGATTGCGTGCATACCGGAGGCCAGCTAGTGAGAGTTGCGCTGACGACTGCTATAGAATGCGGTGTTTAGCGTCATTGTTAGTGCACTCGCCTCGCATCCCGGGGGATTGGTGTTCGCGACCGACTTGGAGCAGGTTGGTTAGGATTGGAGGGTGAGTTTTGGAGGTGAAGCAATGAAGAGAGGGGTGTGTTTGTTTGGGTTTTCAAATATCAACAATGTCCAACAGCGTTTTTGAAATATCGCTTACCCCACCTTTAAATAAAAATAACTGTATTAAAGACATTGAAATGATTGAATTGGAGTAATGAAAATCACTATACAATGGAAGTTTAGAAGTTTTTCTTCTTCTTCTTCTTCTTCAAAAAAGTGACATTATATTCTGCATATGGACAATATGGCACGAAATATTGATTTATCTCACCAGTCTAACACATTCATACATCTGTTGACACTCTGAACACATTAAAGCCAGTATGCCGTGGATATTTTATATAATGGCTTGTACAAATGGGTCAAATATAAAGTGGATTTTATTCAATACCATTCGTTTCAGGGCCTGATTCTACCATGAATGATGTTTGATGTGCTATCTGGTTTATGTTCCAGCATCCTCTCATTTGTGTTCATCTAGCTCCATCTGCCTGGACCGCACACACTGATGGATGTGACAGCACGTAATGTGCATTTTCTGACAGAGACGCTTTTAAAAACAACACTTTTCTTCACTCGCCCTTTCGTTCCTTCTCTCTCTCTTATTCCCTCATCCCTCTTTTGCTGAAGACTGAGTGCTAGAAGTCACCTCTCTAACCTTGAGATGAATAAGGGCCTATGAGTTTGCAGACACATAATCTGTTTGGGCCCAGGAAAACATATTTCCCAGCATTCATTGTGACATAAGCTCTCACTGCCACTCTCTATCTGAAAAGAGAGTAATGTGGGCCTGTGGAGTGAAGAAGAAGGTCTGAGGCAGGTGACATCCATCACTGAAGTCCTGGGGTCAAATACAGAGAATCCAGCCAGGGTTTCAGATACAATCGGCCACAAAATAGCAATGCAGACAAAAGTCATCATAATGTGTAATGTTTTGGACTTCCTTTATGTGCATTTTGTGCACATTCATCCATCTAGGAAATCACTATTTTGTTCTTAATTCCGTGGATGGTTGAATGGAAATGGAATTATCTATCTATCTATCTATCTATCTATCTATCTATCTATCTATCTATCTATCTGTCTGTCTGTCTGTCTGTCTGTCTGTCTCTGTCTGTCTTGTCTTGAGAGAAATAACTTTCATGTCTATGTAGACAATGGCTCAAAGTTGTTCTTGAGCAGAACAAGTCTTTTTTCCTGTGAGTGTTATATATTCTGAAAATAGTTGCAGTTGTTGAAATAGCATAACTTTCTTCAGGGCAGAGATCCAATGGCGGTTATATTTATTTATGTTTCTAAATTTATATCAATGGCCTTTCTTCTGAACCATTGGTTCATTGCCAGACCTGACCTTTAAGATTGGCTGAAATGACCATGTTGTTGCAAAAATTGAATGGAGGAATGAAAAAATACTCACACTCCGACCGCCTTTTACAGATCCTAAGAAAAAAGAAAAGAAAACATTCTCTCTGCACTTACTTTCGGAACTTATTCAATCTAGGTTCTGTGAATGCTTATTGAGGTCTGTGAGTTTTAAAGTTTTGTAAAAAAAAAAAAAAAAAAAAAATCACAGATGATGCCTTGTGATCTCAGAAAAGAAAAGTTGAAGTGAATGTGTTTGATCACTATCGAGGCTGGTAATACCTGGAGAAAAGCTATTCGTTAGCATTCCCATTCATCTTAGTGGCAGTTGCCTGGTTATCATCTTTGATAATGAATTCTTGTTTTATATCTTAATGTGATTTATTATATTGTATAATATCTTTCTTTGTTCAATACTTGCAAAGAAAAAATTCAGAATACTCTTTGGAATGCTTTGGAATGGCCAAATGCTTGATCTCTACAGCTTTTGAGCAGCTGCCAAAGGAGAAACATGCTTTTTCGGTCCAGATGGTGTAGTTACGATATCTACCAGCAGGGGCTAACCGGAACATGCTAATCAGTCACGTCTTGACCTCTTGGTTGAACCGGGTTTTAAATGGCCAGGCATTGTGCTCAGTGGAGTGCTGAGAATAATGTTATCTGGTCTAATAGCTAAAGACATCATTGCGTCAGACAGAAAGTAATGGAGCCTTTACAAATGAGACCCAATCTCAGCAGACACATCAAAAGTGAATCTGCTGTCCTCTATAGTACAAAGAAACTTAAAGCTTTTAGTGCATGCTGAACGGATCTGCCACTGAACGTTGATGAATGAAATGACCAGAGACTGGTCTTGTTGTGCTCACTATAATAAATCATTGTGCTAGTGCCGCACGTGGTAAATGTTTGATGGTTACTCTAGGCAGTAAAACTTTTTTCCCCCGAAAAGTTCAAGAGTGACATTCTGTGACAATTTGACTGGTGTTTTTCCTCTGTAATAGCATTCAAAATGAGCTTTCTATTCCTTGTTAATGCAGCCAGCGCTTTCCTCTGCAATTTATTTAAACCGCTACTCTTGACTTTTTGACTCGTTATTCATTATGCAAACCTAGCAACCAGCAACTGGAAATTACCTCACATCAACAAATGTTTCACCACAATGGAGGTCTCATAGTGAACTACCTTAAATTTCCAGTGGAATGAGTATATTATTCAGAAAGAAGGAGAAAGAAAAGAGAGAATTTGACTTTTAGCCAGAGGAGTGAAAAATGTCAGAAGAACGGAGGGGGGAAAAGAAAACAAGAAGTTCCTGCACAATTGGGCCGATGATCACTGCAGGGCTTTGCAGTTCAGAAAATCCAATAAAAGCTGGCACTTTTCCATTGTGCTGTTGTCTCGGCCCAAGTTTATTACAAAGATGAAGTGTCAGTCACATTTGTTTGGCTTTTGGAGGTTCTTATTATGTTCTGGACAGGTTTAAAGTCCATATCTTTTCATCTCTGCATTATAAACACCTGTTTTCCTCTCGCCATGACTATTCATGAGCTTTTGTAATATTTGCGTGTAGCACTGTCTCACTGACTGGCAGCTTTGTTAATTTGTTTTATCCTGCACTTTGTCTGTGTGCTGTTGGGGTTGATTAGATGGGTGTTATGTTAAAGTTGAAGAGAAGAGAAGAGAAGACAAGAGAAGAGAAGAGAAGAGAAGAGAAGAGAAGAGAAGAGAAGAGAAGAGAAGAGAAGAGAAGAGAAGAGAAGAGAAGGACATCAACTTTATAGTCCCAGAAGCACCAAGACTTTCTCCCTTATTCCTATTATGATAAATTACCTGTCAAAGTTTGGGGTAATTACAATTTTTTCCAAAGAAATTAATACTTGTAATCAGCGAGGATGCATTACATTTATCAAAAGGAACAATACAGACATTTACATTTACATTTACATATATCAATATATTAAATGCTTTTCTTTTGAATCTTGAAAAAATGCACAGTTTCCACAAAAATAAGCAGCTCAGCTGTGATAATAATGTTTCTTGATTAGCAATTCAGAATATTAATGAAATTAATAATGATTTCTGAAGGATCGTGTGACAGTGAAGACTGGAGTAATGGCTGCTGAAAATCCAGCTTTACCATCACAGGAATAAATTACATTTTAAAAGATTGAAAAATTGTTATTTTAAATTGTAATCATATTTCACAACTTTATTACATATTTTTTTATCAAATAAATGCTGCCTGGGCATGCATAAGAGACTTTCAAAAATATTAACAAATACTGACTCCAAACTTTTGAACAGTAATGCATGTCTTAATATACAAAATTAAAGATAATAATAATAATAAAAAAGAGAATCAATTTAGCTAGTTTACTTTTTCAAGGATAATCAGGATTAAGTGAACATATATAGGTAAATTGTTTTAAATTATTAATTACTATTTTGGCTTTTTGATTTGAGAGGATGTTGCCATTTTTGTAATGTCTTTCAACATGAGAAACTGGCAGTTAATTAAGATCAATCTAGAAAATGTCAAAATGTTTAAGTTTAGTGTATTCCAGCCTTTAGTCTTTTGTAATATGAAATCCAGATGACATCCTAAAAGCTTCTGTGTCATATAGTCTTTTTCTCTTTCTCTTTTGGATAGAAATAGACGTTTATTTTTGCATCAGTCAAGCAGTCATAAATTGGGAGCATTTCTCATATTTGGTGAAGCAAAACTCAGTTTAATCTCTGGGTCAAACTTTAGATCAGGGTCCAATTCTCACTATTCACTAGGGCTGGGTAAAAAATATCGATTTCTCGATTTTAATCGATTCTCATTTTTACGAAACGATATCGATTCTTAAATCCCAAGAATCGATTAGTCATCCTGTTTTCAGTTGATGAATGAATGAATTGTTGCGCGCATGCGCATCACATCCAATAAATCGCAATAATCTTTGTGCTTTGTTATTATTGATATGAAACAAAGTCTCAGATTTCAAATTATGTCCATTTTCTTACGAAATTCAAAAACATAATTACCGTTTTGGCGCTGTGGCGTGAGATCGCTCTGGCTCAGCTCAAGAGAAGCAGCAACGCGGAGCGCACATGATCTTCTCTTCCGCCTTAATACCAGTTACTGCGCGAAGTAAACATGAATGAGCATCTGAAAGTGTGTTAAAAGATAGAGTACAACTTATCGAAGTCCGTATCATGTCACATGGAATCGCTCAATCAGTGTTTCAACCGTGGAAAGACGTTAGTAAACAATGTCATGTAACGTCACATTTACCTCAGAAAAAAACATATCCAGCGACAATAAACTCGTTAGTCAGCTAGAAAAATGAACTCTAGACAGAATAATTTTGTTAAATATATGCACCATATTACATATTCATTATAATTTTTAATGTTCTTCAATATTTAATGCATGTTTGAATAAATCTGGAAAGTTTTTTATGACCATTTAATTTTTTTTATATCATTTCATATAACTTTATTATTATAAAAATAAATAAAAGTGTATTTTAAGTGTTTGTATACAAATCAGTTAATTTTTACCTTCAATATTATAGTAAGCTAATGAAGCGTATAGGCTACAACTGACTCCCATAGTTTACAATAATAGTTAAGAGATTTGTTTTCCTTGAGAAAATTTGCCATGTATTGTACCTGATATCCAAAATAATCGATATCGAATCGAATCGAATCGTAATCGAAATCGAATCGAAATTGAAAGCTTGTGAATCGAAATCGAATCGAATTGTGAAATTTGTGTCAATACCCAGCCCTACTATTCACTATTAACTTTTGCCTTAATAAACCCCTAATTACTGCTTATATTATTAAGATAGTTGTTAAGTATAGGTATTGGGTAGGATTAAGGCATTAAAATGTGCGTTATAAGTACTAATAAACAGCCAATATCCAGTAATATGCATGCTAATAAGCAACTAGTTAATAGTGAGAATTGGACCCTAAACTAAAGTCTTACCAATCTCTGCATTTGTAATATCTGCTGAATTAAATACTTTGAGAAAGAAGCAAGCACTTCCTACAACAGGGAATTGGATGAAATGACAATGTAATGTTTTGACATTTGGTCTGTTAGCAAGAGCCGATGAGCAGAGACTGTACTGACTGTGTTTTGGACAAAGTTTTGTCCTACAATAGTGACTGGTTTATTTTTATTTTATTTGTGTATTACATGCAGTAAATACTCTACTTGGCCCACTGTTGTTGCAGGAACATCACTGATTTTGACATAGATTTCCTCAGGGAAAGTGTGTGTGTTGGTCAGGTTGTGCCTACATTCTGGAAGCAAATGTCCCCAGAATGATAGTAAAAACTGAAATCATTTATTTTGTGGGAGCAGCCAACAATCCTTACAATGAAAATGTCTTAACTAAACGTCTTTATGTAAAATGCTAAAATATTTCTCAATGGAAGGTTTAGATTAAGGGATAGGAAATACTATTTGCTCACTATTGAAGTCAATATAAATATTAAATACAAATGACAGAATAAAGCATAATATAATTGCATAAATATTAAATTATAGCCTACCTTAGTAGGTATATTTACACTAAATACAACTAGAAATATAAATATATATATATATATATATAGAGAGAGAGAGAGAGAGAGAGAGAGAGAGAGAGAGAGAGAGAGAGAGAATGAATTCATGAAGGATTTAGCCAAGTCAGTGAAATCTTCTTTACGGAGTTGGGTGGGTCATTCTCTTTTTAGCTGACTCAAGTTGAACAGCACTCTTTGGTTTAAACTCTAAAACACCTCCAACTCCAACTACACCATCAATCAATTTCTGCGAAAGTGAGTACTCTGGTTGCTTTACCGTGTGTAAAATGAAAATGTATGGCTAAATGTTTGTTGTTTACATTGAATTCCTGTCATTCTCTCCCACACATGCCTGCCCATGTAAGGCCTTGAAGTGACAGTTGTTACAGCAAAGGACATTAGCAACTAATTGAACACACAGAAAACAACCATGTTGCAGACATAAACATGTTTTTGTGCTTTTTCAGTCTCAGCAGTAGTATCTTGATGTGAAGCATGTTATTTTTATATGACCCTATAGACCCTATGACATACAATAAACAGATTCTATGAACACTATTATTCTAGGAACACTTCTTTGACATCTTCTGCTTGGAGCTGTTTAGCTCTGGTGTGTTATTTTCTTAACAGGAGGTGAGAATGTGGATCTATGTGTTGGATGAGTGGCGGCTGTTAATGGATATGTGTTTTTTTCCCCTCTGTTTTGAAGTGCATTATGATTTTATTACAGAGTGATATTGATAGGAACAAAGGGTCTCCAAGATACAAAGTATATCTGTGTATTTGTTTTAACATGGAGTTTGGTGGATCTGTGGTGATTTTCACCACTTTTATTTCTTTTCGAATGATAAAGTATTAGCTCACCCGAAAATGAAAATTTTGTCATCATTAACTCATCCTCATATCGTCCCAAACCTGTATGAATCTCTCATGTGGAACACACAAGAGGATCCCCCCCCCCCCCCAAAAAAAAAATGTCAGTTTCATTTTTAGGTGACTGTCCCTTTAAAAATAAGTAATTGAATCATTCAGTCTGAAGATTCATTCACAAAAGTCATTCACAAGCAATTTAACATTAATGTGTACATCTTACTAAGACACTTATTACACGCTGCATTTTTTCAACATCTGGTCTTCACTTTGTAGCAAATTAGCTCAAGGGAAATATTAATTGTTATATTAATAAATATTAATAGTAATAATTATATCTCATTATAATTATGAATAAATATCAGTTAATACAATTAACTTGTTGTAGCAGAATTAATATTCAATCAATTAACCTCTTTGTGCAGCGAACACTTAATATTGATCATCTATCAACTCTCAGAAAGATTATTTTTGAGGCCACAGAAAAATAACCCTTACTGGGTACAGTAGTACACAGAGCATGTAGCTGTGATCGCATCATTAAAGGGACTTTGTTTTGCAAGCAGTGACTACAGAATCAACACTGAAAGTGAAAGCAAATTCATAAAACAGAAACGGGAATGAACCTATATGGAAACGTAAGAGTCAGTTAACCACCTCAACAAAACCTTCAGTTTCTCAATTTAAAGCAACTTGGCAACAAGGGGTCTAAAGCTTACTCTATACCTCTGTTTAGTTAGTTAAATGTATCATACTTGCACAATACCTTAGCCTTAGTGTCCGAATATGCAGTCTCAGAAGAAAGTTTTGAGGGTTCAGTTGCTTGATGGTGGTGAAGTTGCTACAGGTTCTTTCGGGTTGAAGACTTTAAGAACTGCAGTGATGTTAGTCTGACTTGGTTGTGGTCGAGAGAGTTGAAGGTTATAACGTGGCTTGATGTGTTGAGGCCCTCTGGGGCAGAGTGGGGTCCCGCGGCGTTGCAGTCTGACTGGATGTCTCCAGTCTTTTCCACACGAACAGCAACCAGAAGAAAGCGAGGGTGACTGAGATAGTGCCCTTTAAACTTCTGCAGAGGTCACACCTCTTGAGTTTGGCTTGACCAATGAAAAGGGTGTAATTTAAGGCGGGAAAAGTTCCTTTGTTTGGAAGCTGGCTCATTTGCATGATTGGCGTGGGCTGGCAGTTATTTTGTCCATACAATGTACGTTATGAGAAGGTGATATACACCAATGGGTTGAGAATTAATTGAGGATTATTTTGGTATGAAGCAGATACCAAAGGTTAAATTATCGAATAGTTCTACCATAAGGCATGCATAAAACAGTATAATATACAAAAGACAATATCTGAAACACACTGACACACTTAGAAAATGGTAGGTTCACTCAAACTCCTGAAGAGGACAGACTCTGTAGACTGTGTGAGTTACAGTAGGAGAGGTTGAAAATGAAACTCATTTTGTGTTATATTGCCCACGGTACGATGATTTTAGAAATGTATTATTTGGTGAATTGTTTGTTAAAAAGCCTGAAATGTTCTGGATTAGTGATGATGACAAGATGAAATGGTTGTTTAATTTTAATGTGTTTAAATTGGCTACTTTTGTTTGCAAAGCCTGGATGAGGCGGCAGACTTGTTTATTCAAATAAGTTCATGTATGTTGTGCTTACTGTCTAACAACTGGTCTTTTGTTGGTGGTATTGGTGTCTTACAAGCCTGGGCATACAGTAGTGTGCAAGACACAATAATAAAAACTATTCATTCATAGAAAGGTTTGTCTATGAATTAATGGAAAAAAGTCCTTTTTATGGTTGTTGTGTGTCATCAGTTATTTTTACACACAATTCTTGCATCCCATTTTCTCTCCTTATTTAACTTTAACTTTAGTTCAGTTATGTAGTCAGTCAGCAGATCTTCATGCCTTGTTTCTTCAGTTCATTTATGAATAAGATGTCCCAATTTGTTCACAAATGAGATGCCTCACGCAAACTCAAAACACTGATTCATCTATGAACAATGTTCTGTCATTGCCTGCATTATTTCCTCACGCTATAGCCAGTCTTTTTGAAAAGCAACAAAAGCAGTTTAAGCATGAGAGACTTCGGAGAGTAGAAACTATGAATCATTGCATGAAGTAAATAAGAATATTTTGTTTACTTAAAAATCATAGATTTGCACCTGTCCTGTGACCTTTGTCCTACATCTCTTTTACAACCTATTCATCAAGGTTTTATAGCAGTTTTAATGTTTATTGTCGATATAATGTTTAGGGGGATGGATTACAGATTAGCTTTGGCAGGGTTTGCTAGATTCCCTCTTGGGGAACTCAAGAGATTTTAACTAAAGTTGTTTACTACACAGATGGTTAAAAAGAAGAAAAAATAAATAAATTACAGCTTGGCAGGCCAAAGGGAAACATTATGTTCCATTTTAAGGTGGTAAATTAGCATTTAAGGATTGTAGATGCTAGCATAAAGGTTGTAGGCTCAATCCCATGTTACTATGTTAATTTATCCTGCTCTTAAATACTAACTTTTCATATATTAAGCACAATGCTAAGTTTTATTTCAATTGACCGTTCGCAAAGACCCGCCCCCTTTAGTTACTGTTGCTATGTCCAAGCCATGCCGCTCTCACACCACACCATGTTCTCACGCAGTGAAATATACATCACGGAGCAAAGAGGACACTGACAACACGCTGACAGACAGAGCAGGTTACTTTGGATATGAAACAAAGTCTCAACTTTCAAATTTAGAATTTTTTTAAAGAAATTAAAACAATAAATACCGTTTTGTGGCTCTTTAATGTGTCATGACAGATCGCTGTAGAGCCTCAGTTAAAGCTGCTCATGAACCGATCATCTCTTCCTTCTAGTTAATTTATAGCATCAAATAAACATGAATGAACACCAGAAGGAATGTTGTTTCAACCGTGGAAAGATGCCAGTACACACCGTTTTTCAAGTTCAAATCCACCGACGTCAATCTACAACCCTCCTGACTGCTTTGTTGGACTGATGGCGGATTATGATTGGTCAGATCGCCTGTCAATCAAATTCCCTGCGAAGGATGAATTGAGTATGTCATGGTTAAGGACAATCTGCAGAAATTACTTGCCAAATACAATTTCTAATATTGAATGTTCTTGTTTTTGGCATTTTTATTAATTCGTAGTGTATATCAAAAGTATTTACTTCATAAAAGAGCTAGTTATTGTGTATCTAAGGTTTATAAGAAGATCTCTGGAGAGATTGAGAAGATTGTAGACACATCATAGCTATTTTGATGAGGCATCCTGGAAGACCTCTGATTTGAACCGAAGAGCTGCCTGGGTGTTAGGGCCGTGTATAAGGCCAAAGTCCTTCTCTAACAAATAGCTTCATACTTTCACTCATCCATATGCCCTTATCACATTCACGCTTGGCTCATTCCTCAGCAAATCACAGATACGGTCTTCCTGTAATCTGAGGTCCAGATCTTCTGCATGAATAAGCCTGATGACATGACCGTTTGAGTGAGTTCAAGGCAGTGAACTGTGAATCTCTGATTTACACTGCTGTATGTTTGATAGCAGTGTTGTTACAGGCCCGTGGTGCATTAAATATGCTATTTATGGATTATGGCTGTCAAAAGGTAGTCATGATCCAAAATTTGTCAGTTGGATTCTCATGTGAAACGGCATAATCCTGTTTTACCATCTGGCATTGTGTCTGCGGCAGGTGTTCTAACACTGTAGGGCCCATGAACTGATATTTCTGGGTTACTGGAGTTCTGTAGTTGTCTTATGCTACTTTTAAAATGTGGAGTTTTTTCAGTAACAAGATACTTTTTCCAGCAAGTAGAGGTATGGCATGACAATGCGCTACATCTCAGTTATTAATGTCACATTGTTGTGCACACAGCATAGATCTGAGCGAGCTGAGGCAAACACTTCCTGCTAAACTGTGCTGTTGCTTTCATATGTATTATTTTAAAGTCTGAATTATTCTAGTGAATCAATTTGTTCAGATGACTCATGTGAGTGAACTGAACTTTTGTTTATTTTATGGGATATGTGATGCAATTCATTATTATTGTAACATGTTCCCTCGGTTTGTGTTCATTTGTGTTGTCATAGGGACTCTTATTTTGAAGTTATTGGGAAATTAAAACAGTTATAAAAGGAATTAAAAGAGATAAACGATACAGTTATAAAATGAATTAGAGTAAAATGAATTAAAGTAGTAAAAAGATGATACATAGAATAAACTTCTCATCTGGCAAAACACCGGTGTATCTTATTTTGCATATAGTTTTACTCTTACTAAGAATTCCTTTGGACGTCTCCGATGGACCAGATTTTTCACTAAAATCGGACAGGAGGCGCTCTGACTGACCTCGGGTTCACTGCCCCATCAGTCCGCACCCCAAAAAAACCCATTTGTTTGGAAGCTCTAGGAATGGAGTCGGTCCAGTCCGAACCCCACAGAACCTCGAGTTTAATTGACACATCAAACTCACTACTCCACCACAGACCCAGGTCATCTGCATTGTTTCGTCTTTCAATTTCCCCAATTAAGTGGTTTATGTTTCTCTCTTACCCAATTCTCAGTGCCATTTGAGTTCAGTTTAGAATCAAAAGGAAGAATACAGTGCAGTCTTTCGGACGTACAGTGGATACAGGTATAAAAATAATTAGAAGAGATAAACTGGCAAAACACTGGTGTATCATATTTTGTACATCTGCTTGTTAAACTGTGAGATTATCCCATGTGGATTGTACTGTGTCTGTGGAGATCTTTTGACGCGCCTAAAATTATTTAGTTGTATTACTGTATATTTGCATTGTCATGTTCATGATTGTTAATTCATTGGATATTTTTGTATTATATATTATACAATACTGTTCAAAAGTTAAGGGTCAGTATGTTTTTTGTTTAGTTTTTTCTCTCTTTTTTTTGTTTAGTTTTTTTTCACCAAGAATGCATAACATTTACATTTACATTTATTAATTTAGCAGATGCTTTTATCCAAAATCCTTACAAATGAGAACAATAGAAGCAGTTAAACTAACAGTAGGACAACAATATGCAAGTGCTATGACCCTTAACAGTTCAATCTAATGCAGTACATGTATTATTATTCTTTTAATAATATTCTTTTAACGTCAGTGACTTGAATTTGATGCGAGCGGCAACTGGCAACCAGTGCAATTTTGTGAGGAGAGGAGTAACGTGTGCTCTCTTCGGCTCGTTAAAGACCACTCTTGCTGCAGCATTCTGGATCAGTTGCAGAGGTTTGACAGTGCAAGCTGGAAGACCAGCCATGCAGGAGAGCATTACAGTAGTCCAGTCTGGATTAGTTACAAAATGTCTTAAAGCCCTGCACGGGCCTCAAATCTAGGCCTTAGCCCGGCCCTGGCCCGAGACGCTCAGGCCCTAGCCCGACCCGTGTCCGACAGCTCATCAGAATTCTCAGCCCGAGTCCGACTGGAGCCCGTTTTTTTCCCCATTACACAGCCTGCCCTATACTACTGTTGCAGCCATTAAAATAGTTCAGTTTTGTTTTCAATGGCAAAGTAGTTATGTTTGGCTACAATAAAATCCATAGATATAAAACACTTAAAGCATATCACACAGACAGTTAGTTTAAACGTTTATTATCACAACCACAGTAAAACTACATTTTTGAAAAGCTGAGGCAGGCTGCTCACAGTCGCAACAGCGCTCGCAAACGAAATGAGCTATACAATCTAAACAAATAAAATAAAATAAATGAAATTAAAAACAAACATGCAGGTTATCTTACCTCAAAAATCAAGTCTTCACTACAGAACATGGCCATTCTTATTTCCAATAGTTTCCAACATTTAGACTAAGGAAAATAAAGACCAATCAAACGAAAAAACAAGACAGCCTCCTAACATGGCTAAGAACAGTCTCTTACAGAGCATTGTGGAGAAAAAGCACAGCATCCACAGTGGAAGGTTTTAATCCAGTCCTTCTTTCTTCTATAACTCTTCCAGCTGCGCTGAAGACACGCTCGCTACTACTGCTGTTGGCGGGGACACTAAACACAGAGCGAGCCAGTCTTGACAGTTGCAGTAGCAGGGTCTTGTGTTGTTTACACCAGCGCAGCACATCTCATCATATGACATATGTCAGTGTGATAGGTTTATAAAATGTCTTTCTATGTTTGTTTTTCCATCGTCAACTTCTCATATTTTCTTTTAATTAATGTCTAAAATATAAAAAGAAGGATAAGCCTAAAACAGGCCTGAGGCCCGGCCCGCGTGTGAATTATGACGTGAAAATTGGCCTGAAGCCCGGCCCTAAGGGCGTAAATAAGACGGGGCTCGTCGGGCTTGGGCTGAAATGCAGGGCTTTAAAATGTCTAATTTAAATAAACACTGTTCTTTTTATTCATTAAAGAATCCTGAGAAAAATGTATCAGTTTCCACAAAAATATTAAGCACCACAACTGTTTTTAACATTGATGATAGTAAGGAATAGCACCGATTCAGCATATTAGAATGTTTAGCATGGCATAATGAGCTGAAAACACAGCTGAATAAGTTAGATTTAAAAATATATTAACCTCTGCATGCAAATTTATGAATGTCCAATGCATCTGCTTGTCTGAAGCCTCCAAAAAACTGAACAAATTATGCTAAGATGGTATATAAAGCCTTGATTTTCCTTATTTTATATTTTAGTATGCCATTTTACTATCTAATATTAAAGCCATAATGTTGATGTCCATTAGGACCACTTTATAAGATTGGACAGGAATGTGAGGACGTCTTCATTTTATCTTTATACCAGAACTGGACCGGCTGGTCCATAAACTGAAGTTATGGGGCATGAAGTCGAGACATGCAGTTAAGACTGAGTAGATGAAGGGCACAAATAATGGTTATAACCATGAACTTTCCATCCTCTGCTTATACTGTAGCTTCTGCACTGATCTGCCATGCTGAGAGTATAAAGGCTCTTTATTACTGATCCTAAATGAGCACATATTCAGGAAATTGTTTTATGCACAGCTAGCTTGTATGTTTCGGATGCAAATTATTTCTCATTATGCCTCACTCAAAAATTTGTAAAGTCAGTAAATGTGGAATTAATAATGTGATTCTAAAAACCTTGCTTGAGTAAAATCACAAATATAGAACGCAACTATAAAATTTGAAAGTGAGGTGGTTTTTTCCACACAAACCCTAGGCAAATTGACTTTAGAGTCTAGACAACACATCAGCATTTGAAAAATAAATAAATAAATGATTAATAGCAGTCTGCAAGTATGTAGAATATCACACTCTTTTGATATGACATTTATCAATTTATCATTTATCTGTTTCGGGAAGTCATTATATTTTCTTCAACTATGGGCACTTTTAAACCTTTTTACACACTCTCTAGGCTGTTTTCATTTAAAAATGTAATAAAATGTGAAAATTGAAATCATTTTGTTCACAAGCAATTTTTACCATTTTTTGTTTTCTTCAGACATCACGTCTCGTATTTCAGTGACAATGTTTATTTCACTAAATTTAGTGTAAAACAATAAATACATAAATACAGTTTATCCATAAAAGAGACATAAGTTAAAGAACATTCATGATTTCTTTGTTTACAATAGCATGGCATGTAGTGGCATAAAATGATAAGACTAAGTCCTGTTTCTGTGTTTGAGTTTTTAAGCCAATGTTCAGTTGCTTCAAAATAATAAGAGTAATTCAAACACCTTTATTTGGACCATTAGGCATAAAATTCTCAGTAAGTGTAATGAATGATGCTGGCATGAAAGTGCACCTTTACTTGAGCGGAGTGGTTGCTAAAAACCGACTTACTCACTGACGCATCATCTTGAGGTTATTTAGATTGTGATGTGTCTGAAAGTGCAGATATCCGAGTTGTTGAGTTGTTTACTGTGTAATTAGTTCATCCATTTCAACAATTTTGACCCATTGAGGCAAATTTGCAGAACATGATAGACAGAAACTCCTGAGGCCCTGAAATCTGTATAAACATGAGCATTTGGAACGGTTCTTGGAGGACTGATGCAGTCGTCTGCTTTCCCTGGCACGTTCAAGGACACGTCTCCCACGAGCTCGTTAATCATTCCCCAATTAATACTGGGGTTTGGGGGGGGGTGTTATGACAAAACTCTCAGGTGACTGGAGCGTCGGAGCGTGCGTCCGATCGGACCGCGCCTCATTCTCCCTGACACCTGTCTGGGTTTTGCCAATGATTGATTTGGACAGTGTTATTCTCTGAGAGTAATTGCAGCCCATTCTCCTCGAGCTCGGCTTCTGGTTTTAACGACTCGTGCTTTGCCATTGGGGATCGCAGAGCTGCTTATGCATTCCCCTCCGTAACATGTTATTTTGTGTAATTTTATTTCGCCCATTCCCTTCCTCCCTTCCTGCATGTGATCTCCCCCACTGGCCTTCTATGCCAAGGTTGACCGCATCCATTCAATGGCATAAATCTCCAACTGTTTTCTGAAGTGTTTTGAACAAGCATCTTAGATGCTGTTTGATTCGGTTTCTTGGCTTTTGATAATTTATCACACTGGGTTGCATTAAACTTGTCAAAAAAGAAAGAAAGAAAAAGAAAAATGGGAGGAACAGACACCTTATGGTGCCTGCAAACATTTGTCTTCATCTGCTGTGTTTAGAAATGGCGGTATCTTGCTGAGTTGAGCTGTTTTGTACAGAGAGCTTACTGTGTGACCACAGGATGAGTTTAAACGGAAGCACGATTTGGAGAGAATCACTCGGACTGCCTGTGGCTGTGTAGTTTTACTCGTTCACGCAGATGGACTGTTTCAGATGTGCTGACCGTGGCAGATTGTTGTTTTCACAAAGAACGTAAAAAAAGCTTTTGGCTAATATTCAAATTATATTCAAAGGTTTTGCATTTCTTTAAAGCAATGTACTGACTGTAGGCATCAACCTTGTACAAAGCATTTCTTTCCTGTAATCTTGTCTGTGGTCTTCAAGGAGATGCCAGTTTCGGGCTATAGACCTCCAGTGATGAGGCAGACATACTTCGCCATAAGTGTGTCATTGTCTGATGCCTGCCTAGTTACTAGTCATTTAGCAGACGCTTTCATCCCATGTGACGTGTTAGACACAGATTTAATTACAGGAACAGTTCTGCTGGAGCCAAGTCAGGTTATGTGTCTTGCTCAAGAGTGTCAGAACAAAAAGGATGTCTCATCTCAACCAGATTCAAACCAGTAGCCCATATCTTTAACCATTAGGCCATCAGTATTTATTAATTTTGGCTCTGTAGGTCTTTACTCCTATCCTTCTTAGCTTTTGAATAAATTACATAAATTACGTATACATTTTGTGAGCTTTTGTGAATGGCAGTGATTGCCAGTTCAATTTGGTTTGGTCTGGTTCAGTTACAGTTAGAGTCAATTCAGTTCAGTTTTCAGTTCCGGTTGATTCAGTTTGGTTCAGTTCAGGGGTGCGTTTCCCAAGAGCAACGTAAGCCAACTATGATCACAAGTTCCGTCATATCAGCATATAGTTCAGTGAGTCTGTGTTTCACAAAACCATAGTTCCAATGAACATTCGCAAACAGCATTTCAAAGTTGGTAGAAGCATAGTTTCCTATTTGCACGACGTGGACTTTATCCTTAATCGAATAGATAATCCTTATCTTGAGCAAAATAAGCAAGCTGGCATTCAGTACAATCTATATATTTTATTTAGAATATACGTCTTTTAGTTTGTAAAGAGATTTAAAGCACCGTTTTTGAAGAGTGCACATGTGCATATATTATCTAGTAATCAAGAAGGAGCCAATGATTGAATCTGGAAATAAAGCAAAATAACTGAGAAAAATGAGAATTAGTCCTCAAATACCATTTCAGTATTTATAGCAAAAATCTGGCATTATTTCGATCTCAAACGGATTAATTAAAATAAGTTTTTACTCCACCACCTGTGTGACATCATTAACCAACAAGGTTGAATGACAAATTTGTGACAATACGGTTTCGGGAAACAGTCGTACACTGAAAAAAATGATTCGTTGAATTTACTAAAAATGTTTATGGTAAGTGGTTCCACACAATTGATTTTAGCTACATTTAAAGAAATGCATTAAGTTGAACTTAATAAATTTTAGTTCAACTTAATGCATTTGTTTAAATGTAGCTTAAATCAATTGTGTGGAACCACTTACCATCATTTTTTTTAGTAAATTCAACAAATCGTTTTTTTCAGTGTAACTAGCTTGTTGATTTCTTCAACAATGTATCATACTATGGTTGTTAAAGCTACAATATGTAATTTTTTTCGCCGCTAGGGGTCGCTAACCTCTTACAATTACAAAGGCGTATTTGTTGATGACGCATAAGCGGAATTATGGAACTTGCCGTCATGCCGACGGATCTAATAATGTTTATGGATGAGTGAATACATTGATATTTTTAACATGACTGTGATATGAAGCAGATCGCAATTGCTAATGAGAGACAGATATCAGCGTCATACGCGAGTCCCGCGGATATAAAGGAATAAGGTCATTTCATTCTACCGAACTAACTTACCCGCAAGTGCTGAATTACTTCTCACACAGGTCAGTTTATTAGACAAATGAAACTTGTGAGGTAACGCAGCGCTGTTTCACTTGGTCTACACTATTACACTAAACTGCATTTGAGTGTGTTGAAAGTTATAATGTTATTCTATGTGTTAGTTTGTTGGCTGTATGATACTAGCAGTAAGCTAGATCAACATTAGAATAACATACTGATCATATTCTAACATTTCATCATGTTGAGCTATGTAACATTGATTAGTTTTATGTACATTTGCTCACCTCTAAATTTGCGCGTCTCTGTCAAGTTGAAGTTTTTCACGGACGTGGAGCTCTCGGCATCTCGAAAACGCCACGCTGATATTGATCCTCGTTTTAGTTCTCCTTTTGTCCCAAAGTCTGCTTGCCATGGTCCATAATGTTTGAACGAAACAACAACAGTGTGAGCGTGCCGCTAGACGTAACGCAGTTGTCCACGTCTGTCGCCATGGTTACTATGGCAGTACGAGCGGAAACCAGGGATAACGCAGATATTACATCATTGACAGGCGACAAGAGGGACCGGCGACATTGACGAGACATTATTTAAAATTGGAATTTCTCTGAAATCTTTGGGAACTTTTGGGATATTGTAAGTACATAGCTGCCGGAAATATATCACACGGTGCAAGTGATCTTTGGACATTTTATTACAAAAATCGTACATATTGTAGCTTTAAACGTAAAAGCAGATGCGGCCATTTGTAACTTGAATACGTCTGGTGTCACCCACTTCAAGTTATGTTTAGCTGTACAAAAACAGCTAATTAAGCAAGTTAAGTTGTTGTACGGGAAATGCAGCCCACGTTGATTTAGTTCAGTTCAGTTGTTTAGTTCAGTTATTCAGATCAGTTTGATTCAGTTCAGTTCAGTTTGATTCAGTTATTGTTCTATGGTGTTGTTAATGCTCAGTATGAGCTACAGGAACACTAAACAGAATGGTTCAAAACTGTTCATGTTTAAGCTAAATACAAATACAGGTTGAAGTCAGAACTGATGCTAGCTCACCACTAGCATCTCCACTGATCATTAAAACTCTCTGTTTGCTCTGTAATGCATCTCTGGAGCAGCATGTGTAGGCGAGGACGGAGGCATTGACTCAGGGGTTTTTCGTGACAGATCCTGTCTGAGTCTGTGACCTATAGGGCATACCCATCTCTTTAATGAAACAGCCTGGGCTCTGAGCGTGGCCTGAATCAGCATCAGCTCTGCTTCTAATTTTAGATGTTGCCCACCGAGTCAACAGTGCTGCTTTAGGATCACTGGTAAGTGCAACAGCACAGTAAAGAGACACCTGTCTGAAAGGCCTGTAGAATGAAGCAGACCTCTCTCTCTTTCAATGCAGTAAGCATCATGTTGCAACCATCCTAATGAAATATAACAGGAAGCTTTTAAGAATAAAAAAAAACACTAATTAGGGAAATTTTAATTACTTGCTAAAATTTTCTTTTACATGCTCATTACAGAAAAGTTTGAGTATTTGCAGTGGCGGATTTAGCAAATCGGGGGCCCAAGGCGAGGTAGGGCTATGGGCCCCTCCCTATCCAATCTTTAAAAGAGAACGATAAAAATATGTACCGACTGAATGGTGGATAGGCAGGTAAAGCTAATCTACGGGGAAGTAAAGGTTAGAGAGGAGAAAAAACGTCCCCTTTTATACCCTGCATACACTTCTTACATGTTACAATGTTTAGCCTACATGGTACAATTTCTGGTAAGCTATGTTTTTTTTAGTTTTTTTTTTGTTTTTTTTGCTTGACAAATTTCACCATTTCGATTCAATTCTTGTGATTTGATTCAATATTGACTCATTTGGATAAATATTAGGTAACGTTTCACAAGATAGGCGTTACTTTTTCTCAAGAAAAAAAAAGCCCTATCAGCTGGTATAATTTAAGGTTAAAATAAGTAATATAGTACACATATTTAGCCAAATACTCTCTATAGCTCTTTTTTTTTTTCTAGCCAATTAAATGGCTTTCCTGAGGTAAATGTTATGTGACGATTGTTCTCCAGCTGTTTTACCGCTTTCCGCGGTTGAAAAACACTTATTGATCAATATTATGAATGAGGAATATACATTTCGGTAAGTTATAGTGTTTTTTTCACAATGTTAATTCGTGTTTATTTACTATTAGCTAGAGATGATCAGTTCACGTGCCGCTATATGAATCTGTCACGTCACATTAAAACGTCAAAACGGTATTTATTGTTTGAATTTCGTTATAGAATTGACAGAATCTGAGAGCTGAGATTTTTTTTAAATATCATGATTAATAAGTAAACTGCTCAGTTTTGTCTGTCGATCTCCGTGTCCTCTTTGCTTCACGATTTTTCTGTGCGTTTGGACGTTGTTGTTCCTGATCTGTATCCCCAACAGTAGCCGTAAAAAAAAGTTTGTCATCTTTGGCAGCGTTCCTAAATACTTATCAGCGTCTTTTCACTTTTTTTCTTTTATTTGAGCCGCTTGGGTAACTTCGAAACTTTAAATTTTCGCGTTTAGACTCGTCTTGCTCTGTTTGTGTATTTCCCAGTCCTCCTGTTACTGCGTGTTGTTTATCTTTCGCGCCGCGCACCTTTACAGACTTTTTGCTTTCCTCCCGCTTCCTCCTTTTTTCAGCACAGCTTGGGTAGCTAGCTTCGCTTCATTTTTACTGTCTACTACTCTGTACACTCTGTCTGTCACTCTGTCTGTTTTTTGGCACAGCCTTGTCACTTTCGCAGATGTGCTGTAAGTGAGATAATGGAATAATCCAATGTAGTGAGGCGGGGGGGCCCCCTCCTGTCTGCGACACTAATGATTTGATGCTATTTTTCGCAAATGGAGTTTTAGAAATATATAATAAAAATAAAAAAACTTAAGCATAAGTTAATATGGCATTTTGGGGGCCCCTAGGTAGCTCGGGGCCCAAGGCAATTGCCGACCTTTGCCTAATGGTAAAGTCCGCCCCTGAGTATTTGTGAAATTTGTTTTAAGTAGTTGTAAAGCTATACTAAGGGCATTAGTTCAAGCATTGTCCCTCATTTCTCTGAGCATTTTATCCTTGCATTATTTATATTTAATGCAATGCAATGTTTTGTTTTTTATTGAATCATATATAGTGTTAATTTGACATTTGGTCCTTGCTCCCGTTATATGATTATTGGTGCAGTCCTCTTTAATGTACATTTAAATGCAGCCTGCATTTGTTTGTGACAATATCGGCATAATCAGTGGTAAGCTTGCATCAAAGAGAGATTTTACTAACACATTAATGTCCCCAGCGCATCTGTCGAGGGAAACATATGAGCTAATTATACACATCAGGTTTCCACTCTTTAATAAGCCATCCCTAAGTGCTGCTTACCGCCACATTAATGGTCGAATTTGAGTTTTTTCCCCAGTAATAAAAGTACCTGACGCAGGTCTGTGGGAGGTTTTCTAAAATTAAACTTCCCTAATTGCGATAAGACACGTGGACCATTTGAAATATCAAAGCACAAGGAATACTGATCATATTAGGTTAGAATATTATTATTTTTGTCGGCGTCATTACATTAATAATAGCCAGAGGTTCTTCCAGACCTTCACAAGTTTTTTTCATTCATTATAGGATTATACCTTAAAAGTACAATATGTAAGAATCTTTTATCAAAATATCCAAAAAACACTTGCACAGTGTTATATATTTCTTTCAATTGTGTGCTTACATTATGCTAAATGTTTCCAAGAATTTGTAAATAAAGAGAAATTCACAATTTTAAAGAGTGCCCGTTCCTTGTAACTTGTCGTCTGTCAATGACATAATATCCACGTTATCCCTGGTTTCCCCTCGTACTGCCATAGTAACCATGGCAACAGACGTGGACAACTGCGTTACATCTAGCGGCACGCTCACGCTTTTGTTGTTTCGTTCAAACATTATGGACCATGGCAAGCAGACTTTTGGACAAAAGGAGAAATACAACGAGGATCAATAGCGGCGTGGCGTTTTCGAGATGCCAAGAGCTCCAAGTCCGCAACTAACTTTGACTTGACAGAGCTTCACGAGTCACAACTTGAGAGTGATGCTGCTCTTGCATGTACTTTATTAGACAGGTGAGCAAATGTACATAAAACGAATCAATGTTATATAGCTCAACATGATGAAATGATAGAATATGATCAGTATGTTATTCTAGTGTTGAGCTAGCTTAATGCTAGTCCCATACAGCCAACAAACTAACACATAGAATAACATTATAGCTTTCAACACACTCACATGCAGTTTAGTGTGATAGTGAAGACCAAGTGAAACAGCGCTGTGTTATCTCAAGTTTAATTCGTCAAAAAAACGGACCCATATGAGTAGTAATTCAGCACTTGCGTGTAGTTCGGTAGAATGAAATGTCCTCATTCCTTTATATCTGCGGGACTCGTGTGTGGCGCTGATATCTGTCTCTCATTAGTAATCGCGATCTGCTTCATACCACAGTCATGTTAAAAACATGAATGTATTCACTCATCCATAAACATTATTAGATCCATCGGCATGATGACAAGTTCCATGATTTCCGCTTATTCATTGCATCATCAACTTACGCCTTTGTTATTGTAAGAGGTTAGCGACCCCTAGCGGCGAAAAAATTACATATTGTAGCTTTAAAATCACTTCATTATACTAGCCTGACTACATCAGACTTCGTACTTCCACTCAATTTCATTTCGCTTCTGTACTCAGTCTGAGACCGCGTCATAGCTTTCCGTTTTCCTCCGGCCTGGAAACAGCCGGCCAATCAACGAACAGAGGGCGGGCTGAGAACCGTGACGTAGATGCTGATTGTACCGTGGATGCGTAGATTTACTTCACATAATCTGCAAAAGTCGTTCACAGCCATGTTCACTCCGGTATTTCGCTCGATGGTTTTGTTTTCGCATCATACATGTGTTTACAGTGGAAGTTAGATGCGGCTGAGCATGCGCATAACACACGCCATAACCAAACGTTATGTGATTGGCTACGGGTAACCAATGATTTTAAGCTTCAGACTAGCGCCCCCAGGCGGTAAAGAAAAGGTTTTTCTATTACGGAACTCCAGACTCTCTCTACGAAGCAAAGCGAAGTAGCAGAGTCTGGTATTACCAGGCTATCATTATACTCCACTATACTTACAATTGGTTTCTATATTTTACTGAATTTCTCAAGGTTTATGACAATAGCTCCCGTGTTATTAAAATAATTATTTGATAAATGCTGTGTAATTCAAAATTTTGTATGTTTAAAATATGCACAATAATGTTAAATTCTTACAGAAGTTGTTCACATCTTGGCCGCAACCTGAAAACAGATGCATTAGCATGTTCAGCTAATGTTAAAAATGGCTCATAATCCTTTCACAAATGAATGCGCAAACAGCCTTACACTAAAAAGCATATTACCCAGATGCTGTGTTCTGTAGCTTTAAGCCTCATTGCCCTCTAAAGAGAACAGACATGCTAAAACGCAGGGAGAGAGATTCATTAGCTTCAAATGTGGGTACCTGCCGTTAGCCAAGCAAAGTCAAGCCAATGCTCACATCCTGCCAGACATTAAATGCGGCCCACATGCTTCTGTGAGCAAACATTAAGCCCTGGTACTAATGGCATCAGCCCAGCCATCGCTATTACAAAGTCCATTATGGCCTTGGAGAGTGGAAATAAATAAACGCATCAAAACGTATTAATATTTTATAAGTTACACTGAGGGTACAGTAAGTCTGATCTACATGAAATGAAAAAAATAAAAAAATAAATTCTAACTCTTCAGTCCCTATTTTGGCAAGAACAATGGAGATTAGTCACAATATTAATTTGATTCCCAAATAGATCCAACCTTGTGTCATGTTTAGTTATTCTGCTTGTAGCCTAATTACAGCTTTTTCTGTTGTCCAGTAATAAATTAGTAAAATGATTCGAATTTAGGTCAAGTTTTTGACTGGTCATGTGATCTCAACATGTCATATGTGACATAACATGTGACAAAATAACACTGCAACACTGTAATAACACATAAAATAACACTGTTTTTATGCTAAAATAACGCTTATTATTTTAGCATAAAAACAGTGTTATTTTAGCATAAAAACAGTGGGCATTTTAAAATTTTAGCCTACCTAAAAAGAGTATTTATCTGGGGTAGGCTATAATTTTAAACTTTTTGTTTAAATGAGGAAAACTGAAAAATGGCTGAAAAATGAACATTCAATTTAATAATGATTTATTTTATGTGATGTTATTTCAGATGTGATATGCCTCTCTAGAAGCTCTATTGGATGCAAATTAAAGAGTCAAGATGCCTTGGAATTTATTAGAAAAACTGTTAGTATGACACACAGAGAGACATACCTCAGCAGGGAGCTGTTTCTTAAACTCTGCCTAATAATCAGCCAATCAAGCAGATATGATAATGTTTTTCCCCAATCGTCTGGCTATGGCTTGTCAGCCAAGAGGACTTTTTGACAAGAACCGAATACAACATTTAGATACCTTTCACTTGGCGTCACAATACGCAGTAATAATATATTGATCAAAGACAATAAATTGATGAAACAAGACTAAGTAAAAACAGAGAGACAAAAAAATAAAATAAAAAAATAAAAAAACATGCAGGGTCTTGCTTGCATACAGAACAGAAGAAGCACATTATGTTCCTTAGTTTTTGGGTTGGACGGAAAACTCCAAATTAATAATTTCAAGTTCAGCCTCCTGCTTCCTCCAGGCCTAAATGTCAGATGGTGTGTTTGTCCAGCAGAGTGAAGCTGTTTTTGTGGAATTTGAAGCCCATAACGTCAACTGAAATCAGTCTTATGCAATACTTATTTTTGAGAGCCAGAGAAGGTGCACTCAAAAAAAATGTTTTTCTACTTTTCAAATTACTTTATTAAAATTTGCTGAAGCAATTTAAATAAACCCTAAACAACCCAAACCCAAAACTATAAAAAAACATTAATCAGTGTTTTTGTCGGCAGTAGATATATCTGAATATCATAAAAAATTAGCTTTTCGTCACAAATTAATATGATGGTTAAATCTGCTTAAATCTGTAAAATGAATGTTAACTTAAATATTTAGTTTTGGGACTACTTGAATCATTTCTGCTGGCATAATTAACTGGGCAGTGGATCTGTAGTTCCCAGCATGCTTCAGATGGGACTGCATTAGGAAAGTACATTTTGAAATTAGATGTAATAAAGTGAAAGACTTATTGCTTATTGCTTAATGTTCAGTTATGTTGAAGAGTTTCTGTTATGTTTTTGAGTTTTGTGGTGATCATTGGGCTGAAAAGTGGTGCTTGTGCTTAGGCTGTGGGTGGTTATATGATTAGGATGTCTGTTGCTTCACACAATGAGCAAAAACTGTGGTAATTGCCAGTACTGAGACCAGTCTCTCTTTTGCTCATCCTATACGCTGGATATAGTACACTAAATTACATGCGCTATTGCTAGTTAGTATGACACATTAACTTTTTTATCCTTCTTGTTCTGACCTAAAGTAATTGCCTGGAAAAGTTTTCCTCGATTTAATTAAGTTCACTGAACAAACAACCTTTTTTTTGTGGGAAACTTGTGTGTTCTGATGCACTGTGGGGCACTTTCAAGTAGAGTTTATTTCCTAACCCTAAACAACCCAAACCCAAAACTATAAAAAAACAAAACATTAGTCATTAATCAGTATTTTTCCCCAGTAGAAATATCTAAATATCACTAAACAAAAATTGCATAAGAAATTAAGGCTTGTCTTGTAATACGTTGTAAAAAGCCTAAATCTAAGTGATGGCTATGCCACAAGGGTAAGATAAACAAACCTGCAGAAATTCAACAGTACTTGACAGAACTTTGCTTCTCAAGTAAATTGATCTTGTTTTAAATATGTTTGGATTTTTTCTTGAAAAACAAGACAAGTTTAAGAAAAGCTCTGACATTTAAACTTGAGAAATAAATACTTTATATATCTATATGTGTAATATTTCTACATACAAACATTGTTATGATTTTTTTTTCTATTTTTATTTTGTTTATGTTCATGTATTTACATACTATAATATTCACCATTGTGTATGATATATAACATAAGCCAGTAATCCAACTTATTACAACATGTCAGTTAATAAAACTAAAGATTGTCTTGTCACAAAATTAGGATTAAAATTAAAAGTAGGTTCCAGGCACGTGCACAGGTAGGGCTCAACCTGTGCAGAGCACATGCCCTTTTTGCCCTTACACTCAGAAGTGCCCTTTTTTTGGTGGTGTTTTTTTTTTTTTTTTTTTTTTTTTTTTTTTTTACATCAGTGCAATTGGTCACCCTTTACGCCTGTCTGTCTGTTTTACAAATATTTAGCCAATTAAAGTTCTTAAAACGAGCTTGTGTAAATCTTATTCGATCCTCAAGCTGTCGTGTCAGTAAGCGGATAACTCCGCCCCCTCTATATTCACTGAATCAACTGAAGTTCCACAGCAGCCGCACAGTAGACTGCAGCTGAACGAAGTTTTGCGAAGGGTAAATAAATATATTGTTGTTTGAATAAGAACTACTAAACACTATGTCTATAAAGGCTCATATTTTATTTGTTTGATGACTCACTGACTGAGACATGTGGGACGTCGCCTGAGAGAGAGGTCTAGGCTAGCATTTGCCATCTAGTCATAGCCAATACATAGCCTAACGTTACACTTAAATAGCCTGTGCATACAGTAGCATTTCATCTTTTATAAAATGCGATTTTGGCCAAATGTATTTTACAACAGGAAAAACTGAGCGCCCCGCCTATATAGCTAACTTACAACAAACTAAGTTAGTTTGTAACCTGTTGATGAAAATGTAATGTGATGCCGGCAGGCGCCGACGCCGTTTTAATGACGGACAAAAAAAGTGCACATTTACACACATTTGCTGGTCAAAAACTATATATTGATAAGTAATACAACAACATATAATTTATTTTTACCATCGGAAAATCATAACAGGTGCACCCCCGCGCTGTTTCGCACTGGAACTTACACAAAGCGACGAGTGATCCTCGTCACCTAGGTAAAATATATTTCTAAGAAATTTCTTCTTTGATTTATAATTGCTGATACACTGAATTTATTAACATTTAGGCTAATCATGTTATGGTAATAATATTCAATTATGGTTAATTCAAGGCTGTTAATATGCACGTATTCGCTATCTAGCTACCGTAATTTTTTAATCTATATTATTCTATACTCTCCGCTTGTCCTCACATGTATAACATTTAGTAAAACATGGTTTTAAGGGCTTCTTTAAACCTATTACAACAGCAACCTTCTGTTGCTCTTGTGTACTCCCTCTTTTTTAAATTGCATTTATAGAAATGTCAAAAATACTTGACTCATACATAAACATGTTAACCAAATAATACAAATTAGCTTATAAAACCAAACAGAATAGCTAAAAAAATTCTTCTTTTTTTTATTGAACTTTATGCACTTTTTTTATGAACTTTGCAGAGAAAAAATTATATATATATATATATATATATATATATATATATATATATATATATATATATACTCTTTTTTAGCTATTCTGTTTGGTTTTATAAGCTAATATTATTTGGTTAACATGATTATGTATGACATTGAGAAGAGGGGAAGGTAGAGCAATGAGTCAAGTATTTTTGACAAACTATTTTGAAATATAATTTAAGTAATTATGTCCAACTCAATTCCAGATTATAAGAAACTATAGCCATACCTTTACTATAGCATATCCAACATGTATCTGCCTACCTGGCAAAAATTTGATACTGTGGAGGACCAGGGATGTTGGTCTCTTGAAGGTCTCTTATTCACTAAAAATATTTCACAATATTACTGTTTTTGCTGTATTTTGGATCAAATAAATGAAGCCTTGGAATGAATTAAATCATGAATTACATTCTGCATGATAACATATAAAGATTTCACAGTGATCTTCTGTAATTTTATCTTCTGTTTATCTATATTATCTATATTATTATTATGGTTGTTATTAATCGAATAAATCTAAAGCTTTTGAGACTATTATTATTTTGTGTTATTGAATTTGTCATGAAGATGTGACCATTTCTTCCTTTTATGTAGGCTTACTAAATAATTTTGATATAAAAAAAGGTAGGGGGGGTGCCCTTTTTCAGTTTCAGCACATGCCCCTCAAAAGGTCTGTGCACGGCCCTGCCAGGTTCAGAAGTAGTCGAGGACACATTGTGCTGGGATCTCAGTGTAATGTAAATGCAATCCAGCCATCGTGTCTGCATTCACAGGTGGACGTCACACAAAACCCCGTCCACTGTCATTAATATATGAGCGGGGCACAACCTAACACTTTTTGACTTTCTCCGTTTCTGTAAACCTACTTAGGGTTCAGAGTATTAATTTTTTTCCCACATGTCTAGTACATGTATGTGGTTTTGTACATTCATTGTAACATGACCATATGATAGCTTAAAATGCTATCTGATCTAATAAAAAAAAAAATATAGCCTACAAGACAAACTAAAATATTTTCTCAAAAAAATACAATTATTAACTTTTTCATATGAAATAATTTGAGTTTGACAACGAACACACCAGAAAACACAGTTATACAACATAGTTCAAAACATAATAATAATGAATAATTTCCAATAATGAATAATCTCTCAGTCTTTATTCACCTTTTTCTAACGTTTTCTCAATAGCATTCATAAAAGTATAGAATAGAATAGCATAGTTCTAATAGAACTATTGTAACGCAGTGTTATAACGTGCCCGTGCGCTGCACAACTGGGATTTAAACCCTGTCTTCTGCTAGTTTGCGAAGCATTAAAGAACTATATCAACTGTTAAATAACACATTGGAGATTAAAATAATATCAGATGTGTCTAATTTAAAAACGATACACCAAAAATAGAGATGAAAAATTAAAATAAGAAATGTAGTTTTGCTATGGTTATATAAATGTTCAGTGATATCTTCCAAAGATTTCTGAATTTTGGCGCAATTTTTTCTCTATATAGTGTTGATATGGCAACTAGAAAATACACTAAGTTCGTCATGCTAGCATGTGTGGAAGTATTTAAAACAAGGGTGTTACAACTAGCCCGGCGTTAGGTTGTGCCCCGCTCTCCCCTACATCGCAAATATACTGAAATGTTTGCCTTCACACCCAAAAGTTGCAGAACCATTCATTTTCTGTAAAGAACGCGATTTTTTCCCACCACAGCTGGCAACGTTCTCGGACCCATACGTTTCTCTGTACCGCTTCCATTACGCCATCTATCCACATTATTAGCACTTGCAGCCTCTTCATCCTCCTCATTTTGTGAGTTTTGTAAAATGAAACCAGACTGAAAACTGGTTTTAAAAGAAAACCCACCACTTCAGGTCAATTTTGCACAGCAGCCATCCTTCGAGATCCGATCTGTTATCCAGACACAAAAGCCACTTGATGTGGACATGTGTAAATGCACCATGTCCTGATTGGCTTATGATCTGATCTGCTTGATCGGATCACGGTGATCACATGTTAATGCCAAGTGTAAACGCAGTCCATGAAAATGAAACTAACTGAACATAAGTGTAATAAATACATAAAAGATTAAAGATATATATTCCATCAAAAAAATATTACAACATTTTTTCAAGTTAGTCGTCAGTAAACCCAACAGCACATTAAGTGCATCAACATATCTTTCCATGACTCTTATCTCTTGAGGTAATTTTTACTGTTATCACCTAACGTGGGAATTTTCTAGCCTCATAAATTAGACCTTTTGTCCCCCAAAATCGAGTTTAGTGTGATGGCTACAGTTTACATGATGCTCTACATTAGTATGTTGAACTCCATTATATGACTCACTTGATGTCCCACAGTCGGATCAGCACTCTGGAGTCGTGAAAGTAGATAGACTAGAATATGACATTGTTTATTTATCCTGTTATAATGCTGGCATGATTCTTGATTTATCTTGGGAGTTGGATGTAGAGCTTGGCAGACATTCATTATGGTGGGTTCAGTTACACAAGTCCAAGTAAATGATCTAGCAGGAATGAATCAGTGATTACGGAAGATTATTTGCAGTGAACTGCTGTTGCCATTTTCGCAGTAAACAAACCTCAGAATTTGAAAGATTTTACTTTTTATTTTTTGCTGATATTATAGTGGCTCTTTAAAACAGTATGGGATCCCATTCATTCCAGAAATATTTCTCCATTTTTGTTCCATATATAATAACATCAAATGGGTTTGGAAAGATATGCAAGTGAGCAAACAATGACAGAATTGTATAGAACAGGTCCTGGTGTACTGTCCCTTTAAGACAGGTGCAACAATGATTTAAAGGAAGGCGGATTGTCCATCAAACACTCTCAGTGACATTTGACTACCTCTCATTCTACTATAGACGGGATCCTTTGAAAGTTAATGTCAGACCAAAGATGAGAGAGAGTGAGAGGAGAGAAGATATACCTGATGAGAGGGGGAGCGAGAGAAAGAAAGAGTGACACCTGTGCTCTGTTTTCAATATTCCATGCATTTAAAAGAGAGTAAGGATCTCTCCTAGTCACAAGAGCAAACGTCATCACATCAGCCTTCAGACGTAAATGTCACATGAATTCAAACTGGAGTCACATTTTGGGGACTTTGTTGAACATATGGTCCCAAAGATACAATGTTGGCAACCATCTGCTATGTCATTTTTGACCCTCTCTTTATTTCTCTCTCTCCATCAGGTCATGCGTCACCAAAGCTTATATCTGATGTTTTTTTTGTCTTCAGGATTTCTACATTATGATGTTTGTATTAGCTCAGCAAACACAATCACATGACATTTATCATCTAATGGCAACTTCTCTGTAAGAGAGTGTTTGTGTGAGTCTGAACTGAAGTCCCCCAAGACAACATTTATTGATGCTTCTTGTAATGTCACAATCTTCAGACATTTCAAAGATGACCGTGCTTATCTGTTCTCCAGTGCTACTGTTTGCTGAAGCCTTTAGTGATTTTAAATCAAACACAACTGGATTTATCTTTTCACTCTTTTCTTCTATCTGTCTACAGTGAGACTGAGATATATTTATTGATCATTCAAAACTTTCATCTGTATCTTTCATCCACAGGCCTTGTTTCTGTTTGAGTCTGCATCATTTCTGTCTTCATTATTTCTTCTTTGAGGTCTGTGTTTTCCTTTTCTTAATCTCCACTTTCTCTTTTCTCTTATTCATTGTGTTTGTCTTTTGACTTTATTAAATTAGTCTCATTGAATCAGTATTGTGATGATGAAACTCAGAATCTTTCTTTTCTTATTTTTACCATACGAAACACAGTGCGAGTTAAAAAAAAATTAGCAGCGCAATAAATCCAGTCAGGATTGTCCTCAAAGGTCTTTTCAATAACTTTCCTCTGTAGGACGCCAAGTGACCAGTCACCCACACTCTAAAGCAGAAAGTGTGTGCTAGCTCCTTCACCACAGTTACCGATGAGAGAACAGAAGCCAGCCGTGGGAAGTCTCTGATCAGCTGAGCTTTGAAGATCTTGAGTGCCAAGAAGATCCTAAAATTAACTAACTGTTGTCATGTTTGCACCAATATGGTGCTTCAATCAGAATTAGTGTGGTTAAATTATACTTGTTTAGCAACACTTGAGTTAACTTTTGATTTGTTGAAGGTCAAAGGACAATTCTAACAAGTTATATATAACGACATTCCGTCTTACATCCACTTTAAGTGGCATGTAGTGAATAGTGTTGTCATGATACCATAAATACTTCTTACGATACTATACCAGGTGAAGTATTATGATACCATGCAGTATTGTGTTAATTAACAATTAGAGTCTACAAAATGAACCAAATTTTCATAAATGCATAGATGTAAATTAAAACAGACCAGGTTTTCCTAAAGCCCCCAGTAGGTGGCAGTGATTGAGTCACTGAATTATTTATTCAAACGATTCGTTCAAAACAGGAACATTCATTCATTCATTCAGGAACAGAGCAAGTGACTGTTTTTATGAATGGCTTAGTTGATCATAGATTCACCTGATATGTGTTCAAAACACAGATTCATTAAGAAAAAAAACAACAAAAAAACTGTTACTCTGGGAAATTATAATCAGTGATAATGTTGTCTACACTAAATGCGGCGTGGTGCGACGCGACAAGACAAATCCCCGACAGTAAACTGATGCCTCGTTCTATTTATGACGTACTCCAGCACTCTCGATACTTGGAAGTGTGTATAATCAATAAGGAACTATCCATGTTCCCGTTCGCCATCTCAGAGTCAGACATGTTCCACTAGAACATCAGTGGAGAAAGGCATATAGTGAATCATAACACCATAAAATACATCATATACATAATTCACCCGCTATATTGCTAAATGTACCAGATTTTTCATATCAACAGAAAAGTATACCGGGATAACCTGGCTTCTCTTGAGACTCTCCTGCTTTGCAGCATAGTTAATGATATGCTAAAGGCCGCCGGCACGTTGACGTGATTGGTTACAAGGTAGTTTGTGACATCAGAAACACCAGCAATTTCAAACCGCTTTTTTGAGATGGTCTTTTTTTCACTTTCAGTCCCTGTGAACCGGAAGTTGCAAACAACTTTTCTCCAGTGCTGTGACGTATTTCCAAGTGAAACGGAATATTGAACAGAGGGCAGGGTTTTACTCTAGCGCTCCTCCTCTCCATCTCTACTCATAGCAGATTAACGGTTTGAGGGTTGTGGTTAAGCGTTTTCAACCCAAGCCGTCAAACTGACGTCATCAGAAATGGAACGCCATTCCAGACCGGAAGTAACTTTTCAGATTTTGATTAAAGATTACCACGGCAAACAATTTTTTTCTGTGTATTAACTTGCACGGATTAATTGTTCACCACAAGACTAGTAATATGCGCTAACAAAGTAAACAGGGTCAATTTTGATTTCATGTCGACTTTAAGAAGAAAATACTCGGCAATGGTGTTGACTTATGAATTTGCACATGGTTTGACCATAGAACACCACATAGACATATAAACAATATTAAAACCTTGATTTTCACCACAGGGGGTCTTTAAATAGTTTTATTTCCATTTTTATGTTTGAATTATTAAATGAATAGCTGTTTTTTCTTTGAGCTAAAGAAGCAAAATATATAAGTATTGTCAAAGTAAAATATAGTATTAAATCATTGAACGTGGCAAAAAATAATACATAATAATAGTGAATTTACTGGGAAATTCCTAGTAAAAAAGGATTTTTTTACCCCACCCCCATAGATTTATGATTCATGAGAGCTTCATACACTTCACACAAGCCCACTGAATGAAGATTGTAACTTCAAAGAGAACTTTTAAACAACTGGTTGTTAAGTTACGTAATTTTCTGAAGGAAGTGAAAGGGTGTCAGAATATGGGAATTTTTTGGAATCTGGGTGTGGATTTAACATGAAACGGTTATGTGATTGAGCCTCGGAGAGTGCTTTCACAGAGGCTGGTGTCTCCCCATTTAAAGGACTGGTCCCTCACAGTACAGGTTTCTGCAACTAGAAGAGCAATTAGCAATCCAGCTGTGATAGACTAACTATGTTAATTAGAAAAATTATCGGCCACAGTGTGGTGATTTATACATACAAATAGACACACATACTCAAAACAAACACAAGTGTAGACAGGCGTCTTCTGTAGATTACCATTGGTACCACTGGCCTTACCATTCACTGCTGTTGTCAAAGTCAGCCTGAACTCAAAATTCGCTCTTTTCGCTTTATTTGTTTGTTTGTCTTTTTGAACATCATGTTTAACTGAGGAATACATCACATTTTGGAAGTGGAACAGGTTATGAACTCTATTTTATGTTGACTTAAAATTAGATTATCTGGTTTGACAGCCTGCCACTATGGAGAAATGTCAACAAAGCTGTATGATAAAGGTCAAAAGATTGGATGTGTATCATCTCATAATTTTGGTTGGTTGATTCTGATCTAAATAAGGCCATTTCACATAATAGAAATCAACATGATTTAAATGCATTTAAATGTCTCCAGAATATATTGTGTTTTGCCTGCATGTACTGAATGCAACTACTTTAAAGAAACACGCCGACTTTTTGTGACTTTAGCTTATTCACCGTATCCCCCAGAGTTAGATAAGTCCATACATACCCTTCTCATCTCCGTGCGTGCCGCAACTCTGTCCGACGCACCCACCACTAGCCTAGCTTAGCACAAATGCTGGAGGTAAACGGCTCCATCTAGCATACTGCTCCCAATAAGTGACGAAATAACGCCAACATTTTCCTATTTACATGTTGTGATTTGTATAGTCTCAGTGGAAAAACCACAGTGGCTGTGGAATGATGTTTTTGTAATGTGCGATCAGGACATTCTGCAGTTTTCACAAGGACAGCCAATGTTGTTTAGCCGCCTCTGAAACACTGTTTTGCTCTGTTCTTCTGGGAAACACTAGCTTCTCTACAATCATTGATTTCTAGAGAGCAGAACTCAAATAGAAGAGATTAGGCTTCTGTCCTGTTATTTCCACTGTAAGGTGTACTGGGACATTTCAGAGGAGTCACACGGATCAAGAATCTCGCCTAAGTGTCTCGTCCAATTCTTCAGGCTCTCCTCCCAGAACAGTTCTTTGAGATCTGTAGTATTGAAGCATTTTTGTTTTGTTAGGATTTTCTCTTTAATTTTTTTTACCTTTTACAGAAGTAAAATAAGATAATTTTAAACTTTTAAAGTGTTGTTAGTTTGAAAGGGAATGTTTTTCATTATTTGAAGCTCAATCCAGGCTGTACTAAATTTCTGTTTACTAGAAAAGAAAAGAGACTGGCAACTGGCATCTGTCAAGGTAAAATGTCAATAACAAATTTTTAATGTAAAATTTCTGTGACAAGAGCCTCGTATTTTCAAGGCTGCTTCCCAGCCTGTTGTAATTCAGAGCATCAAACCTGAAATAGCTTTTCTGCGCATAATTGCAGGTGCTACACATTATGTATTAATGAAGGACACAGGACAGGGCGGGACAATATGAATAACTCACTCTGACAAAGTCAGGAAGGACTTAGTGCCGGGCTGTCTGCTCGATGGAGACTCTCTTTTCATCCTGTATCTCCCTGTTGGCACTGGGTTTTAGTATGAAGAGGAGAAGAGGAGTGGTGGGAAAGATGTGTGGGGTGTGGATGACGGAGAATAATGCAGTGAATTAGCTCTTCCTTTCTCTCTGTATCCTCCCCGCTTGCACCTTCTTTTCATCCTTATCCTCTATTGTACAGAAAAGAGTTTTGCTTCCATTCATCCATTTTGACTTCAGGTCAAAACCTGTGGAAAATTACAGCCAACTTACCGGGGGGAAAACAGAAATACTCTTCTATGAATTACTGAATAACATTCATATGGAGCTAAATGTTTGACATTCTTCATGATTACTAGAAAAAAAAGTTGTATATAATATGGCACAGTAGTATATAATATTCTATACAGTATCTTTGAGCACAAGAGGCAAACCAAATGTGTATAAGAAGCCAAACGATTTGTTTGTTTTTGTCCCGGTTCTGTTCAGTTAGTTTCATTTTCATGGACTTTTAGTTAGTTTTTTCAGTCACATGTTCTCCTTTGTCTTAGTTGTCTTAGTCATTGAATCATTCATTCAGCAGATTTGTTCAAAAATGCTGATTCATTCAGGAACAAAACAAATTACTCTTTTATGAGTTTTCGAGTGATTCACTCTGCTGATTTGTTCAAAAATCAAATGAAAGAATCATTCAGGATGGAAACACCACTACTGTGTGCTGATAAGTGTTGCAGCATTTCTGCTGTAGCTTTGTTTGGAACAAAACAGACAAAATAACTGTCAATATTGTGTCTAAAAATGTAAGTTACTCTATATTTGCTTATTTATTACTTACCTTTCCATTGTTCTTCTATGTAAGCATGCGCTAGATGGACGTGTTTGACCGTTGCGCTCGCCTCTCGCGTCTTTTGCAGTCTCGCTTATGACAAGGTGTTACGTCCGCTTATATATTTGGCATCTAGAGGATATAGGACGTAACACTAACAAAAGAAAGAAAAAAAAGAATAAATCCAAAAATGTTATTAAAAGGGTAGGATATTTTACTCTATTGAGGATCACTGACAATCTAAAAATGCTCCGCTGAAGTTACAAGAAGTCCAACTTAAAAAAACACATTTACCCAGAACTGCGCTGCCTCTCCCATGTTTTTCTATGTAAACATATGTAATCATACAAACAAACACGTCCCATTTTTGTGCAGCATCTTTCACAGTGTTCTATCACAGAGCTCAAGTCAAGATTGATATTGATTAAGTTTGATTTTTCCAAATCTGCACATTTATGATTTAATATGTGTTTTTTAGGACAAAATGCTAATTATAGGCTTTTGCATTATGTACAGATGGAGGATCGTTTTCCTTCTGATAGTACAGGGCACTGAATGACTTTGATGATGCCAGTTCCAACAGGATTATGGGATTTTGTAAGGGTTGATGTTTGTGGTCTGGTAATCTTTTAAGCTTATCCAGTGGACATGCCACCTTACACACATACTGTTCATACACACACTCCTACACAAACTGAATACACAAACACACTGTGTTATCTTTCTCAGTCTTGAAGCTCCAATCATAAGCCCCTTTCACACAGCGCTTTGAACCCGGGAAATTGCTGGCAAATTGCCAGAGTGCCTTCTGTGTGAATGCAAACACGACCCGGGATTGATGCCGGGATCGATGCCGGGTTGGGGACCTAGTAACATTGCCGTGTTCAGTCCCGGAACGCGCTGTGTGAACAAAAGCCGTAATAATGCCGTGTCGTAGTGATGACGCTGAAGCCGGGATCGTTCGCCAGCTGTGAAACGGTATGTAATGCGCAAGTTTATGATCGAATCAGAGAACAAAATGGACAAGCTTGGTTTCTCGAGAGAGAAATCGCAGCTCATAAGTAAACTTAAGACACTGCTGAGACATTACAAGTCACATCGATATCACGTGTCTTTACGGGATTTTTACGGGTCGTGTGTGAACGCACTCTCTCATTCCGGAAAATCACTCGCAGTGTGAATGAACCAAAATCAAACGAACCCGGGTCAAATCCCGGCTCAATTTATCCGTGTATTTTCCGGAATCTCTGTGTGAAAGGGGCTATAGACTGATGGACTATGTGTAAAGGCAGGCACGTGCACAGGTAGGGCTCAACCTGTGCAGAGCACATGCCCTTTTTGCCCTTACACTCCGAAGTGCCCTTTTTTTTGGTGGTGTTTTTTTTTTTTTTTTTTTTTTTTAAATCAATGCTATTGGTCACCCTTTACGCCTGTCTGTCTGTTTTACAAATATTTAGCCAATTAAAGTTCTTAAAACGAGCTTGTGTAAATCTTATTCGATCCTCAAGCTGTCGTGTCAGTAAGCGGATAACTCCGCCCCCTCTATATTCACTGAATCAACTGAAGTTCCACAGCAGCCGCACAGTAGACTGCAGCTGAACGAAGTTTTGCGAAGGGTAAATAAATATATTGTTGTTTGAATAAGTACTACTAAACACTATGTCTATAAAGGCTCATATTTTATTTGTTTTGATGACTCACTGACTGAGACATGTGGGACGTCGCCTGAGAGAGAGGTCTAGGCTAGCATTTGCCATCTAGTCATAGCCAATACATAGCCTAACGTTACACTTAAATAGCCTGTGCATACAGTAGCATTTCATCTTTTATAAAATGCGATTTTGGCCAAATGTATTTTACAACAGGAAAAACTGAGCGCCCCGCCTATATAGCTAACTTACAACAAACTAAGTTAGTTTGTAACCTGTTGATGAAAATGTAATGTGATGCCGGCAGGCGCTGACGCCGTTTTAATGACGGACAAAAAAAAGTGCACATTTACACACATTTGCTGGTCAAAAACTATATATTGATAAGTAATACAACAACATATAATTTATTTTTACCATCGGAAAATCATAACAGGTGCACCCCCGCGCTGTTTCGCACTGGAACTTACACAAAGCGACGAGTGATCCTCGTCACCTAGGTAAAATATATTTCTAAGAAATTTCTTCTTTGATTTATGATTGCTGATACACTTAATTTATTAACATTTAGGCTAATCATGTTATGGTAATAATATTCAATTATGGTTAATTTAAGGCTGTTAATATGCACGTATTCGCTATCTAGCAAATTTTTTAATCTATATTATTCTATACTCTCCGCTTGTCCTCACATGTATAACATTTAGTAAAACATGGTTTTAAGGGCTTCTTTAAACCTATTACAACAGCAACCTTCTTGTCAAAAATACTTGACTCATACATAAACATGTTAACCAAATAATACAAATTAGCTTATAAAACCAAACAGAATAGCTAAAAAAATTCTTTTTTTTTTATTGAACTTTATGCACTTTTTTAATGAACTTTGCAGAGAAAAAATTATATATATATATATATATATATATATATATATATATATAATATATATACTCTTTTTTAGCTATTCTGTTTGGTTTTATAAGCTAATATTATTTGGTTAACATGATTATGTATGACATTGAGAAGAGGGGAAGGTAGAGCAATGAGTCAAGTATTTTTGACAAACTATTTTGAAATATAATTTAAGTAATTATGTCCAACTCAATTCCAGATTATAAGAAACTATAGCCATACCTTTACTATAGCATATCCAACATGTATCTGCCTACCTGGCAAAAATTTGATACTGTGGAGGACCAGGGATGTTGGTCTCTTGAAGGTCTCTTATTCACTAAAAATATTTCACAATATTACTGTTTTTGCTGTATTTTGGATCAAATAAATGAAGCCTTGGAATGAATTAAATCATGAATTACATTCTGCATGATAACATATAAAGATTTCACAGTGATCTTCTGTAATTTTATCTTCTGTTTATCTATATTATCTATATTATTATTATGGTTGTTATTAATCGAATAAATCTAAAGCTTTTGAGACTATTATTATTTTGTGTTATTGAATTTGTCATGAAGATGTGACCATTTCTTCCTTTTATGTAGGCTTACTAAATAATTTTGATATAAAAAAGGTAGGGGGGGTGCCCTTTTTCAGTTTCAGCACATGCCCCTCAAAAGGTCTGTGCACGGCCCTGTGTAAAGGCCACGACTTCCTTATCGAACCAAAAAACAGCACCCTGCTAGGCGGAAGCCCATCCACAACACCTTCGGCGTCTATTTCTGTGCTCACAAAGACCAATGAAAACATCTGTCAGTTAGTGTGAAATCATCCTGGCAGCACGACTTATGTCATTTCTGGTAAGAGAATCACCTATCAACCGTCTCTATTGCTGTATCGTAAATGTTACGACACGTGGGCTTTTCAAATCAATGACACAGAGACTCTGCAGGTGAGCTGTGGATTAATTAATTTAATTTGGCCATGTGTTAATGCATGATTGTAAATTATTCCTGCGTTCTGATTTGAGCTCCCATATATTCCTTGAGATAATTTTTTAAATCCTGTTTGGTGATAAAGGCCTCTAATCTGCATGACAAATACATTTTTAAATGCATTATATCAACGATGCAGAGACGCACTGATTCAAATTCTAAAATCAGGGATTACAAAGGGTGCCTTTCACCCTGTACGTAAACCGTGATTCTATAATTGAGTATTAGTCCATAATATGCCATAATCTGCATAAGAAGATATGTGTGGATTTAGAGAGAGAGGCAGCGTTATTATTGCACTAAATTCTAATCGAATTTTACTCACACTGTAGTGATGCGTGCTTGTATTGTTCCATCTCGCTTCTCTGATTGCATGAGAAGTATGCTGAATGTTGATATCCCTTATGTTGTTTCAAACCTGACTTCTCTTCTGTGGAATACAAAATTAGATATTTAGCAAAAATGTTTTTGGACCCCACTGACTTTTATTGTATGGATTAAAAACATTCTTCAAAATCTCTTCTTTTATGTTAAAAACAAGTTTATACATGTTTGGAATGACATGAGGGTGAGTAAATGATGACAGACGATTTTAGGTGAAATATCCCTTTGTTTTGCGCTTGTCATCGACATGATGTGTAAGAATGTATAGATGTAGAATTCATGGACCAGCGAACAGAGCCTGCCAGTGGGAATTTCCACATCAGATGGTTTAATGACCATTCTCACATGACTTATAGGTTTCCCGTGGCATGTTTTGCTGTGCCCTGCAGGTTGTGGACGTTTCTCTTGCTCTGAAGTTTGGGGATGTTGTCTGGTTGATTAATGGAGTTGTGACTGTTTCTGCATTGTCTATCAGCTCTATCTTGACGGCATTACAAACTGTATGAGGCAGAAGTTTTCTTTTTCTCTTGACAAACCTTTTTTTTTTTTTTTTTAACCCTATCAGTCTTTCCATCTTTTTCACTGGATTTTTCCAAGGAAATGGTGTTCTGTGATGTGAATCAGCAAATGTTTTTATCTGTCAGGCTTTGTCACACCTGTATTTCTCCATAGCTCACACAGACATTTTAAAGATAACAAAAAATGGCCTATTTGCATAGTTGTGGAGAGATAAGAATCTTATAACTCATATCTGTAAGATCTGAGTCATATTACTTTTCAAAGCATTATTCTATGTGTTTTTCCATGTCAGCTTAGATAAATGTTGTGTTAAAGAACAGTATGTGTCATGTTCGGGTCCTAACTAAACAAATGGCATTTAATATTAACTTTGTACTGTCTAAGATTTGTGGATGGCTTACAGTTTTCCTCTCTGGTGTTTAATTTTTGACCATAAATAAAGATTTTTATAAGTTGCATAACAAGTGTCTTTTCTGTACTATTTTAAACCACATGGAGTGTCTGTTTGTTGGAGTTTTCCAGTTGTTCATACAAGTTCATTATTTCTAAAGGCTTATTTTTTTAACTTGACTAATGTTTGAGAGAAATGTAATGTTGAAAAGGGATTTTGGATTGTGTTCAGCAACCTATATGCAAAGCCTATTATAGAACTGTAAGTGATTTAGGGTATTTTGTATTCAGTTAAGGTGGATCCATTCATTGGAATAACAATGTAAATTGTGTTTGTTCAGATGTTTACTGAGTGTTTTCTCTGGTAGCTTTGTGCAAAATTATTTGCTCAGCTTCTTAGAAAAAAGTAATTAGTTTCTTTGTTGAAAAAAAAAAAAAAAGTCATTGTGTTTCCTCTAATTTTCAATTGGATTTGTAATCCATTGATCTACCTACGTCTTTAAGAACTGTTCTTTAAAACCTTTGCGATCAGCCAATATGAATCCAGGCTTTGCTTTAATGAAACTAGCACACAGCCTCTCTGGGGACAAGTGGATAAACAGTTATTGTGTGAAAGTTACAGAAACTAATGGGTTTTATTTCTCACTTTTGAGAATAATTCCACCTCCATTAGCTGCTCTCCATACAGTCAGCTCAGTGCATTTTGAATGCTTTTTTTTTTTTGGTTTTATTAATAATTGATTTTCCAGCTCCTGCAGTTGTAAAACTTTTTTGTGCTGTCACTAGACAAAATTAATTTGAGATCTATGGTAAAATAATTTTGATAATTTTTTGAGATCTATGGTAAAATATTTATTACAATGCAAATAAATACAACAAAGTACTCTCTACCTACTTTTGATTTGTTTAAATATGAGAAAAGAATATGAAATAACCTTATAAATGAAGAATGAAGTCAAATTTTCTATGACAAATATTATACCTCTTTCCCAAGATGCATTTGTGCATAAATGTAATGATTTTGTGCTGTACAATATGGGAAACAATGCTCTAGTGTACTAAGTTGGGAATATTACTACCATTTTTCTATGCCACAATGCTCTTTTTTAAGTGAGCACATTGTCAGATATATACCCTGGAACAGGTTTGGATTAGAAATCCACTTTTTATCATTGTAAAAAAAACAAGGGTAACTAAATGTACAAGCGTATGCTTCCTAGCCTGCGGCTCTCAGATGGTAACATCTATAAAATGTCATAAATTATTTATGTCCACTTTAACTAGATTTCCTTGAGAAATTGTTGCACTGATGTTCAACAGAGGCAATAAATTAGCAGCATATGGCAATACACTAAAGAGAATTACATTTGCCCTGTGAAATCTGGGCACATTATCCCACCTGTTCTCTATGGGATCACCCTGACATTTGCTGCATTAATATCCACTGGTTGATGAAAATGGACCATAAGTTCCATAATGGTCAACGTGCTTAACTGTTGTAAAGTAGTGCCTATGACTCCTAAACCCTCTAATTCTCTAACCTCACTGTATCCTTGTTTTTTGTCTCTCTCTCTCTTTTATTCTCTAGCCTGTGAGCTCATGAATCAGGGGATACTGGCATTGGTGTCGTCGACGGGATGTGCTGCAGCCAACGCGCTACAATCTCTGACGGACGCAATGCACATTCCTCACCTGTTTATTCAGAGGAACGGAGACGGCACACCCCGCGCTGAGTGCCAGCTCAATCCCAGCCCAGACGGAGAGCGCTACACGCTGGCCGCACGCCCTCCTGTGCGTCTAAATGATGTCATGATCACGCTCGTCTCTGAACTGCGCTGGCACAAGTTCATTGTTTTCTATGACAGCGAGTACGGTGAGTAACGGTGAACCTTTGTGGCATCCATCTCCAGTTGGGAGCCTGGTTGGAGGTTAATGATAGGAGAGCAGGGGTCACACTGACAGTTGTTCTGTGACGTATCAGCTGGAATTCACAATTCATCATTTTATTTTGGTGCATAGAAATTTCAGAGGACTTTTCAAAGCAAAAAACTATGTTGTCCTCGAGCAATGCTTAAAAATAAATCCTTCATAGTGCAAAAACAGTTAAAATTTGATGAGAGCAGGTGGACTCTAGCAGACTAAAAGGCAGGCCTTTTGTCAGTTGTTAACCAGCTTCAGGATTGTAGTGTTTTGAAAACCATGAAACTGTCAAAGTATATAAAACATGGACTAGGTTAACCTTCTGATTTCTTCATTGAGCCAGTGATGTTCAGCTGTATGGGAATAAAAGTTTGGCTGTCAAACCAGAATTGTCTCTATGTCGGACATCTTTAACAAAAAAAATTTAACCTGACCTCTATCAAAATGTAATCAAGCCCAAGAATGAGGATTGCTCTTTATCATTTACCCTAACAGTACAACTGTATTCTTGATCAAATAAATGCAGCCAAAAACAAATAAAACTTTGGAACAGTAGTGTAAATAATAAACAGATAGGAAATTTTTTAATTCAAACCAGCAAATAAACATTGGAAATATTAATATTTGCATTAATTAATATTGTCACGTCAGGAAGGTGATAGACATATATGAACATGATTTCACCCTTCTAGCTCATTTCTGATTGGATAAACTGAGGGTGATACAACCTACAGTACCTTTTGTTACAACACTTCCTAGCCTCAACCCTGGTTTTGTGCCTGAATCCTTACCCGCCCTTAAGATAATACCAGGCTCAAAACACATTAGCTGATGATTGTCCACGTATTTATGGGTTTCAGTGTTCCCAGAATATGCTTACAATCAATGCTATAGCATTTGCAGTTTACATTAATAAGGTCTTTAGTTCTGCAGCTTTAACTGTAAGTTCGTTGTTCATTGTCGGGTCTTATGTGGAGTATATTGTTTCCTGAAAACAACACAATAAACACAAAAAGGGTTTGTTGGAGAAGATCAAGCATAAAGCTCCCGCATACAAATTCTTTGTACTTACTATTGACACCAATTAACACTTAAACTGTAACAGTCTCCTCTGCAGTGCTGCTGGCTCTGAAATTGTGAATTTTAACAAAGAATTTTTTGGTTTATTTAGCTTGCTTTTTAAAGGGATAGTTCACCCAAAATTGAAATATACTCACCCTTAAATTTTTTCCCAAACCTGTGATTCTTTCCTCTTGTACAATGCAAAAAATGTTTTTATTAATTACCCGTAGCAGATCTATACAAGTGCAGCTGGGGAAGGTGGAGGGTTTCTGAAAGTGCGCTGCACTGTTACAGCAAATGCTAACCAAATATTTGACGGTTGAACACTAGGGGTGGGAAAAATAAGTGATGCATCGTGATTCTCTCTCCAACGATTCTGGATCAATTTTGAGAATTTCAGAATCGATTATGAGCTTACTTTTTTTTTCGGATTGTGAGGTGCCTAAAGATTCCCACCCCTATTGAACACGCGAGCTAATTGGCTACTGATACAGCAGGAACCAATTAGCTGTGCCCTATAGAGAATTATGTGATTGCAAGCTGGTTCAGTTAAGGACCTATAAGCCTGTGCCATCTAGAGTTTCATGACAGAACTTTGTATTTATTGCTCTTTTTGAGACAAAACACCATAAAAGCATAATTGATATACAACTGCACTGCTGTTTATTTCAAGTCTTCTGAAGCCATATGATATATTTGTTTGAGGATCAAACAAAAATTTAACATGACATCCACCCTATGGCTTCATGAGAAAAAATAACAATGTTTGATTTGTGAATAAATCAGTACTTTGAGATTTGAGTGATTTGTTCATGGTCTGATGTGATTCTCTAATTCAGCTCATAGACTCAATGATCAGTGTATAACAGCTTGCTGGAAGGGAAGATTATCAGTGAAAAACAGCTTAAATTATGGTTTATTCCTCACAAGGCTTTCATTGTGCTTTATAATACTTGGAATATAGCTCACAAATGAGATGGACTACTTGTATGGTGCTTTTTGAAGCTTGTTATTGCGTGGACAAACAAATGATGACAGAATCATTTTTGAGTGAACTAGAACCAGCATGCAGGCCAAATCTCCTTTTGTTCCCATCTTATCTTCTTAAAATCCCCATTATCCCAAGCAAGTCTCTGTAGCCCATAGCTCATTCTTTGCTTTGGGGTTGGGTGGTTTGCTGTGCTAACAGTATGCCATCTTGGATTCAAAGGTCTTGATGAAAAGCATCTCACAACCACTATGGGGCATTTTGATCCCCACAGTCAAAGCAGAGCTCCCTTGTGGTCCACGTCTACAGTATTTCAGAATGGATTCAGCTAAACTGCGCTGTAAATAGCTCAGCATGTATGCTAGGGCTACAACTGCTACTGAATTCGGCTTCAGGCAGGTTCAGACAGTGGGCTGAGATGAGTCATAGAGCGCCAAGCACCCTGGAGCAGGTAACATCATTCAAACCGTATCACAGAGGTCAGAGGAAAAGCCCCAATCAAGACGTATAACATGATTGATGGTGGTGCAGAGCTCTTAGCACTGAACATGACACCCTCCAGTCACTCTGGATGTGAAATACGCATTGATAACAGGCTTCTTGGCAAGGGCATAGGTTGGTAGGACATGCTGTTGTTCATTTGTTTGGTTTCACTTCATTTTGATGGACCCTTCAACACATTCTGTTGACTATAAGTAACGTTGCACCTATAGCTCTCATTAGAGTGTTAGCAGAGTATTAGTACACTGGTTGGGTTATGGTTAGAATAAGTTGACATGTAGTTGCAAAGTTATTTATAGTCAACAGAATCTTCAAAAGGGACCATCAAAATAAAGTGTTACCATTTGGGTTTATTTAGAATATTTATCTGTCTGTCTATCGTTCTATATTTCTGTGTATCTATCTGTCCATCTGTCTGCCTGTTGTTTAGTCTGTCTATATTTTTCTACTTTTGTACAAATGAATAATAAAGAGAAAAAAAATAAAATTAAATTGATGTTTTTCTGCATTGTTTTCTGGTGTTTTAGACAATGTAAATCGTTGAAGCGATTCTCAAGATCTATACTTTCATTATACGGATGAAAACATAACACTCAGTGCTTCTATTATAATCACTCAAAACTGTGATGGCTTGAACAAAAATAGGCATAATCACTTGTCTCACAACTTTTCTTTTCATATTTTTTTATTTTTATTTATTTATTTTTTTTACAAATCTACACCTTTGCCTTTAAACTTTTCAACAAAACCACAATTTCATAAAATATGCTAATGTTCACAAGCTCATTCTATATTAAAAATAGATACACTGAGAACTGGTTTTAGACCAGCAAAAACGCAGTGACATTTGAGGAGCAGTGCGTAAATGATCTGACATTATGAATCTGCTTGAAAAAGAGAAAAATCATTTATCCGAGATCTCAGTCTCAGTTCTGCTCTCGTCACTTCTGTCACACTGGTGCAGGAACACTGGCAGTACAAATTGAAAATCATGCAGGCTGTGGGTGTGTTAAAAATATACCCAGAATCTGAAAGCAGGGAAAACTGATCTGAAAGAGCTGTTACTCCGATTCAGGTGGATGAAATACCAGAAAAGTGGCTCAACAGTTAGAGAGTGTTTGATGTGAGAGATATAGTGTCTGCATGCACCTTGACTTCATATTAAGTTAATTTATGGATCTTTAATATATACTCACTGATTCTCGCTTTGTATTACAACCTAATTGCTTATATGTGAATCAAGTGAGAAAACTCTAAAGCATCGGCTTTATAACTAACTCTTAATGCATCTAGGGCTCGATCTGATTCTGAGTTGAGTAAGTAGGTCTTTCTCACTCTTACTATCATTTCTCATTTTCAAGCACTTTTTCAAGCACTTACAGTATAGCTGGAATGACGCATCGCTGTAATCGATTACGTTGATTACGTAAATTAGTCGATTTGCATGGAATGCGTCGATTCATTGCACTGTTTATGGTCATCCCCAATGATGGTGGCTAAAGTATGTGTTTTTTTAAACAGAGACCAAATTAAATGGTGCATTACACAGTCTGTAAAACCACAGGAGCACAACTTCTATGCAGAAGCATCTGAAAATAAAACATCCCAGGGCTTTCCTACCTCAAAACGATGATGCGGCAGCATAAGTATTTGGATTATTAAAGGGATGGTTCGGAGTAAAATCAACCTGGGGTCCTTTGCACCATGACATCGAGCCAAATTTTACCATTAATAAATCTTCACTTATTAATGAAAAATGGAAAATTGCTGGCATCACATATTTACATCATCTGTTCTTGGATAATAATTTCATACATTTTTCTGAATTAATAGAAAAATATAATTTAGGCAAAGATCAGTATTTTTATTACATACAAATTAGCCATGCTATTAGAACTAAGATTGGCAACCTTCTTCCTAAAACTCCACCTCTTATTGAAAAACAAAAACAAAAACAGCAACACAAAAAAAATACTTTACAAATTATACACTATATTAATAAATACAGATACAACATATTCAATAAATATTAAACAATGGGAAAATGACCTTAACATAGTCACAGATGTCAATTTCTGTTTAAGTAGAAATACCAACATACAAGTAATCCAATTTAAAGTAATACACAGAACACACTTAACCCAACATAAACTGTTTATACATACAAGTAATCCAATTTAAAGTAATACACAGAACACACTTAACCCAACATAAACTGTTTAAAATGGGATTATCAGAATCAAACAAATGCGAACACTGCAATCTCACACAAGATGATTACTTTTATGCCATCTGGTCTTGCCCCCCGTTACCAAATTTTGGAAAGAAATTACAGGAAAATGATCTGTTTACCTTAAACTTAATATCCCGGCAAACCCGTCATTATGTCTTCTAGGAGACACAATACAAATAAACCCTCCACTGGAACATACATCACCCTTACTTCTGTCTCTAGTTATCACCAAGAAAATAATTTTGATCAATTGGAAAAATAAAAATAAAATCAGTATTACATAATGGCAACAGAGATTAATAGACCATATTATCAAAGAAAAACAGACGGCTATCCTCAAACACAAAATAACTAAATTTAAATTTAATATTTGGCACCATTACAGAATTCCTAAACATTAGTGTGCCCTGAGAGGTGAATTAATGTCTTACCAATTACCTATATTACGTAGAACATGCATACCTGTATCATCCTTGTATCAATATTATTGAATACCCTCCGAATATACTTATAACCTGTATTAATATATCAGGAAATGTAAAGGATAAAGACATCTGATATATTCGTGGCATTGTTTTGCATTTTACTAGTTAGTATATTATGTATGTGTAGGGCATGTACGTGTAACAGTTGTGTTCCTGTTTAGTCTATTTAGTCACATGTCTTTTGTTTTCCCGCCACTTATCCGTTGCCATGTCTACCGTCATTAGTTCATCATCTTCACCTGTGTCTTGTCAATCACCTTCATCTGTGTCACCTGGTTTATGTTCATCAGTGTCTGTATTTAGTTCCCTCTGTTCAGTCAGTCTTTGTCTGTTCTCGTTTATGTAACCTCGTTACAAGTGTATATCACTGAAGTTATATTTGTAAACACTTTGAATTGGAGCCTTCTGCCTGCGCACACCCTGACAGTATGTATATGCCTAAGACATTTTATTATTATTATTGTTATTAATATTTCTATTATTAGGTATATGGGCATATATAACTATATGAAGGTGTATATATGTAGGTGTGTGTATATATGTATGTATTCCGCAATTACTTTGAATTACCTTTAACTGTTGCTATGATTTGCGTGAAGGGCTTTAAAGGCATGAACTACACACATATCTAGAAAATAAGTACCATTACCTTACCTCTAAATAAGCTTGTTAAATGCTGTGGACTTTTTTTATTTTTTTTATCACTAATTATGTCTGTTTAAATAGCATTGCAGAAACTCATCTCATTATTTGCATTGATTTACTCTAGCCAACTTATTTTGGTGCTATTATTTTTAGAAGGAGCAGTAAACAGCCTTGAAGGATCGCTGTGTGAAAGGCTTTCATATAGCGTTTGAAGTTAATTATTTGTCTCTAAAATTCAAGACACTTATGTAGTAACTTTTCAGACAAAATTGATTTTGCTAATTTATCGGTTTATGCTGTTCTAAATGAATAATGTTCAAGATCTAATAAAAGACTATTCGTTTTTTAAATAAATGTTTGGATGGCCTCGGTAAACTTCTGTGCTTTCTAAGAGCTACAAGGAAAGGTTCTGTTTATATTTTCACTTGAGCTTGGTTCGGCACGGCACTCGAATGTATGTAGGGCCTACTGATGTCGCCACTCAGGATTGGTCACTTGTCTGTTGCCTTGCTATCAATTTCTCTGTAACTGGCTAAGCGCACTATTTGAGCTAAGTTAACCGCAAATTAATAATAAAATTAAAAGAAATATCTGATCATCCTCCATAACACGGTCACTATTTACATCTCATATCGTCTGTAAACGCTTGCATTGCCAAGGCATCAACTGACGCATTTGTATTACATTTCAAAGAGTTCTGTTATCAGCTCCACAGTAGAAAATGAAACCATATCCGTACCGGCTGGACCGGATCAGCACGGAATGGAACGGTTAAGCAATAAGAACGGTAATGCCTGAAGGTGGAGATTTTTATAGTGGGACTGTCAGTTTCTTGGCAACTGGTTCTCTCTTGAGCTGTATTTACAGTATTTTTGTGTACGTCCAGCCTCCATAAAGTGAGTCTATTAAAACGTCTTAATGTTGAGATCTTTTTGTGTTATGTAATTTATTAACACTAAGCTGGCCCATAGACCTGCGAAAGTTGGTTTTGCAAGCGAGTTCTCAGTTTAATTGATGTTTTGGATTTAGCTGAGCAGTCCCAGAGTTTACGAGTGTCCCTTTTTTAAGCGTGCCGCTGAGTAATGTGTCCTTTCGCTTTATTCACTAGTGTAGAACGGATAGCATCTTTCATCACCGCACCACTTGTTCTGAGAAGTGATTTCTTTTGCTCTCTTTCTTGCACACACACACAAATTGTTGTGATGATGATGTCTGATGATGACTATTTCGATTCATAGTGTTGCTATAATAACATATCTTTATCTAAAAAATATGGGCAAATAAATATGAGTATATTCATAGGCCATGGCTGCATCCGAAATCTCATACTTCCATACTATATAGTTGGCGAAAAACTGTATGTGACAAAAGGAGTATATCTGAATTCACAGTACTCATAAAAGAGTAGGCAAAAAGTACTCGGATGACCTACTAATTCCGGCGTGATTTTGAGGTGTGCATACGATAAATGCTTTACTGTCCCATGAGGCCACAGGAGAGGATTTATGAATGACAGTGAAGCGACTCAACTGACGCTGGTGGTCACATGATAATGACAACATGGCGAATGTAGTATGTCCGGATTATATTCATCTACACACACACACACACTATATCACTCTTATTCAAAATAAGTACCTACTCAAGAGAGTATGCGATTTTGGACGCATCCCCTGTGTGTGTCACTGTAACATTAGTTTCTTTGTGTCTTAGTTTGGCTTTCTAGGGACACTGATTATGTTATGCACCTGTTTCGAGTTGCGTTGATTAGCCTCCTTGTGTTTTTAAGCCCTTATTTCCCTTGGTTCTGTTTTCAGTATTGTTTGTGTTATACATGGTTGTGTATCTTTACTCCTTGTTATTCTCCTTTATGCTTCCTAGTTGGATTTTGATTGAAGACTTTGTTTGTTTTACTCCATTCGTCGTGCGCTCATTGCAACCACCCCCACTTTTTGTCAGTTGTTATTGTATTGTTTTGTTTGGATGCTTTTTTAAATTATTAAACCCGTTTTTAATTCACCACAGTAAGATTTTAAAAGCATATGTTTTGTATTTTTGCCATTTATTTGTAATGTTCTGGATGTGCTCTTTGTGAAAATGCAGTGGTTAATGCTGAAGTCTCTCTCTTATGTTAGAACATTGGGGTAATAATGGAGTTTGTGTCATTGTGTCCTGCTTTTGAACAAGAGGATGATGACCCTTTTTTAATTGGCTCCCTGTTCAAGACATGGAGAACCCATCTCTAAGTGAGATAGAGAGGAAGAGAGAAACACAGAAGCTTTGTTTTACATTCTGGGTATGTCTCTGGGCAGTTCATATCACAGACAGTTAAATGAGCAACTGTGTCCAGGACTGTAGATTCTGCAACGCTGTCACGTGGACTCAATCAACAGTGTGTCAACCAAACCCTCTCTCATTTATTAGGACATAAGTATTCCAAGTCTTTCTAGGAAATGTGCTCCCCATGGCCTTCATGAGTAATACTCACACCCCAGCCCCCGGATCGCTGTACAACAGGCCAGTGGATTGAGACACAAGCAGAATCATGAAAAGAAACTATAGATGAAATGATTTTACCATCTCCTAGCAACTGTCTAGATGCCTTTGTAGAGGATCAAATGATGAGGTTTCATAACTCCTAACCCTATGTAGAACCAATTAAACATATCTTTTGAAAGGTTGTGGTCGATGACCTTTAATGCAAAGATCAAGAATCCTGCAGTCCATTCATCACAATGTACGTCATCTTGTGAAGATGCATTTATAAAAAAACTGAACTAATGTACGGTTATAATGAAATGATGAAGCAATATAGGTCTAGTACAGTCTTTGTTGTTGTGATTTTAAGTCTGCAATTTAAATGAATGATCTCATTCCTCAGTAATATTTTTCTGAATATATCGTGATAGAGCTTCACATTTATTTAGCTTAGCAAGATATTGCTTATATCAGACTGCAGTTCTTGTAGATGGGTTGTATTCGAGATCTTGCTGATTACATCATGATATGGCTGTACACTGTAAAAAATAAATCCGTAAAATAGAAAAAGTACTGGCAGCTTATTACCCAGACATTTATTCAGTAATTTTACGGACATTTCCGTTAAACACAACGCAATGAAGTTCAAAGTTCAAAATACAGGTAAAACACCTGTAAAAAAATAAATACGGAAAATTTCGTGAATTCAATACAGTGCATTGTGCCCTGTTTTTATGGATTTTTTTTTAGAGTGTAGATTTGTTACACAACATCATGCTGTTTTACTTAAGATGCAGCTCTAAATCCAAGAACAAGCCTTGTATTGTTATTTATTGTTTTTCAACCCAATAATTTCATTACAAATGAAGGAACAGGGGAACATCAAACTGTTGATTTGTTAGAGCTCCATTGATTCCCTGCACACCTCCTTCCCCCCTGTCTCACCCAGTGAGTCGGCAGCTTGTATATGCCTTTAGATATATAATTACACTCTTCAAGCAAATCCAATTTGTTTCTCAAAAGACTTCTCTCAGCTCTTTCTGTCTACACAACTGTTTTATATATATATTTCTGTGACCGTATCCTCAAGAGACTGAATTTTATTTTCAGTTTGTAGCTACAGCTGTGATAATTGAATTACAATGGTATTCTGAAACTAATCTCTGCAAGAGTTTGGAGAAATTGAGCTATTGTGTCTGGTGTGTTTGCTGGTGGAGATTAATTAAATATGTTCAGTGTATCCAAATACAAAATATTCAAATTCAGTTCATCCTGATGTATAGTATTAGCTAAAGTTAATTCTTCAGCTGATAGCAGTGTGAAGTGACATTTACCATTACCTGGACTTGCGTTCTCCACCGCGCTCTGTTAATGTAGCAAGCATGCTTTAGTCTTGCTCTTAAAGGAGACATATCATGCTTTTAAATTGTTCCTTTTTACATATAAATCATACATTTGTAGTCTATATAAAGCGGAACTGCAATGCTTGGGTCTGAATTCCTCATTATTATAGCTCCACAGGCCCCTTTTCTACCCCTTTTCTGATGTGCGTCTGAGAGCAACTCGTTTTGGTGCGGTCTCTTTAAATACAATTGAGACACTTCATACCCCGCCCACACTCGGTTCAACTCCACCCCGTTCGGCCATTTTTGTAGTTTGATAGCAGAGATACGATTATCTAGCGGCACAGAAACTTTGTATTCACACGTTATTAACAAAATGTCAACAACGGAAGACTTGTCCAGCCAGCCTTACATGTTCGAGCCAGAGTCGGAGCAGGAGCGAGATGAAAATGAAGACGACGAACCTGTAGAACAACGTCTTCATATGGATGTATCGCAATGGTGTGTTACTGTATTTACACATGAAACTTTGGTCTTCCGACCTTTTACCACCGTGTCGATTTATTTTGATTAATATGTGCGAGGGAGAGAGAGCAAGACAGCGTCTAGTTTGGAGACGGTGATGTCTTGTTTCCACTTTCGCCTGGCTCTGAAGAGAGAGAGTGAGCGCGCGCGCGACCGGGTCTCTCTCTCTGCTCGTTCTTTCAGTTAAACATGCGTCCTGTAACAAGTGCGGCAGTTCATCTACATTAAACGGTGTAATGAAGCGTGTGGGTTACTACATCCAACAACCGAACATTTTAACTTACCCTCTCGTAACTTCTGCATCCTTTAGCTTGGACTACAAAATTGCAGCGAGAAATAAAAATGGCGGATTGCTCGAAGTGTTGGGCCGGAAGTCATTGTCCTTATTTGGCAGTTCCGCTGCAAATACTGTGACGTAATAGTTCAAAAAACGTCATAGATAACAGAAAAATCGGAACAGGTTGAAAAATATGACCAAAACAGAATATAAAGATATCAACGAAGCACCTGAAGAGAATAATTTCATATTTTCTGTACTTCTAAACACTCCAAAAATACAACAAAATGCATTTAAGGGCTAAAAAAGTGCATTTGGCATGATATGTCCCCTTTAAACTGTCAAATTGATCTCTAACTCTTCTACAGAAATAACAGCTGCTGGAAAGTATTTTGAATACTCTTTGCTTATCGAAAGCCTACGGAAGCACTGCTAATGCCACTTAATCTAGTGCTACTCGATCACCTGTAGGGTAAAATGACCTGTTATCATGGAGCTGCTCAAGAAGTCCTCACAGTTTCCTTCAACTTTCTTTGTTAAAATGTTGATTTTTATAGCACTAACACATGCTTCATAACACTTTGTCTCTGTTGGCTGAGGGAATATTAATTAATCCATTCACTAATTAATTTTCTAAATGTTGATGGTCTTGAGTCATGGAAGAAAATGTGTTGTTCCCTTTCAGTCGCTCACGTTCGACGTAGTCACGTGTCGACTGATTGGGATCACGCTTAGGGAGCCTGTCATCGTCGAGTATTGATAAAACGAGCCAATGCACATTGGCGTGCGAGATTTGCATCTCACGCACCTCCCCGCTGTGAGGGTATAAACGCGGAAGCAGATGCACGCACCACTTGTCTTTCGCTTTGGAGCCGATCGATCTTCATGTCGATGTCTCTGAAGAGTGTTGATATATTCAACGAGCGAGTGTGTCGGTGCTTCTTCCAGAAGTCTCTCCCGGCACTGGTGTTTCTACAGCGCGAGTGCAGCGGTGGTCGCAAGCCTTCTGAGCTCTCAACTGCTGTTGTAACAGCATTCCTTTTTGTGTTTGTTTGTCTGACCGTCGGTTGAGGGCGAAGAAAGTGAGTGCTTCACTGGTACAGGCTGCACCGTTCCTGTCAGTGTTGCCGCAATCATTCCCCTGTGTGCTCCGGCACTGGTGAGAGTCAAAACTTCCTGAAAGAGCAACACGGGTGCGTTTGCGTCTTGAAAAAAAGATGTCATTCCACCTGTGCGTTTCTGGATGTGGTCGTTCCCTGTCCCCCTCTGACGGTCACAATAGTTGTATCACGTGTTTGGGCTTACAGCACGCTGAAGCAGCTTTTGTGGATAGTTCATGTTCTCATTGCGGGAACATGACTATTGCGGTGTTAAGACGATTTTGACTCTTTGCCTGGCATGACTACGATTCTGGATTTTCCAATAAAATTCCCCGCAGCGGGGCGGAGCACGAGATGCAAATCTCGCACGCCAATGTGCATTGGCTCGTTTTATCAATATTCGAAGATGACAGGCTCCCTAAGCGTGATCCCAATCACTCGACACGTCGACTATGTCTCTGTTCCCTCCTTCAGGGAACGAGGGTTACATACGTAACCGAGACGTTCTTTTATTATAAATTGTATATAATGCTAGTAGTTATATCATAATATAAAAATTAAAAAAAATATTATACTTATAAAAGTATTGTTATTGTTAATTTTATTATTATTATTATTATTATTATTATTATTATTATTATTATTATTATTATTATTATTATTATACATATATTATAGATATTTTTATTTTTGATTTTTCATGTTTTCATTGTCTTTTTTGCATGTATTTAAATTCTAATATACATCAAGATGACCTGCAGGCATTTGGAATGAGACTAATAACAATTTAAATGCAATAAATAAATAAATAAATAATACTAGCTTACTAAGATTATTGGCAGTTATGCTGAAAGGGTTTTCATTAGTGTATTTAGTCCAGCTTCTTGCTCAAGTGCTCAAATGATTAGAATTTCTTCTTGGTTCTTGTTCTGAGAGCACATGAGGCTGGTGTGGGGCGTGTAGTCTGTTTTGAAGGGAGTGCTTTGATGGTAAGTTGTCATGGAAACAGCTTGTAGTATACCACAGTTCACAGAGGGGGAGTTATGATCAAGTATACCAAGTACAAAATAATATGATGTTTGATCATTCTTGATGTCTGATTAGCTTTCCTGTGTTGCAATATAACCCTGAAAACTGGATTGTGTGGTTGTCTGAATAAATGTAAAGATAGACTTGATGTCAGACATGGAAGAAAGGACAGGCAATATCAATTTATAAGTTTGATAATATCTGATGATATGTTTGAGAATTATTATTATTAACAAACAAAAAATTATCATACAACGCAGATATGTGACAGGAAATTAAAAAAGTTGTGATTAAATAAGAGAAAAAGAAAAGGAAACTGTGAGATATATATATATATATCAGTCGTTCTTTTTGCTTAACCATGTGTCAGAATTTCAAAAACATCACTTTTTGACAACAATAGTTGTCAAACCAAAAATGTTTCACAGCTCTGTTGGGCAGCAGGATAAATCATATAATTGTTGATAAGTAGGATTGCAAAAATAAGCTACTTAGCTACTTTAAAAATAAAATAAAAGCCCGTAAATATCAACTTTTAAGACAGAAGAGAAAAATATCTTTTGAAATATATTTTTGTTGTTGATGCCCAACACATCCAAACAAACTACAGTATTTTGCCACAAACTCACTTGGTATGCTAGTAAAATTAGACAGATGTCAACAGCAAAGGTTGTGTGACATGCCCTCATCCTTAAAAAATGTGAACAAACTAACACAGGATAAAAGAAAATATAACCCAGAATATTATAAATATGGATTCGCTAATCAGTTGTACTCCTGTTGTTGAGTACTGTTGTGCATTTAGGAAATCTTCCATTTTCATTGTCAGCCTTTGTCAAGTAGGTAATGGTAATATCAATACATCTCCATTTTTTTTAAAGAAATTTGTGTTTATTTTATTTTATTTTATTTTGTTTTTATGATCATTTTGGTCTGGTCTGGCCACTGCAAAAATCGTATATCTTAAAATCTAGCTTATACAAAAAGTCGGTTTCAGATTTGTTTGCAGGGGAGACAAAGCTGCTGTCAGCACCCTGAAATCTAAAGATGGGCTAAACATTTTCTGCTCCTCTGTTTTGCTTCCTTACGTTGACAGGTTCTTGAAGGTATTCTGTTTCTTCTGCTTTGTTTTTTTTGTTTTTTCAAGCAGTGAATAAAAGACGAAAGGGAAAGTGTAGAAGATGCAGACAAGTTAAGCTCGTCACAACATTTTGACTGGCTCAGTGTCATGCTATGAAAATTTAATTACAGCTCAAAGTGAAGACCATAAATGTGCACAGTTAGGTTGAAGTATTCGTGCATTTTTATGACTGGTCTATATAGCTCTAATTAGACCTCATTTTCTAGACCTTCATTCTCACATTTTGACCCTTTTAGAAGACGGTTCTAGTGTCCTTTCTGCGAGTAGATGGTTCGAAAGCTCAATGATGGACGATTAAGCCATCAAAAAGCCACTTCACTAGACTGAGCACAACGTGACATGACATCCGTGATGCCATGGTTTTTAACCACCGTCTTTTGCTTTTTCTCATGCTCTGCCTGTTTCAGATGTGCGGGGGATGCGTGGATTCCTGGACCAGGCGTCTCGGATGGGTTTGGATGTGTCTCTACAGCAGGTTGACCGGAATGTGACAAAGGTCTTTTCTACCCTGTTCAGCACGATGAGGATGGAGGAGCTGAACCGATACCGGGACACGCTCAGACGGGCCATCCTGCTGCTCAGTCCTCGCACTGCCCAGGTCTTCATACACCAGGTAGGAGCCATTGTGAATGCAGTTCGGAAGTGATACACATATAGGTGGGAAGATGCAATGATGCTGTTATGCAGCAATGTCTATATATTTGAAATAGTATAATATGTATTAGGCTATAGAATATATACTTCATAATATACATCAATTTTATACACAATACAATATACATATATTAATAATAATGTAATATTATATTAAAGGGGTGGTATAATGCCCTTTCCACAAGATGTAAAATAAGTCTTTGATGTCCCCAGAGTGTGTATGTGAAGTTTTAGCTCAAACTACCCCACAGATATTTTTATATAGCATGCTAATATTGTCAATTTTTGAGGGTGAGCAAAAACGCATCATTTTGTGTCTGTCCCTTTAAATGCAAATGAGCTGCTGCTCCCCTCACAGAGGGCGGAGCTTCAACAGCTTGCACTCACACAGACATGCACTGAAAATTTCTAAAACTTTTAGCCTTTTATGTTCAAATCGGATTCAGACAATGATGGAGAGACTCAAGAAGAAGTGACAACATGTAGAATGCAACAGGACGTTTCTGAATGGTTAGTTGATGAATTTATGTAGCTTATGTGTAGTTATCTTCTAGTCATTGATTAGCATATTCTGTCTTGATAATCTATAAATCGTTGTCCTGGGGGTGGGTTTATGTAAATTTTAGGGTTGGTGATGTCACTAACCCTGAAGGAATGTAGTGTAGTCTCTACCAGCCGTTTGTTGTAGTCCTTAAAAAGTTAATTCTTTAAAAGCAAATGTCTCCCTTTGCTTTGAACTTTGAGCATTGTAACTTTGCAGATGTTGTTTATGCTCAAACAGCAACATTACGCACTAACTAAAGTTAGAAAAATGAAATCATAATCAACCACCCCTTTAATGTTCTATTATAATTAACCAGTAGAAGTCTGCAGACGTCTACAGAAAGTCCTGATTTAGTTTGAATAGGCTGTATGTGTTTGTGTGGTCTACACGCATTGTGTTGTTTGTTGTCCGCTAATAAGTCATTTTTGAATTAAGCTTTTGCTGGAGAGGCACATGGACTGTTGTGCCAAATGGGTTGGAAAATAACTAAAGTGGCTCATCCTGTGCATTGCATTCGGTTTAGCTGTAATCTCAGCAAAATTATCTGAACACTTTACGATTGAAGCAGGAGAGAATCGTGTTTAAATTAGTGGGCGCTCTTTGGGAATGCAGCGATTGCTAACATATAGAAGTTGTTGGTTTGAATCCTGATATAGGGATGTGTGAGGGATTACTACTGAGTGCCAGGAGGCTGTTTATATCTAAATCCCGCACTCTGCTGTGGTCACTGCCATAGGGCCCTCAAAAAAGAGACCTAACCAAATGACTCTTCCAGCTATTACAGTCACAGTTTACACTTTATTTCCATAGTCCACTTTAGATATAACTTTGCAACTACATGTCAACTACAGTAACTCTCATTAGAGTACTAGTAGAATAAGTTGACATGTACTTGCAAAGATACTTGTAGTCGGTAGAATGTCTCTTAAAGGGGTGGTTGATCATGATTTCACTTTTCTAACTTTAGTTAGTGTGTAATGTTACTGTTTGAGCATAAACAACATCTGCAAAGTTACAATGCTCAAAGTTCAAAGCAAAGGGAGATATCTGCTTTTAAAGAAATTCCTTTTTAAGGACTACAACAAACGGCTGGTAGGGACTACAAGACATTCCTCCCGGGTTAGTGACATCACCAACCTTTGAATTTACATAAACCCCGCCCCCGGAACACGATTTATAGATTATCAAGACAGAATATGCTAATAAATGACTAGAAGATAACTACACATAAGCTACATAAAATCATCAACTAACCATTCAGAAATGTCCTGTTGCATTCTACATGTTGCCACTTCTTCTTGAGTCTCGTCTCCATCATTGTCTGAATCCGGTTTGAACATAAAAGGCTAAACGTTTTTGAAATGTTAAGTGCATGTCTGTGTGAGGTAAAAGGACACAATCTCTTGAAGCTCTGCCCTTTGTGCCACGAGCAGCAGCTCATTTGCATTTAAAGGAACAGACACAAAACAGGGCGTTTTTGCTCACCCTCAAAAAGTGACCATTTTAACATGCTATATAAAAATATCTGTGGGGCATTTTGAGCTAAAACTTCACATACACACTCTGGGGACATCAAAGACTTATTTTACATCTTGTGAGAAGGGCATTATACCACCCCTTTAAGGGAGCATCAAAATAAAGTGTTAGCAGATATTAAGCCAACAGTCTACTAATACTCTAATAAGAGTTAGTTGGCATGTAGTTGCAAGTTACTTGTAGTTAGTAGAATGTCTAAAGTGGACCCTTGAAATAAAGCGTTAACCAGTCCCAAATTTCTGGAGCCTTTACAGGACAACTTTGCCGATCTATATACACTTATTTATTTAAATGTCTTAATGTAAATGTGATATAAGGGTTGAAAACTGCTCATTTTATCAGACAGCCACCTTGTGAAAGTGAGAATTGCATACATCCACATACATAAATGCATAACTAATTTATGAAAAAGCTAGCACTCCAGTGTCCCTGAGAACATTTTTAAATATGTTAATTATTATAATTGCTGTATTATTATACATAATCTTTGATCAAACCATATTTTTGCAGCATATCTATTGCAGAATTTAAAATAAATATTATTAATTCATAATCTGAGCTGCTTGCGAATCATAAAGTGCAGTGCTGATTAATTTTACACCTCTCACAAATCCTTGCTTTCCAGCTCAGCTAATTAGAAATGTGTACTGAGAGTGTCTTTTCTGAACATTTGTTTATTTGTGTATTTGTGTTTGGGTTTGCAATGCATAGCTATACTTTGGGAACAGAATTGTACCCCGAAGTTCAATAAAACTGATCAAAATCTCGCTTAGGGACATCTGAGTATATCTGTGTGTTATTAGATCAAATAGTATTACATTATTTAAAATGAAACATTCTGTTTAGCAAAAAGCAAGTTGTCTTAAAGTGTGCATAAAGTTATGTAGTAGTTCCACTACCGTTCAAAAGTTTGGGGCCATTAAGATTTTTTTTGAAAGAAATTAAAAAATGTAGTCCGCAAGGATGCATTAAATTGATCAAAACTGACATTAAAGACTTTTACATTTGTTACAAAACTTACTAAAGGATCATGTAACACTGAAGACTGGAGTAATGATGCTGAAAATTCAGCTTTGCCATCACAGGAATAAATTACATTTTAAAACATACTAAAATATTTCACAGTATTACAGTTTCTACTGTATTAGATATATGAATACAGCCTTGGTGTGCATAAGAGACTTCTTTCCAAAACATATCTTACCAACCCCAAACTTATGAACAGTAGTGTATAAGAAGATTTATATGAATACAATAGCAATAGCATTGTGGTCATCACAATTTGAAAGTATCTTAAATCATCAGCTAAATCAGGTTTAGCTTTAAATCTACTGATATCAACAGGTTTGTGTGAGGGTTAATGTTGTGTTGGTGGAACCAACATGTGTGTGCTGAGATTGTGTGCTGACCTGGGGTCAGTTTGAACAACATGGTTCTTCCACTGGTTAGCAGTGTGACAGCTGAGAGATAGAGTTCTTTAGAGCAGAAAAACATCCTGGGAGTTCTCTGCAATAGTTTAAAAAGTCTAAATTGAACTCTGAGTAGTCAAGGGAATGAGTTTACCATGCCATCTTTCTCCTGCTCTAGCCCTGTGGGCAGTAATTCACTCTTATCTGAATAACCTTGTCTGTTTGAGGAAGTCTTTTATATGTGTGTATTTCCATGGTGATTTGCTGCTCTGAGACACGGTCAGATAAACAGCTGGGTTCAGAGAGCTGCTATCAGTGTTTTAGGGAGGTTCTCCATGCTCTGATTCTTCCATGGCTCTCTATGCGATTCACACAGCCATAACCACCGCTGTGCATTAGGCCGAGCGTGTCGGCCTGTCGGGACTTGCAGAGAGAGGTGGAAAATAGCCAAGGACACAAGGTACATCCATCCAGTACATATAGTCTGTCATTTAATATCTGTCCACTCGTGCATGTGGACACATGGTACTGAGCACATGGTACTGAGCAAATGCTTCCAGTGGCCCCAAGGGGTCACGCACACGTCAGTCTTAAATTTAATTTCTTTTGTGCTGCTGAACAGAGTCTAAACTGCATTACATATATGCATCATGTTTTTGCCAAGGTGAGTGCTGGCTGATTTTTAGCTTGTGTTGCTAATAAGCTCGTAATGATTTTGACACCCTTGCATCATTGCATAATGAGTTTTGCACAGAAAAACACTTGTCACATTTCTTCTAACTCATTTTGATAAGTCAACTGTTGTAGAGTTGTGTTGGGATGTCTGTCTTAATGAAATCATTGTCTTTACTACCAGACATAAAGATAATCGTGGACAGCACAATTAGACACCTAGCATATCATTTTGTTCTCATTATGATATGAGTGATTTACCCTCCCCTGTCTGCAACACATGAACAGATACACATACTGTGTACACCTACCCTCTTCATATCCGTCAAAAGCAGCCCTAATGAGACTTCATTACCCACATCCAGTTGTATTTTAAAGATTTAATTATTAAAACACCAATGAACACTCCCAACGTGCTGATTAAAAAAAAGGAGGTTGGAGTAAGACCTGTTAAATGCTCACAGAATGCCAATGAGTCTCAGGCTCATCAATTGTTTTAGTCCCCAAGTCATTGTTTTTGTCAGGAGTATTAGGGGACTCCTGGGATGGGAGCTTTTGATTTTATTATTTTGTTTATCTAAACATGCAAATTCTTCTGCATCAAGTGGTAAGGAAGTCTCAGCAGAAATAATATTCGCAAACTAAATTTCATACTTTGTTGATGCCATAATGAGGCCGGAAATAAAATCGCTTAAATGAAAGTAATATTCCCCTAAACTCATATTTTCATAATTTCTCTCCCAGTGTGTGTGTGTGTGTGTGTGTGTTTTATTAATGAAAACATACACAAACCAACAGTGAAATGAAATTTCAGCTCACAGTTTACTGGACCTTGACTAGATTCAGCATGGGTATTCAGGAAACCTAATGATATTTTTCATTGTTGATTTTTTTCTTTTTTCTTTTTTCCTTCACTACAAGATGACATCTGTGGTGATTTAATTCTGCATTCTGCTGCAACACTATTCAAATACAAGAGTGCATCATTCCAATTTCATAGACAAGGCTTTGCATAACATAGCTTGGCAGTTTGTTTATAAGCAGTGACATTTCCGAATTGTTTAAAATCAAGCAGGTAATATGTTTGAAAGTGTTGTATCATATGAATCTATATTTTGCTGCTCTGCATGGTTTGATATTGCTAGTAGTGATTATAGCTGCCATGACAGTTCAGCCACCCATACCCTGAAATGTCCTTGTCCTGATGATTGCATCCATCTAAACCCTGACAGATGCCTTGTATATTCAGCTAAACGCTTTGGGATTTCACAGACAACACTGTAAATATTTAGTCTTTACTGTGACCTTTTCAAAGATGCTAGGACTAGGAATGAGAAACATAAGGAATTTAACAATTATAGTTCTGATTCAGATTTCACTTAATGTTTAGGTTAACGATTCCATTAACAATTCTTTTAGTGCTTGGTGCCAATTAATAAATACATGTACTTAACAATTTAAATCCATATCAAATGTACTAAACACAAACACTTCTTTTTGGTAACATATTTTAGTTGTTTTTATTTAAAAGCTGAATTTATTACTACATAATTCTGTTTTCAGTGTGTCTTTAATTACTGTTATACGAACAATAAACAGTCAGAAAAAGTGATGAATTGCTCCAACCAAACTTTTCACACAGCGAGTGCGTCATATTACTTTTAGAACTCTTCTGTTAATGCCAGTAGAACAGTTCATTAGAGATTTTTATTACATGGCTTGGTTGAATTCTAATGTAGAATGCGGTCTGTTATTTCTTGATAACAGAGTTTAAATCAATAAACTCCTTTTTAAATCAATATTTTGTGTCAAATTATTGATTTATTTGGTAGGTAGCCATGTAATAAGCGGGATAATGTAGAGCGAGGCAGTTGTTATAGTGAATACAACCCCTTCAGGCTTCAGTACATGTTTTTTTAATTTTAAAAATCTTATTTTTAGGTAATTTTTTATAGAATTAAATTTTTTGTGTGAAAACAGTCTACTAATAACAGTCATTTGAACAGTCTACACTGATCATGCTGTGTCTGTTGTTACATACGACCAGTGCAGGCATCACATTTGGAATATGTGTTGTTCATTTATTGTCGTCTTATTATTTATCAGAGTGGTTTAGTATAGTCAGTTCCCTTTCGAGGGAACTCAAACTGCATCTACTACAACACTTTGGGGAACGCCCTTAGCTTAATGCATCTGAAGTATAAATGAAACTAATCCAATCCTGATTGGTGCTGCTTCATGACGTAACATGTGACTGCATACACGGAAGCTACAAAGGGACGCCGGTGTTGTGCCAAATTTCGACCCCCTGCCAAATTATTACCCCCCTCGTTGAAGTCAGTACCTGATTGCCTAATCCTAACACCACCCCTAATCCTAATCCATCCCCCACAACTAATCCTAAACCTACAAATGCTAGGGGGGTAATAATTTGGTGGGGGTCGAAATTCATCACAACAACGGGTCTACTCTGCAATAAAGATTCTGTGGCTGGCATCTCGCGTTTGCAGTGGGGCTCGGAGGATGAGACCTGCGGCTCGTACCAGAGTTCCCACATGGGACCTGGCAGTGGTTCTCGAAGGGCTGGTCAAGGCCCCATTCGAACCTCTGGAGTGGGCTGAGGCCAAGAACCTTCCCTCAAGGTAGCTTTTTTATTAGCCATTACTTCTCTGAGGAGAGTAGGAGATCTTCAGGTGCTCTCTATATCTCATGGGTGCCTAGAGTTTGCTCCAGGCGACATTAAGGCTATCTTGCATCCCAGGCCGAGCTATGTGCCTAAAGTGCCATTTAATGTGGCACGGCCTATGGTTCTGCAGGCTTTTCATCCTCCACCTCACGTGACGGCGGATGAAGAAAGACTTAATTTGCTCTGCCCTGTCAGAGCTCTCAAGATTTATGTCAAGAGGTCTTCTTCATGGCGGAAGTCAGACCAGTTGCTGGTGTGCTTCGGGTCGCCCAAGAAGGGGCTTCCCGCATCCAAACAGACCATCAGTAACTGGGTCGTTCAGACTATCTCTATGGCCTATCAGGTGCGCAGCTTGCCTTCACCTTTGGCTCATTCAACCAGAGGCATGGCGTCCTCTAGAGCCTTCCCCTGCCTGGGAGCGACTTGCTTCATCGCAGAAGCTGTGCCGGCGTCCCTTTGTAGCTTCCGTGTATGCCGCCATGTTACGTCATGACGCAGCACCAGTCAGGATTGGATTAGTTTCATTCATACTTCACGCTAAGGGCGTTCCCCAAAGTGTCGTAGTAGACGCAGTGTCTCGTTCCCTTCTCAGGGAACAAGGGTTACAGTCGTTAACCCGAGATGTTTTTCTGTCCACATCACAATAAAAAAAAAATTAAAAAGATAATTAATCGATTGAAAAAATAATTGTAAGTTCCAGCCCTATCTGCTTTTGCGCTTCCACTTTATCAACACAGCATAAACCAGGAGCTGATACATCAATAGATTATGTATTTAGCTCACATATCCCACACACACACACACACACACACACACACACACACACACACACACACACACACACACACACACACACACACACACACACACACACACACACACACACACACACACACACACACACTACCTGCATTCCAGAGCCTCTGACCCCCCACCGCAGCAACAAATTAAGCCTGTCAGTGTGTTATCCATCACTGTCCGACGTATCCTCATTCATATTTGAAAAATACTCTCTCACTGTTTCTCTACATCTTTTCTACCTCTACTTGACTTCTCGTCAAATCTGATGTAGGATATTCTCGATCCCTTTTTCTGTCTGTCTTTTTTTTTTCTGTTTATCCTTGCATTTTTTTTAATCAATCCTCCACCTTGCCTTTGATTTCTCTCAAGCCCCAATAAGAACATCAAAGACAGAGTTCCTCGTCTATTCTCTGTTTCCTGTGGTTAGGTGATAGTTCTAAAGTGTGACTGTGAAACACCTGACCCGAAGGCTGCCTCACACACTCAAGAAGCTTTCAAAATCACTTTGAAAACTCTGCTGCTCTCAGCATCACCGCTAAAGCACTGACAGCACTCTGGTGTGCTTAGCATTACTGTTAACCTATACGGATAGGGGTCTACTGAATGCTGCTCTGAAAGTTCACACTGAATTTCTAGGCCTATTCAAGGTTTTACATGATGTCTGTGCACAGAACGCCTGAATGATTAAGGAAGGATGTGATTACAGTACAGATTTCCACTCTGTTGTGTTAGAAGCTCTTGTTAGAAGAATCTAAAGGGAATGTCTTTGATGTGGTGCACGAGTGAGTCAGCAAATCTTAAGGTGCTGAGTCACAGCTAGGTCAAGTTAAATCATAACCATGATACAAGTCTTTAAAAGACTCTTAACCTCTCAGGAAGCTCTTTCTGAACTCATAGAAGATGTCTTAGAATACACCTCTGAAGGCAATCGCATACCCAATTAATCAAACGCCTGAGGACAGGGTTCAACACTCTTCATTACAAAACTGTCTCATGTGACTGTTTTCATTCAAACTGTCAATCAACAGCACTGTAACCACTAACTAACTTACAGCCCGAGTTTGAATTGTTTTACACCTTTCTCTAAGTTGAAAAAATTGTTATGGAAAGTGGCAGGATGTTAGATTAAAATCAGCAAAGGTTACATCTGGCAGCTCGTCGACGTGATGGATGATTATTACTTATGTTAGTGCTTAACGTCAGGGGACATTTAAGAGCCCTTCAGAAATAAATTGTTTCCCGAGAATCCATTTCAGTAAATTACAATGAAACTCAGTGGAATCCTGTAATTTTTCTTTTTATTTAGAGGCATAATCTAAAAGTGTGAGCGCAATTTTTTTTTTTTTTTTTTTTTTTTTTAATTACTTTAACTCTTAAATTGTTATTAATCAATTCAGTCATGAATATCATAGTTCATAGGATTAAATTTGCAACTAGTCATCAGTGTGTGTTTATAGCCTGATTTAGCATGATATACCAGCTAGGGATTTAATACGGACTATTTCAGACATGCTAAATCAGGCAGTATTATAACTGATTTACAGGTTGATTGTTTGTTAACTGTGGGGAACTACTACTTCATCTTGAAGTGTTTGCTTAGTGTTTGTCATTATAAAAATGAATTGTTTTCTCAAAACTCATTGGGTCTCATTTATTTGGTCTCATTTAGAGATGTATGTATACAAATACTAATATTTGTGCATAAAACTTTGTGTGCAAACAATCAGTTCTTGAAAAACATTGTGTTGGATACAGTAGAAATGAGCCTTAATAATGAACTGAGTGACTTTGACAAGGGCCTTATTGTTATGGCCAGGCTCATCGATGCATGAGGGCAGCGAATGCTATCCCGTCTGGCCTAAGCCAACAGTCTACTGTGGCATAAGTCACGCAAAATTTTAATGATGGTCATAGGAGAAATGTATCACAACACACAGTGCATCTCACTGCCTGTGATGACCCCGTCCACCATTGGAGCAGTGGAAGAAGGTCGCCTGCTCTGATGGTTCTCGTTTTCTTTTACATCACATAGATGACCATGTACGTGTGGGCTAGAGGTGTAATGGTTAAAATTACTCACGGTTTGATTTTTATCACGGTTTTAGGGTCACGGTTTCAGTATGGTTGGGTATGTGCTACAGTATATTCAGGGAAAAAAGGACTACTGTCAAATTAAAATAAAGAAAATAAGAACAAATAATAAAACTAAAAACAACAGCACAACTAAATACAATACAGCAAAAACACAAACAAAACAAACAAAACAAACAGTGCTTTTCAGGTATCTAACAGTAGTTCTCAGGAACAGAAATAATCAAATGTAAAACAACGTTGCTTATAATCTTTACTGTATAAATTAAATAAAGATTAATCATTATTAAAGTTATAAAAGCTATTCAGTCAAGAGCAGTGAGTGATTTCCTTGTCTTTTGTACAGACAGACAGCAGAAAGGCTGCTGTCACTTTAAGACTAATGCACGTATCCAAAATACTGTTACTGATACACATGTTGTCTTTCTCAGCTGTTTACGTTCACTTAAGACATAACCTACCATGTTTGCTAGGTCGGAAACTCGTCAAGATGGGCATGTTCACATAAGCTTTGTGTAAATTTGCAAGCACAAGACTTGAAAGATGTCTGAGATGCGGCTTTCCGTGTGCCCGCTTCAGATGAATGCACACAAAGTTCTCTTTCGTGTCTTCTTGCACTTGAATGTTTAAATCGGCAAGGCTTAAATTAGTTTAGTTTAAACACAGTAAGCAAAGTGTGCTGTTCAGGTCTCACCTGTGCTCCCACGCTATCAACAAAATGATGTCATTTTAGAACATACGACACTTGCATTGAGCAAAGTTTAGGGGAAGGCAGAATTTGTATCCATCGACAGAAACACACATTAGCCTTACTTTGTCTGTTTGTTTTGCACGTTATTTTCAACAAACCATATTATAGATGGTTATGCGTAGTCAGATTTGAGACGGTGCAAGTGCGTGCGAGGTGGAGATCTCTTCTGAATCTTTTTAAGGAGACAAATGTGAGACTACCAGAGTCTCTAGCTAAGGAGAAAAGTCTGAGCACGGGTGTGATGTTGTTGAGATCTCTTCTAAAACTTTAAAGGAGACCATTGTGAGAGTGTTAGAGTTTTTGTCTCATGAGACAAGTGTGAGAAGCAGGAGACACACAAGCAAAAGTTTCCATTTGATGATAACCTAATTTTTGCCTAGTAGAAACATTTGATATGTTAGAGATCTCATTTTTGGTTTTTCTTTCTTTTGGGATGTTGTTTGGACACCAGTGTTCTTCAAAATATATTATTTTGTGTTCCAAAGAATAAAAAGAAAGTCCTACAGGTTTGGGGCAACATGAAAGTGAGCAACAGCGTTTTCATTTTTTGGTGATCTGTCCCTTCAAGTACGAACACTTATGCAATTATTAGTAAATAAGACCCTTTGTTCTGGTTCATACAACACGGGTGTCACTGTGCAACTCGTACGATCAACAACCCTAGTGAAAAGCTGATCCATAAAAGCTGTCATTCCTCTTTAGTATAATTTTGCTCGATCGAGAGAGAGAGGGGGGCTTTTTAATTCACTCAATGAGAGCTGGCAGCACATTGTTGGTGCACTTCTGGTAAATCTCATTTGTGTCTCTGGTGTAGGATGGTTTGAAACCTCTAGACCTGTGGTCTGACATGAATTGATTAGACATGAGGGATGTGTATCATTTCCCAGACTGTCCTATTGCTCTATTCTTTGCCTCTTTCATTCTTCTGTATATGTCTCTCTTTTGTACCACCATGGCCGAAGGAACACACTGACAGACATAATGGGAGCAATCAGAAAACTATTTTACACTGACCTCTAAACTCGAAGAAATAGAAAGAAATAGAAAAACTTGTATTTCTCCTTTAATCTGCTTCTCAGAACAAAAATGATATATTTTGTGAGATGTCAGCATTGATTTTCATTTGAATAATGGTAACAGCAGGAAGATGTTTTCTGTGAAATCCAACAAACTATACACAACTATTCACAAAACTATCATATGAATGTTTGTTTATATGAAGATGTGTGTTTGATACGCTATACAAGTACACATATTTAGATATCTGTTAATTTGCTTTAAGCAATATATAGATTTATATGTTAAGAGAGAGTGACATAATTAGTCTATTCCTAAAATCATTACCACAGAGATTCAGCCACTAAGGTCTTGATGCGTTTCCGAGTGAGATGAGATATAGAATTCCAGTCAAGATCAGCTTCCCTGGAGCTGGAGAGCTAAGAGATCTGAAGTGCTTTGGGTATGTAAATGTGGCATTTTCCATCAAATGCTATCCTGGAAAAGAATCAGAATAAATATTTTACCAAGGATTTTAGACAAAGGCAGCTGTCAGATCAATATGTACATGAATTGATTGTGAAGCAAATTGCTGTAATTTGTAAGATAACATTACTGTGTGCTTGCTTATGTGAAGTAGTGTTATACATTCTGCTTGCTAGCTGCTGGTTACTCAATTAAATCAATTTCATTCCAGTTCACTTTTGATTTTATTTGTAAGATACAAGAACAAGAATATCATTTGCACAGGAAGAAAGGTTGTAATCAGACTGAATGCAAGAGCGGGTGAAGGCAGGCATGAACGTGAACATAGGATGAAGAAAGGTAGTGTTTATGGTGGAAAGAGAGTGGATTGACAGGACTAATTAATCTGCAGTGAACCTGAGGGTGCTCTGGAGCAGAAACGAGGTGGAATAAAAAGCATCATTAGCGAAGAATTGTATTGGCACACGCTGAGGGCAGTGCAGAGAGAGGTACCTGTAACTGCAGACTGATAGCTAGGTCTAGCATGAGGGCAGGATGTGGGTCGTAGTCTCTGCTATTCCACACCAAGCCATCCAAAACAAGCTTTGCCAAGCAATGAGCGAGCTGCCACACAGAAGGCCCAGTCTACTGTAGACTATATAATGGGTGTGGCCTATGGCCTCTGCTCTTCAATTAATGCATAGTACATGCAGAAACGAAGGGTCTGAATCCTAAACAGGTAGTTCTGGAAGAGATGGGGAGCACAATCACAAAACGATTTACAAGTCACTGTAGAACTGGATACACTGAAATATTTTCTCTTATTTAACACCATATGTCAGCATTTTTGGCAGTTTTTATCCAAAATGACATTAATGCATTTCAAGGTACACATTTTTTTCAGTATGTTCGTTCCCTGGGAACTGAACCCATGACCTTGGCATTGTTAGTGCCATCAGATGAGCAAGGACATCAGATGTAGAAACGTGTAGTAAACAGCATCCTGGAGACCTTGCAAAAGACCTTGTTTTTTCTATAGAGAGTTCATATAAGAAAATCTTAGATATTTTGATGTGCTGTAGGTAAAAGATGTGTCTTTTGCTGTGAACAAAAGATGTGGATTATAAATTACACCAAGGTCTTTGAAGCCTCAGGTTCACTGCTAAATTTCCATTTTGTTCTGGTAAAACTTTAGCTTTATGTAAGTTTATAGGTGAAATGTATCAATTTGTTCATAATTTTTTTATGAATGGCAAATGAAGACATGGTTTGCAGTGCAATTAAAATACTTGTCTGTGCTTTTTCCTCCATTCTATTACATTTCCATTACTCTTATTCAGTAAAAGCTAACTCATACCAAACCAAGAAGGATTATCTAATTGAGTATTTCAATGTCCATCTGAACACTGACATTTCTTTTCAATACCAGCTTCTTCACAATTGTTACTAATTATAGTAATAATTGAAGCCAACATCAGCATTGGTATGATATCATTTTCATTGAAACCATAGCAAAACTGCTAAACCTGCAGGAGATGTTTTTGAATAACATCAAGAAGAGTTCTCTTGTGTGCTGTTCGTAAGAACTTTCTTTGTTTTCTTGGCACTAATGTCTTTGTTTTCTTGGTTTTCTGGTGTATGTTACTTATTTTGAGTGGCACAATACAATCACTCCCAGCTGGAAATTTAAAGAATTAAGGTCCTTGCACAGTCCGAAATTCTCGTCCGAAATGTTAAAAAATAAATACAACTAATACAAATAAATACGTTAAAAAATGAATACAACCTCACGTTGTGTCAATCACGTTTACACACTGCCTCCGAAACTTTCGTCCGTCATAAAAAAATTCGGATCTGGTTAGATTTTCTGCGTTTTTCGCATCCGTAGCATGCATTTTGAGGTGTTTTGAGCCACCAAATGACGAATTCGAAAAAACGCATACGAAAATTTCGGACTCAGTGTGCAAGGACCTTTACTGAAGGGGAGGTTCCTGTGCTCTAGGATGCTTATAAGAAATCATAGCATTTTTTAATTGTTCAGACCATGGTTAGATTTATTTATTTAATAAAACATCTTGTTATATGTAAGTTGAGCTCTTCAGACCTTTTAAATATTTTATACTTAAATACTATAAATCAGTATCTTATGCTTTTTATGCCCATGTAAGGTTGTTTAAGGTGGCCATGCTTAAAGTATAGAGTAAACAAAACCATACAAAATCAAAGAAAATGCAGTGAAGTTTTTACTTCTTCCCCAAAGCACATTTCAGACAAAGGATGCTGTACTCATGCAAGCTCTAAAAATCAATGTCAAGAACAAGAACATTCAGCAAGTCTTACCAAAAAGAAAGAGTATCCATTGAGCTGCTGAGCAAGTGAGCTGCTCAGGTGTAGGTGCTTTAGCCCAGCAAATCTGATCAAAGCAACCATTTTCATTTAAAGTTACTGAATATTAACTTCCATAAGGTTGAAAGTCAAGTGGAATCTTGGTACATGCACATTGCATCTAAAGGAAGATATTTTTTGACTCCTGAGAGTGAGAATAATTTGTTGTTCTATTGTGATGTAACAGCTCTGTACAGGTCAGTTCCCCCATACAATCATATGACAGATTCCAACATAGCTGTGTTTAATGGAGAAAGAAAACGAATGAATGTTCAATTCTCATTTCTTTGTGAATATCCACAATGACACATCCTCTCTCTCTTGTTCTTCTTTCCCTCTCTCTCACTCTCCCCCTCTATTCAAAGACATGTAATTGCATCATTTTTCAGGACTTTGGCCCTGTCTGGGAGGTGGATTCGCCTCATATATCAAACTAATGGAGGCAGGAGTGATTGGAAAATACAGGCTTTGATCATGGTGTTGTCTTCTTTTTACCATCACTCTCCAGCATGCCATGTATGTAAACACACATAATCAACTTCATTTAGCATTGATGTGTGTCATTTACATGTCATTTAATGGCTGAGCCAAGGTTGTTTAGTAACTTTCCAGTGGATGACACTTTCCAATCCGAAATAATTTACAGTAATTGAATGGACTAAGTGGCAACCTCATGGGGAAAACAGGCTCAGTTGGTCTCTAGTTTCAGTCCTCAGTAATACAGTGAACCTGTAACAGTGCCGATTCTTACAGTAGCTGTCAGGAGTGGTTGATTTTGAAGTTTGTGATGCTAAGCAGAGGTCGAGGCTGTTCACACAAACATCAGTTCTTTGCGGTCTTATTTTGCATTTTATATTCTAAATGGATTTTCTTGCTCCTTGGTGTATGTTTTGCTGTATACTTTGGCATTTGAAGGTTTAAGGGCAATATATTTTCAATTTAAAAAATATATTTCCTTAAGCTGTGCTGTTTACAACATATAGCATGCTTAGTGTATATTTGAAATATGTTTTTGCTTGAAAGAATATATACTGTGTGTGTATATATATATATTTCCCATCATATGTGTCTGTATATAGACAAAGGCCCCAAACTTTACCACATATACACCAACAAAGGCCTCTTTGACAATAAGGCTTGAAAGGTTCTGTCTAGACACAGCTACAAAAAAAAAAAAAAAAAAAAAACAGCTTTTAAAGCTCAAATTGCTATTTTGAAACATTATATGTCTCAGGATGTGGTTTAGAGGGCGTTTATTGATTGAGAAACAGGTGATTTAATTAGTTATCACAGCAGGTGGGCAGAGAGCTACACACACACAATTACCAGAACTCATGTTCAATTCTTGCTTATGGAGTGTGCAGTCTACATAACACTGTTCACACCTGAATTTAATGCTAGTAACACCTGCTGGACCCCACCCACCCCGTTTCCCCCCCACCTGATTCTGGATTAAATTTTTCTAAAGTTGTATGTGTATGTGGCAAAGAGGGTTGACTTGGACTGTACTGGAGTTAATGGATCATTTTAACCCAACTTTCATAGAAAATCAAGACCTGTCAATCCTCTCAAACACACCAGCATATGACATCCTAAATAATCTTTTTTTTTTTTCTTTTTTTTTTATATCCACAAGAGTGTGAATGGACATATTGTGGTGTTTCTTTGATTATATTTAGCTTGAAGTCCCCTGAAACTGTTACAGTCATATGAAAACTTTTAAATGTCCTTTTGTTTGCTAAAAATGATGCAAATATTTGGACAAACTGCAAAACAAAAATAGTTTTATTTTATTTTTTTATCAGAAACATTTTAAAATAATATTTCAAAGTCTAAGTGAGATATGTTTGAGTTTCAGTGGTTGAGTTTCAGATTCAACATTCATTTCTAACTGATGTGAAGTGTTTGCATGAATATCTATCCAACCCACTGGGAGAATGTGTCAGTGTGACTTGCAATTACAATAATAAAGAGCTTTCTTTATTCATCACGACAGCTGGCTCCAATTTTTCAAGCCACAAATTGGTCAGTCAAGAGTATCTATTTAAGCAATTTTTAAAACCACTGTTTTTATTTTCTTTTTATTCTCCTCTTTGAAGTCTGTTATTACCTTCAAGCTAAGGAGATAGAGCAAGCTAGTGAAATTATACAGAGAACTATTCCTGAATCTACAAATTAGCTTCACATACCCGCTGTCTATTTAGATTTTGCGATGGTGCTCAGAGGTTTAGAGTTCACCGTCTACTTTGTGCATTTTAATGTCTTGTTCAGAACTAACGCTCAATACATTTTCTGGGTGAGCAAAGATCATTTGAGGAAAATTGTGATGTGGTTACTCTGTTCTACATTATCTTACCGTTGGGAAAATGTGATTTTATTATTGTAGATTCAATTCAGCATTTATAGTGTATTGCTCACTATGATTATTAATAGATGATCTGAGTATTATTATTATTTCATAGGCAAAAACAATGTGTTGCCATGGTCCTTGGTCCCTGTAACCCTAAGGAGACTGATAAACAAATTATTTTTTAAGGCATTGCAATAAGAATACTAGATACAACTATTGCAACATAAAAGTTCTGTGCAGCTTAAAGTTTTAAGTTAGTTCTGTTCATTTTAAAGCAGTGATTTAAATTTTTTTTTTTTTTTTTTTAAAGAGAGTGATTTGGCACTCTGTTAATGGGTATAATCAACCACACTTATTTTGATATTTATCTTCAGAATATGTTTCTACTCTATTCTAATATTGAAAGGCCATGATTACTGATATAACCTAAACCAGATAATCAAAAAATCTGTAATCTACTGTTATGGTCTTTTAAAGGGTGTTTATGTATCATTTTTAGCAGGCAGCCAAGGCTATTGATACATTAGCTCCATTAGCTAATACATTAGCTCAGATCTGTTTCAGTCCGACGCAGTTATCATTTTTACGTCCTGCGCCACATTGTTTAAATAGCAAATGCATTTCCGCCCATTTGTGCGCCCATGGTCATGCTGGTCTAAAAACGAGGTGTGTTCTGGCGCATTGTTGACGCGTTGCTATTTTGAGGCAACAGAAATAGGCTGCGCCATTGACCAACTGAAACCTGGTCTAAAGTCAATGGCGCAATATTTTTTTTGTTGTTATTTAATGAGCGTGTTAGTAATGTGCGCCTATAGGCGGGTCCACAACGCGTGTACACTCTGCTTATTAAACGCACAGGGATGCACAGCAGCACACAAACATGCCAAATATTTAAAATAAAAGGATTACAATGTAAAAGATTATTATTGTGTACATAAAGATATGGTGGAATCTGGCTTGTCCCGTAGATGATCTGCTTGCGCACCTTTACCTCGCGCATGAGCAGTTCCGCTTGCGCTCTGGAGACGCGTAAATAGCGAATCTGCCATGGCGCGAGCACAGCTGGCATTTAAAGGGAATGGGAGATGAGACTCTGATTGGTTTAACGCACATAAATCCCAAAACACACCCATTACTCATTATGAGAATAGGGACAACCCTTTTAGACCATGCGCCTGGCACGCAGACCATTTTTCCCGTCGTTAAACTAGCAAAAGTGGATTTGGACACGCCCTAAGTGAACTTGCGCCATGCACTTTAGACCATGTGCTTATATCGTTAAAATAGGGCCCTCAGATGTGATCCTCAGTGGGTCTAGCAGAGAGTGGCTTAAAGTATTGCTCCTCTCTTTCTGACTTTGTTGAGTGTAAGAAAACACATAAATATATAATATAATTCTTTCACATTTTGATGTATGACGAGCACTGGCAATCTTGTCACCCCCATAACTCTCTCATGGCATTATGAGGCATTATAGTTATAGTTAAAGGCACACTTTGTAACTTTTGGCCCTCTAGCAGTTAAAAATATTTTGCATGCATTTTGCAATGGTTGACTGTGCTGATGAATATGAGTAGCAGTTATCCTACTGCTCATAAAAAATTCACTACTAGGCTTAAGATATATAACCAGTGTAGATCTCAAGCTGTATAGTAATGCTATATCGGACTGGGGGTAAAACCAGTACTGATTATCAGGGCCACAAGGGCCCTTGAAAAGTGCCCTTGAAAAGTCTGGAATATATTTTATTTTACCTGGATATTTTAATTTCCTAATTAAATTTCATAATGAATGTCAGATGAAATGTAAAGTTAGTGTATTGCCTGAATAACTTGGTTGACTGACTGACAATCATTGATTTTGTATACAAAAAAGTAAAGACTATCTAAGGTCTCACGGTCCCACCCCTTGCTAATGTGCCAAATGGTTTAGTCCATCTGCACGCATTTTGTTTATGTTAGTTAGTTGAGCATCTGGTGGAGCACAAACTTCTGCTGTAGAAATGTCTTTCACAAACTGGAACACGAAATCTATAGTGCTAAACTGCTTGAATATCTCCGATTGTTAGTGCTAAAAATGAACTGAGACAACCCATTGAGCAGAACATACACTTTCAGATGATAATTTGGTTATACATGTAATCTGAGGTAAAGGCTAAATAAATAAACTGTACACTAACAATGCTGTTTGCATACAACACACCATTATAATAGCCTAATTTTTTAAATTATAATATCTAAAATTAGCTTGTTGAGGAAAATGGGGGCCCATCAGGACTCCCTATGCATAGGGCCTGGGATCTTGTGCTACACCCCTGTTAACAGACACTGTACTTCCTTGAAAATTAATTCCAGCACAGCGCTACAACAACACACAATAAAATAACCCCTCACAATTGATAATGCTTTACACTGGACTCTGAATTGCAACATACTTTAGTTTTGCTTTACCACCACCACGGTGCCATGTACTAGAAGACTATTCAGAAAACTAGAAGAGAAAATTAGCTGGGCCCGAATGAAGATAAAACTTTCCAAATCACGTAGCATCTCTTTTGTCAAGGGAGTGCTAAGTGACATCAAGTTCTTCATCGGAAATGACCCTATCCCAACAGTATCTGAGCAACAGTATCTCAACTACCTGGAAGATTTAAGTCCTGGTGTTTGCAGTTTAGCCTTCTACCACTAGTGCTGTGGCCCCTTACAGTTTATGAAGTTCCAGTCTCGACAGTGGAGAAACTGGATAGAGAAATCACAGGTTATATCAGGAAATGGCTCAGAGTTCCACATTGTCTTACCAACATAGGCCTCTACGGAAGTTCTGTCCTCAAATTGCCCTTCACTAGTCTCACATAAGAGTTCAAGTGTGCTAAAGTAAGACTTCAGATGACTCTGAACTAATCATGAGACATAGTGCTGGGTAACAATGCACCAGTCTTGGCAGCTACTGTAGCCACAAATGGAGGCCAGCCAGTGCAGCGGAGGAGGCGATAGCAGCAATCAAGCATGTGGACATCGTGGGGCATGTTCAGCAAGGGAGAGGAGGCCTTGAATTAACAATGAGACATCCAGAGTGGAACAAAGACATAGCACCAGAGCAGAGAAAGATGGTGGTAGAGGAAACATGTAGACAGGAGGATGCAGCAAGGTGGGCCAAGGCAGTCTCCCTTGGTAAACTGGGACAGTGGACACGGTGGGATAGGGTGGAGAAGAGGTGGATCAATGTCCATGAAGGGGCAAAAGTAACCAGGAACATGCCTACATCACTGGAGGATGACCAGCTTTGGATAGCCTGCGACTGGAAGATGCTAGTGGATATTGGTCGGCTTGTTTTTCCATCAGAGATCACAACCACTACCCTCAGGCCTAATATAGTTCTGCGTGGAGCGGAGGGGGGTGTTCCTGGGACGCCAGGTATCACCGTTGAGCCCTCTGGAGATGTTGTGGGCTCATCAACGAAACATCAGTGAAAGTGGGTGCCCACCTGATGACCCTGATGACATATCTACCCTCCCATATTTTTGACATACCTGTCTCCCATAACTCCAATCCTGTCCTGCAACATCAAAGTACCTGCAAATGTCAAGATCATGGATTTAATTGGTACGTGCTTGTACATAATGGATGTTTACATCTTGTCCTGTGTTTTAAAAACTATGGCAATTTATCTGTTCAATAAAATACCTAACTCACCTGTTGAGTAATACAAATGATATCTCTGCATCTCTTTTACAATACTTCAAATCCCTCAGTTGTCGTCATCTCCGAAAAGCGAAGCCAATGTTGATTCTCGTTTTATTACGCGCTCTGTGGCTGTCACCTTTAAAATGGGTGATTCCCCTGGAGGTTCGAGATGTAGCATGCTTCATGTCAAACGTTCTCTCTCCTTATGACAAAAAACCTGTGCCACTCACACCATACACACATCAAAGTAGCCGGAGCAACTTTTCTCTTATTTACAGATATGACAAGATATGTATGAGTGTACTGTATGTACACAACTCCTGTGAAAACCATCCCGACAGGTCTAAAATATAAACACTTATAATAGACTAACCATAGTGAATCAGGGTAAGACAAAATCATGTTTTGAAAGAAGAATTGATAATGCATTGACTCATTATTTAAAGTGTACCTTTAAATTTGCCTTTATAAAGTTGTTTTTACATTGCACATAAAATCGACAGCAAGCTACAGATATATTGTTTGTTTACATAGAGACACAATTGCAGGCAACAGCAGATCACATAATGTTGATTGGCGTATGTGTGAAGCTTGCGAAAGAAGTAATGCAGAAGCGCGGAGGATCGGCAATTTACGCGCAAGCAAACATCACATGCCACACGAAGTTAAAAATATTAGTATTTTTCTAATATGCACTTATTGTTTATTGTTTGGCTTCAGAAGATAGTGATTCATCCATTGCAATCCGTGTGGATTACAGTCACGATCGCTGTGTTTGGTAGCCATTCAGTGGTATGGACTCAAAGAGATCTAAAAAATCGTTGTGTTTATCTGAATAAGAAAGTCATATACATCAGGGATGGCATGAGGGTGAGTAAATGAGAGAAAAATGTACAAAAAAATTATTTTTGGGTAAATTATCCCTTTAATGACTTAAAATACACACTAGAGGTGTGGATGGATTTTTTAGTTTCCCCCAAGATTCCTGCTTCCGCCTGCAACTTTCACATTTTGTCCAACGGGTAGAGATCTATGCAAATTTTCTGTTCGTTTCCCATAAGACTCTGTCTTGCTCTGGTGCCTGGTTTCCATTTCCCCCACATGCAAAATGCTTCACCTTGTTGCATTTGTCACAGCAGGCAAAAGGAATCTACTTTGCCTCACTGATCCTTCAATCGAACAAAATTGAGAAAATCCAACCCTATGCCGGTAAACCGTAGAGGAATAACACAAATAACATTCTGTACCTTAAACTGTATTTTGTCTTTAGATATCTACAATTTATAGGATTCATTTCTTTCTCCCGTTTCTTGCACACACATTAATATCTTCCCTTGGTCATCCACAATCAGCAGTTCAAAACTTTGTTGCATCGGCCATGCAGATTTTGTGGTAGTCCTGCAGGAGTGCAGAAGTTTTGCACATCCCTCAAGGTTAAGTGCTGTCTCACCTTTCTTAAAGTTTTACATCTGGTGTCCTCTTAAGGGGAAACTCCTCCATCTGTTTGAGGATTTGGGTTAAATTTACAGTTATTTATGTACATTATACATTTTTATTGCTTGAGTGCTGCTGTAATGTAGGATGTTTTATGAAACACTTCCCCTTGAGTATCCAACAGCTGTGAACTGACTGATGCCTGAGTTGCTAATACAATGATATGTACAATAACAACTGCATTAAAAAAACATAACAATGTCCAGAAATCTGTTTCAATAGTACATTGAGTTTATTTTATCGACACAAAAGTGTTTAACGTGATCATTTCATCCTTACATCTGCTATATAATACAATATTGTTAGTCCTGAGATTCTTCAGTTCTACCAGAAAGACTCGGGAGGCAAAATAACGTAACAAAGCATACATTTATTAACAGCCCAGCAAGCATTTATAAAGTTCTTTGGCGTAGGCCCCGTCCGTAGCTCGCAATCTGAGGGTAACGGAATCTGCATTTCCTGCCTGAAGACGAAGGCAGGGGCGCAGCCGACCCCCTGGGAGGTATGGACAGGGACCATCCTGGTGGTGGTGGGGAGGATGGAGGTAATTGATGGCGTCAGCATCTGCGAACTCAGACTTGTGTAAATACCGTTCTTTTATACTGCAAGTATTAGAACACGATTGGTTGTGAAGGTAATGAGTGACATAACAATGGAGTCTTCCTGCCAGTTTGTTGCACGCTAAAGCTTTCATTTCAGTGAATAAATGCATAGATTCGCTTGGAATGCTTGTGTGCCTTAATGGTCTGGTAAAACTTTTAAGATTGTCAGAGGTTCTGGGTTCTAATCTGCCCTCGTATAGTTCTTTTTTTTTTTTTCTCATTAAAACCAAAGGTGTTCATCAGTGATTGTATATCAAGAGCATGGACACGTTTGTGTGCATTTTGTTTTGTGATTTCACTGTAAGGAATACATGTCTCCACAATGGTGTTAAGAGATAGATTGAAGCGCTGTCTGTGTGAAGACCAAGAAAGCGGCAAGAAATAACAGCGATAACAAACACTCAACATGATTTAAAAAAAACATATTCGCCTCTCATTTAACACAGATGAACAAATTGCTAATCAAATGGAGATGTTTCTTTTTATTAGGTATCAGTGCCGTGAGATGTTTCAAAAAGTGGTGGGGAGATGTCCCACCCAAAAATTGCACCTACGCTCTAAGCAGTTTATGCAACTGGCTACTGGTCTTATTTTGCACTTTGCATGTTCTTATAAAATGATCTAAAGTAATTTTTCATCAAAACCTTCCTCTGCCTCTGAAACAGTTTTTTCTTTTCAGTTAATGTCACCATGTCTTTTTACTTTTCTACAACTTCCCTTTAACAACCAGGCTCCATTCTGATTTGAAATTTTTTCCCCTAATGGACACAATACATATTTATATTATAGAAGTAAAATGGTTTGCCAAATAAATACATCAAATAAATACAATTGATATTAATATCATTAATAAAATTATTATTATTATTATAAAAATAATGTAACTTAATTAAAATGCTATAAATAAATACATATTGAAACTATAAATAAATAATAATAATAATAATAATAAAAAAGATTTTACCATCAGTAACAGTAGTTTCTGTTAGTTTTCCAGTTTCTTTCTTTTTTTTTTCTTTTTTTTTTTAAGATAGAGCTTTGTCATTTTAGCAGAAATTCTGGCAGAAAAATCTTCCCTTATATGAAGGGGAACCTTTGAAAAATGTTTTGTGCAATGGTGGGCCTTTGAGTCAAAAAGGTTGAGAACCACTGCTTTAGAAATGACTTAGCAGGAAAGTGGAAGGAAAAAATAGGGGAAATTAGTTCAGCACATGAACCAGGCTGGTTTTGAGTCTTCTGTGCGACTGCGCCAATGTCTGTTTATTAATTTAAAGCATGTCCTATCAAAAGTATATCTCTTTATGTAAATTATTTTGTGTGCATGTGCGTGTGTGTGTATTGTTAAGCCAGAAATACAAAGTCAGATGGTTAAAAAAGTATTTGTCTATTTTAACACTGGATTTGCAATACATTCATGGTTGTTGGTTTGTTCCAGCTTGTATACATTCAACGCCATAATATCAGGGCAGTGCATGTGCTACTATATGGAGATTCAGTAAAGGAGGGATGCTAAGTGTCTTTGTCATGGCAACAGGTATCAGAGTGAGTTAATGCAAGCTTGTGTGTGATAAAATATCCAATGAAGGGGAAATGTTTGGCCCTCTTAGTAGAAGGATGTTTTTTGCTAGATTCATGGATCTAATTCACGTCTGACCGTGAGGTCGAGCACCCAGTATCTTATGCATGTTCATGTATGCAAATGTTGATATCCAGGGGCATAAAAGAAGCCAAACATGTCAACACATTACAAGGTAATAAAAATAAACAAATAAATGAATATATATCATCACTGTTCCCTGAGGATGTCTGTTTTTCTTTGTGAAGCATTGAATACATTGATCTCACATTCTTAATTCATGTGTTAGATGGATAGTAAGCCCTAGTTATTGCTCATTTTCAGTCTCATGAATACCTGTTGCTTCCTTGAGCAGAGCAGCCCCTGTCTAAAGTCTTAAATTAAACACTTTTTCTGGGAGACAAGCCTAGATCAGAGTTACCATAGCAACATGTTATCAAATTTAACAAGGTCCAGCTTAGAATTAGACAAAGCTGAAACAACATTGTGAATGTGAGTACCTTAAAGGGATAGTTCACCCAAAAATTAAAATTAGCATCGTCTTCAATTCGGTTGGGTGGTGTTGGGGTTCGAGGATGGAGTTTGAATGCGAGCAGCGATGCTATGGAGGAAATGCTGAAGGAATGGGAATTTAAATATGCCGCTGTGATAGATGTCGACATTGGATTGGTACACGTCAGAACAGCTGGCTGTCAGCTGATGCGAGCTTGGCTGACGTGGCCTGCTTGAACTAATGCGATGCTTGATTTTGGTTTTAGTACAGTATAAAAATAAAAGCTATTTATTTAATTTTGGGTAATGTCATGTTTTTTTCTTGCACGACTACTATAAATATTTATATATAATATGCTATACTGTAAATATAAAAACACTATATACTGTATATATCTAAATTTATATTTTCAGAAGGGGGTCTCTATTGTGTGGAGGTCTCATATTTTGTGGTATATTTGGCAGCAAAAAGTTCCTTCAAGTTCAAGTTTACCTTGACATTCTGTCACCATTTCCTCATCTCCATTTTGTTCTAAGCCTGTATTATTTTCTTTCTTCTGTGGAACATAATATATATATGTATATTATATATATTTTATCCATGATTAAAGTCAGTGAGGTCCAGTGCTGTTTGTACGCCATTGACATTCATTGTTTGGACAAAACCAATAGAAAGATTCTTCAAATGATCATCTTTTGTGTTCTACTAGTCAATTGTGCAGCTACAATATGTAGTTTAGCACATCCCTAGGGGAGAATTGATTCCCAAAATGAGTTGTCCTGATGTTTTTCATAATGGTCGACAGTTTATAGATGACTCATTTAAAGTGGATCCCTGTCTGTTTTGCTGTTGTTTATGCTGGTGCGGATTGACAGCAATCAGTAGGTGTTTGATTCAAGAGTCTGAACTCAATCCTGGACTATCAAAGACTTCCTGCTCTCCCTCAAATCTAAGTGTCAGGGAATCAATTCTCGTTGGCTTTCAGCTGATTGTTTGTTGCACATATTGATGGGTAGACATAGACAGAGAGAGAGAGAGAGAGAGAGAGAGAGAGAGAATGTTTAGGACTGTTCAGAAGAGATCATTCACACTGTTAGAGTGTGTGACAGACTTGAAATAGTACAGAACAAAATTATAGATATGTGTAGATCCCAAAGGTATAAGGGCAAGATCCCCAGACGGACTGTTTATAACCTAGTTAGTGCTTTAAGACTGCGCCCGGTTCAATCCACTTGATCAAAACCATTTAGCAGTCTTTCGTTGTTACGTCTATTTCCACATTTCACCCATAACAGGGTTATTTCCATCTTCTTATCTGTCCTCCCATCTCTCCTCCACCTGCTTAAACAGCGCTTGACAGTTCAGCACGAGTGGCGTATCATTTCTCTGCAGATTTCTGTTTATTTGTTTTCTCTGGCAGTGATATTTCATGCCATGACACATAGTAACCGCATGTGGTTCCTACTTTCATCGAATCTTCCTTCCCTGAGGAATAAAAACATTTTCTTTCAAAAACAAACAGTATTCAAATGTTTGCCTTTAATGGAAAACACCCTGTAGTCATTAAAAAGAGACACAAATTAGACAATGTTCTTATTTTAATTCTATTGTGTACATTTATAGTATCTTCGTGTTTTGTTTATTGCCTAGTTTAATTTAAAAGTGAAACTGTGGCTATTAGTATGGAAAGCAATTTACTTGGTCTGTCAGTAATGGAAAAGCCTTTCTCTGTTTGTCTCCAAGGATTATTGGGGGTTTGCCAGTGAACTTTGTTTTTGTCAGAATGCTGTCATGCGTATGAAATGCAAGTAGATATATAAACAAACCCACAGGGAGATATGTGTGAGCAGGCTACACAGCAAGTGGCTCCTATTCAAGTGTTGTTGACAGACCTAATGAATATTGACACCCATAGTGTTTTGCTTTGTTTCTTACCATGCATCTCTGAGGTGAACATGACCGGTGCAAGCATTCCTCCTGGCCGAAAATTGGCAAATGTGTTTTTGTGAGTAGCGAATATTGATTTGATTTCAGTTGTGCAATCTTTTCAGGCATTATTGTGAAGACAAATGTTTTTGAGTCATGGGGCAGTTGCGGGGGAACTGATGTTAATGCATTACTTGCTCTCACAGCTATAAAGAAGACGTGTTTGTTCGCATTTCTTTCCAGTAAACCAATGAAGGGGCCAATCAGAGCTCAGTATAGCTCCCCATTGACCAATCACTGAGAGTCTCACTATGTGGAGCAATATCTCATCCCAAATGATTCTAAGTTCCGTCCCTAGCACTCTTGTTTCAACTCATACACGTTTTTGTCTGGTTTTGCTGGTTGAGAAATAATAATAAAAAAAAAAAATCTTCTCATTTGGCGTCCCTGGATTGGTCAAGCTAAACCTTTCTTTTGAGATGAAGCATGTCTCAAGTGGAGCATCTTTCTCCTGTGTAAGGCTGTTGACCCTGAGTGAATGTGAGTTTAGACATCAAATTTTCATTAGAAATATTCCTCCTCGGATTGACCATGAGATTTTCTTCTCTGGAAATCCACAGGTTTTCCCATGACAATTTATTTCTGCGCTTGTTTTTGTATGTCTGAAAAGTAAAAAATAATTGTAGCAGAGCATCTTTCAAGGGCACAGCCTAGTCTTTTTCACACAAACTCCTAGTTTATTTCTCAACTTCAGCAGCTTAATTATGAAACAGCTGAGGGAGAACATCACCAGTGCAACTGTCATGTTTAGGTTTATATTTGTCCTTTTTAGAGTTTGTTCAGATTTGTAGCAGCACATAATATTTGCACTTTCTTGCAAGCTGCAGTTGTATAAAAGTAAAGCAAAAGCAGAGAACAACGAAGGTGAAATCAGTGCGGAACTGAAACATTTTTTCTTTAAGAAACAGGTAGGTTATGTGATGAGAATCAGGAGAGAAACACTGCAGATAGCAGACGGGATTTCATTTCAAAGTGTACATCCACTTCAGCTGATGCATTTATTCTTTTATGTTTCTTCTGCCAGAGAGAATTGAATTATGGAGGTGTTTTGAAATGTTTTGTTATTGCCATCTGAGAGCAATATATATATATATATACATGCTTCCACTCACCAAGAACATGTTTACTTTTCCTTTACCACAGATCTTTATTCTCTTACTCACACAAACATCCACATTTTGATGTGGTCAGCTCAAACCTCAGCTCAGTCCTCAAGGCGTTGGTGTGCCAGGATCGCTCACCTGTGCAGCGGATTCATATTATTGAGTCAAACAGGTACAGAGTAGCATGCTGGGAATGCTGGAGTCAAATCTGTTCCTGTATACTACATGAGTGAAAACAACTGTACAAAAAGATTAGAGGGAAACCCTGTCAGTTATGACAGAATATTTCATATTTTATTAAATATTTGTGCATTTATAAGATTTATAAGAACCTTGGCAACACTTTGTTAGCTGAGCTACATGAATTGTAAATAGTTATGGGGCACTGTGTTTTTCTTTATCATGGCCATGCATCCATTCAGTAGATTTTATATATATATATATATATATATATATATAAAATCTACTGAATGGATGCATTTTTTTTTATTTTTTTATATATATATATATATATATATATATATATATATATATATATATATATATATATATATATATATATATATATATATATATATATATATATATATATATATATATATATATATATATATATATATATATTATTATTATTATTTTTATTTTTTTAAGAGGACTCATGTGTGATGCATGTGTGATGAAATAATAGAAGGAAAATCACAGCTCAGAAAGTACTGCAGCTGGTCTCATTCAAGGTTCACCACAGCTGGAGCCGGGACACTGCAATCAGTGCTCAAGAACCGAAAGAAATACAACTGCTTTCAACTAACAATTTCCAGAGGTGTCAAAAGTATTCACATTCATTACTCAGGTAGAAGTATAGATACTAGGGTTTAAAAAGACTTCTGTAGAAATTAAAGTATCAACTCAAGCTTTTTACTCAAGTAAAAGTGTAAAAGTACTGGTTTCAAAACTACTTAAAGTATAAAAGTAAAAGTAATGTAAGGAAAAAAATGCCATTAAGCCTTAGCTTAGGCCGCGCCACAGGGGCCTATAGTGCACTACCCCACCTCCTCAAAAAAACTAAAGGCCATAATGACTATAATGTTATATTAAAATGTTAATGTTGAAAAATTTGGGATGCACTAGGTTACCCGTTTCAGCCGCATATATGCCCACTGAAAATGAATGCATTTTAGTACAATGCAAATACATTAAAGAACCATATGTACTACTGAGCATTAACGTGTTTCATGGAGCGGAAGATATGATGACTAGTTGCCTATAAGTATTGTAATGGTGCAAAAAATCTAACTTCAGAGGGATATTATCAATAACCTTTATTGGAATGTAAATGTACATCCAAGCTTAGCTGCAGGAATCTGTGAAGGCAACGGACAAGAAAATTGGTGTACCCAGGGCAGGCTTAGTTACAATTACCCTTGTATGGTTGTCTATATACAGTAAACATTAGTGCTGTCAAAATGAATGATTATTCCAAGTGATTAATCAAAAAAATAAAAATAAAAAATAACTCATAATCCTGCTTGATACCTTCCTGATTGATACCTTCCTGGTTTGTACTATGCTCAATTCTGTATCATAGCATTCTACGACCCCAACACTGGCTATGTCCTTGCTGGAGTGTGACGTGATTTGTGTCATGTGCAGGTGCGATGGATTGCGTACAAACCAATAGGGTGTCGGAATGGTATATGTTTATACTTCTCATCCAACCACAATCAAATATCTGGATAGCGCGATTTATCTGGATAGGTTTTTTTTTTTTTTTTGACGATGACAAGCCGGAATGAAAACAAGCCGAAATGAAATCGGAGTAACGGGGCTATTTTTCAAATGTAAGGAGTATAAGTAAAAAGTCGGCTGAAAAATAATTACTCCAGTAAAGTATAGATACCCAAAGTATTTGTACTTCGTTACTTGACACCTTTGACAATTTCACAATATATATTGCCAGACGAAAGGTCATGATTGATCACTCTTTTAAAGATACTCCTTGGTCACTCCTGAATCAGTTTTCTTCTTTCCTGCTGTTAGGAAGTCCCTATCTATTGGTGTCTCTATCACCAAAAAGTGTGAACTTGTGACCTCTTAAAAGCTACAAAGTCCTATTAATTTTTATTTGCTGACAACATAAATTGACCAAGAAAGACTGTTTAGTTGAGTTGGCCGGTAATCATGTTGGACTAGATATATATATATATATTAATTAACAAAGAGTGTTATTGATCAATTCTACACATTTTTAATAGCTGATGAAATACAAATGACATAAAAGAAATAACAGCTGTACTGTTTTTTGTGTCTTTTTACATTACATGTGAATTCCCTTTAGCAATCATATACACACCAAGCTGATTTGCTGAAAGAAGTTCGTTTGCATTCCATCTGAGAAAATTTTAACTGTTAATGGAGTGGGATGCATTTTACACTTTCCGTAATATAGTAATCTACCAAGAGCAAATAAAAAAACAGTTTACAGCACAGCTTCAGAACACTTCTCGCTGTAGTGAAGGAGTAAATTGTCTGTCAAATAATAGAATCATTTGTTAATATTAACACATTAAAACAGTCTGGTACACTAGCAGTTATTAAGTTTTTATTGTCTTTTCTTAAGTGATGCTGTCTCTAATTTCATTTTTGTTTGTTAACATGCTGCTTAATGAAGCTACTGTACATAAAAACACAATTGTATTATTCAAAAGCTGCTGTGGAACCATGTGTAAACCTGCTTTTTCTAGCCTAGTTTGCCTCACTTTTTCATTTCATTTGCCATTAAAGTTGGATCATGTGCTACTGTATGTTCTCTATTTGATTGCTGTAGAAGATGTCACAGTACAAAAAAAGGCATAAAGGTTCTTTGAAGGTTGAGATGAAGAAAGAAGGGATCAAAAGGGATCTTCTTCCTGAAATCAAGAGTTTCAGTTGAATAAGCCAGGGAGACTCACTTTTCCTGGAACATGATTGCAATCATGGATACTCTTGTTGATCTGATCTATTTTGCAATTCAGTAGAAGAATCCAGATCAATATTTTCAAGTTGAAAATAAAATAAATAAAACCCAAGACACTCTTCATTGTTTTGAAGCATCCATGCAAGCGGCGTTCCAGCCCCTAGCTGTTTTTTTATATTTTCCAGCATCCAATGTGCACTTAGAAATGCAGCTTGAGCAGGAAAATTACTTCTTCTTTTTTTTTTTTTTTGCTGTCTGTGTCTGACATAGAAATACACTCCCACTATCTTGTTCTGTGTAGAATACACATATATTGAACTCGGTCAGGATGTTTGATAAGGAACATTTTTGATCAGTCTCCTGCAATGTGGTCTTATCGTCTCATTACTGCCTGCAGTTAGTCCAATATATTCCCTAAACATGAAAGCCAGACTGTCTGACTGGAGGTGTTCCTATCTTCACTGTGTCCACTGTCAAGATTCACACCAAGATATCCAACAATCACTATTCCATTTCTTTGACAGGTTGTGACTGCATTGCATTTCTACCCACAGAACTGCATTTATGTACCATCTGGAATTCTGTACCATGTACTGTCACTGTAACATAAAGTTATAGTTCACCCCAAAATTGAAAATTCTCAAAAAATTAAAATGATTTACTCATCCTAATTTTGTTCTAAACCTGTACTACTTTCTTTTTTTCCTGTGGAACATAAAATAATATATTCTGATATCTTTTTTTTTCTTTCTTTTTCTCGTCCATACATTGAAAGTCAATGGTAACCTAAACTTTTTGAATGAGTTAGCAGCATTCTTAAAAATATTATATTTTGTGTTCCACAGATAGAAATGCATGCAGGGCAGTTAAATACTGGCAGAATTGTCATTTGTGGGTGAACTATCCCTTTAAAAGGTTAGTTCACTCAAAAATGAAAACTGTCATTAATTACTCACCTTGATGTTGTTCCAAACCCATAAGACTTTTGTTTATCTTCAGAACAGAAATGAAGACCTTTTTGATGTAATCTGAGAGTTTTCTGTCCCTCCATTGACAGCTACGCAACTACCACTTTCAAGCCCCAGAAAAGTAAAGACATCTTTAAAGTAATTAATCTGACTGTAGTGGTTTAACCTTAATTTCATGAAGAGATGTGAGTGCTTTGTGCAAACAAATCTTTTTTTTTTTTTTTACATTTATTTTTTATTTACAAAATATTAATTTCCAACGTGTGTTCATGTAACAACGTCTGCTCTCATATCAACATAACACACATGCCTCGTTTTGCTCTCGAAAACGCACGTTGGAGATTAATATTTTGTAAATAAAGTGGTAAATTGTTATTTTTTCGCAAACAAAGCACTCGCGTTTCTTCATAAAATTGAGGTTAAACCACTGGAGTCTGATGTCTTTACAACCTTTCTGGGCCTTGAAAGTGGTAGTTGCGTAGATTGTCAATGGAGGGACAGAAAGCTCTCAGATTTCATCAAAAAGATCTTCATTTGTATTCTGAAGAGGAACGGGAGTCTTACAGGTTTGGAACGACGTGAAGGTGAGTAATTAATGACTGAATTTTCATTTTTGGGTGAACTAACCCTTTAAGATTGTGCCATTCTATGGCTTTGTAATGTAAATAGTTTCCATCAACCCCATTTTGTGCCAAAGAATTGTGACTGACAGACACCCTCATCAAGTGCAGTGTGGTTTACACTGCATTAATTAGACACTTAAAATATGCACTGATTACTTTTGAGTTTATTTTTAATTAATTAATTATTATGAATATTATGTCTGCACATATGTGAGATTTGAACTTTTGACAGCTTTTTTGCCATAGATTCAAAACATTAAAAGTAAAGTTTGCTTTTTAGATTGTTACAGGAAGCAGGCATCCTAATTTATGAGAAGTGCACAGAATGTGTTCTGAAAAGTTGAAATAAAGCACATATAGCAATGTTTCTTTGAATGTTTGAAAGTATTTTTTTTTTTTTAAAGTGTCCTTGGTTCTCTTTGCGTCATGCTTGAGCTTATAACTTTGGTATGCAGACCAAGACGATAGCTGTTTATTTCTACTTAGTAATTTTTTTGCATTCTTTTGTCTTTTTGTTTTCTGCAGGCAGTGGAAACGAATCTAGCATCCAAAGATAGTCACTGGGTGTACGCCAATGAGGTAAGAACATAACTCATTCGTATCTATTTTTTAAAAGAGACATCAACCTCAAAGCTGTTTGCAATCAGATTCAGAAAACAGCCCAAATTCAGTCTGCTGTCGTCATATCCAATTTCAACTTCCAGTGTTTGATATATGGCACATCTCTCATTCAGTATGTAATATGCTGTCACCATGCTAGAGCAAAGCTGACAGTGGATTATTGCACTGGCACAGCTCAGAGCCACAGTTTTGCTCTCCTTATTCCTCTCTCTCCCTCACTCTGTTGACTGAGAGTTGGATGGAAGCAAGACCTCATTAGAATCTGGCCCTATAAGCCAATAAGAGCTGAGCGCGAAGAGTCTGGCCCAATAAGAGCGGAGTGCAGTGGATGGCATGAAAACTCGGATTCTGTTTGATGTGTTGACACCAACATCAACATTCTGCATAATAAAATGAAAAAGAATCAGACAATGTCTTTATACAGAGTGAGTGAGTGAGAGAGAGAAAGAAAACTTTGCTTTTAGTTTGGTTCTCTGGGAGTACCTGACAATATGACAAAGTCATACTTGAGGGTTTTTTTTTTTTTACAGCACACTACAAGCTTATCCAAAAGCACTCTGTCTATCTCTCTGTATCCCTCTACACTACTGACCAAACAAAAATGTGATTTCAAAAGCATTCACATGGAGTAGGAGTCATCTCTTTCCAGAAGAACATGGATGTGGGTATTTGATCCCATTCCGACACATTTCAAAAAATGGCAGTTGTTGTATTTTAGGGTTGTTCACCCAAAACACCCTCTTCTATACATTGAAAGTGGATGGGGGCTAAGAGCTGTTAAGCACCAAAAAGGACAAAATGCACCATACAAGCATAGTAAAATTAGGACTAGGATGATATATTTCTAGTCTTCTGAACCCATATGATACCTCGGTGTACGAAAGTCATAATTCATAGCTTTGAAAATCATGTGCTCAGCATTCACTTACGTCACACTTACAGGTTTGGAACAACATGAGAGTGACCAAATGATGTTTAATTTTTGGTGAACTTTTCCTATGAAGAAAAGTCACCAAGGAACATGGCTTGTGAAATGTATAAGATTCAGGGGTTTTCCCACATTCTTTTTCAGGCCATGTAGCTCTCTCTCTCTCTCTCTCTCTCTCTCTCTCTCTCTCTCTCTCTCTCTGTACAGTATATGTCCTTGAATCAGACTGACTAAACTTTATGAGACATTAAATCATAGGAGCTGCCCACTTAATGGGGCAGTGTCACGCTCCACTTCAATCTGTGAAAGCATGCACAAGATATTGTTATTTAGGGCCCAAGCCCTGAAAGGGCGAAGGCCCTATTGTTTTCGTAAGGATTTTTTTTTTTTCATTTTTTTTTTTTTTCTTTTTTTTTCATTTTTTGCCTTTTTGCCACTTTTGGGGCCCTTAACATGCTCAAAAACTCTTGAAACTTTGCACACACGTCAGAACCTGCGGCCATCAGGGCCGGACTGAAGCTGGTACCCGGGCGTGGCAGGGGGGCTCGACAGCGCCCCCTGGAATAGGGTCCGAAATCTTGGTCCATATATCAAACACGCTTGCATGTAATAATATGAAACTCATATTATTAATAATATGAAACTCATATAGTACACATATAGATCTCATCGGGCTGAACGACTTTCGTGCTCTAAGTTTTACAAAAGCCCAACAGGAAGTCGGTTATTATACTTTGGAAAACGCATACAATGGAATGTGAAATACTCCTCCTAGGGAATTCATCCGATCGCCACCAAACTCGGTGTGAATGAAGTCAAGACATTGAGGATGAATTCTTGCGAACAGATTTTTGATATCTCGAACGGTTTGGCCGTGGCGAGGAAACGAATTTATGGCGAATAAGGGACACAGGAACTGTGTTATAACTTCTGCATACATTATCTGATCTTGCTGAAACTTCAGCAGTGTGTTCGTTGTAAGAGGCCGATCACATGGATGTGACATTTGTAAGTCAAAGTTATAGCGCCACCAACTGGCAACAGGAAATGTCACTTTCAAAATGCTTTGAAATCACCCTCTTATTTTTACCCGATTTGCTTAAAACTTTATGTGTATAATGTAGACACACGGCAGATGTAGACCTGTGAAAGGATTATTGATATCTTAGATACTGTTGCCGTGGCAACGCATCAAACTTTAATATTCTTTTCGGATGCTTTTGAGACTCTTCACATGCTTGAATGCATGAAACTCGACAGACACATAAAATTTATTATCCAGTAGACATGTGCAAAGTTTCAGAAATGGGCGTGGCAGGGGGGCTCAACAGCGCCCCCTTGAACAGGGTCTGAAAACTTGGCCCATATATCAAACACGCTTGCATGAATTAATATGAAACTCAGTACACATATAGATCTCATCGGGCCGAACAACTTTCCCTGGTCAAGTTTTACGCCAGCCCAACAGGAAGTCGGCTATTATGGGTTGTTTGAAAAACGCATGCTGTGGAATTTGACGTCCTCTTCCTAGAGAATTCATCCAATCGCCTCAAATCTCGGTCCGCATGAATTCAAGACATTGAGGATGCTAAATTGCGGACTGATTTTTGATATCTCGAACGGTTTGGTCGTGGCGACGAAACGAATTTATGGCGAGAAAAGAGAAACACAAAGTGGTATAACTTCTGCACACATTAACTGATCTTGATGAAACTTCAGCAGTGTGTTCGTGGTAAGAGGCCGATCAGATGGATGTAACTATTGTGAGTCAAAGTTATAGCGCCACCAACTGGCAGCAGGAAGTGTGTCACTTTCAAAATGCTTTTGACAAAAGTGAGGGGGTTAATTTTATGTACAGTCACAAAAATCAGTACACATATTGGTCTCATCAAGCCGGACAATTTTCTAATTTTCAGTAATTAGCTCCGAGCAACAGGAAGTCAGATATTTTGGTTTGAATGTGGATTTCTTTGCAAAAATCAGCCTCTGAATTTTTGCCCACTCCTCTTAAGTGGTTTATTTTATTCCCACCAAACTTTTTCAACATGATGAAAATACATTAAAGATGCTAAATTGTAAACAGATAATAAATATCTCAAACGGTTTTGCTATGGCGAGGGTTTAAAGTAATGTCAAAAAAGGAAACACTAAAAACCTCCTATCTTCTAAAAATGTAATTATACACCATTTATTTCTATATAAAATTATACAAATATCAGAACTAAACCCATTTTATTCTTTTTTTTTTTTCTATTTAATAATTGTTAAAGTTTAAAAACATCCAGAATGTTTTTTTAGTCCAAAAAATAAATAAATTATGTCATTCATAGTGCTATACTGCCCTCTTGTGTTCAAAGTCAGGTTGGCCTATTGTATCTATATACAGTATATCTATATTTTTATTTATTTATTTTTTGTTACATATATATATGTGTGTATATATATATATATATATATATATATATATATATATATATATATATATATATATTATTTTTTTATTTTTTTTGTTACATATACATATATATATGGTATATATATAGCTGCGAGCAGCGATGGAAAGGCACCAGGGTGGCGGTGGCACCGGCTTGGGCCCGCAATCGCTGCTCGCAGCTATATTTTTAGATTTATATTTGTTTTTTAAATGTAATTTTCTCACTATGAGTGCACTTCTCTGTTAATTATTCTAGACCTCACTGATAACAGTAATACTTGTACCACCAAGTTACAGTACAGTATGCACACTTAGATAGTAACTAGAAAGGAAATTTAAATGTACGTAAATCATTTACCACTCTTTTATTGTACCTGTTTTTTTTGTTTTTTTTAAATATGCATCTTCAATCCTATTTTCAGCTCGTTTCAATAAACAAATTAAAGCACAGTCACATTAAACCTAGAAATGATAAAACAAAGCAATTCATGATTCATTACCTTAAGGGTTGAACTAGAGAGGTTTAGATGTTCACTGAGTCACATCGCTGTGATGTTTCTGTTTTGTATCTTATCCTGAATTGAAGTAATTTAAGTAATTTGCTTGTGCCTCAACACAAAGCAGAAATGAAGGTCAACACAACAACTATGAACACAAATGAAGCCCCTATGGTTGTCGTTCATCAAAGTCATGACTCATGGCGGATCGTCTGGTGTAAGTTCATTCATTTTAACCTGGATTTGGTTTATCAGTGTTTGAAACACAAAGTCAAGTTTCATACAAATGATGCCAAATAATTTTTTTTTTTTTACTGGAAATAATTTAAATGAAATATTGAGGGGGAAAATATTAACTCTGTTTTCCCTGTGATGTCATTGTGACATCGTTTCATTAAGTCAAGCTCAGGCACAGATGTGTCTTAAGCTATATTCAGGGGATCTGACCTTTATTAGATGTCAGAACGTTCTCTTACTGTCGCTTGAAGTTTAATTAAATTACATATTTCATGCTGCATGTTCAGGGATTCAAACATCTGTGGTGATTTAATTACAGACAGTGACATCAGAAGACCTGAATCTTCTGATGTCACCTTGATCAGTAAAAAGTTTTATTGTCACGAATAAATGAATAATTAATACCTTCACCTGGGACTTGTATCAGAGATCATTTATATTTTGGGCCGGGCTGTTTTGATTAATGTGTGCGTATGATCTCTGCGTATTCTCCTGCTACTGTACTATTTTTTTGTCCAAAGGCCAACTGTTAGACTGCATTTAAAGGTCAGTGATTCACAAGCTAATTTATATCTCCTGTTGTTTTTTAGAGAACTATTTAAATCTACTGTAGTGCAGAACAGTTTTGTGCGAGCAGGAGTTTTTTTTTTTTGTAATTGTATCTTTTGACGTGTCATTCAATGGCCATACCACAATTCTGTATTCAATATGTAAGACACATTACCATTAAAAAATGGGGTCAGTAAGGTTGAATGAATACTTTTATTTAGCAAGACTTACTTACGACAAACTTTTGAACGATACAACAATTTTTAATGAGAACAAGTTAGAGACATACTCATAAGGAAAATAAATACATAGGACTAAATAATGTTCTGTTTTTTTTTTTTTAATCAATCAACATTTATTTATTTAGCACATTTAAAAACAACACAAGTTGACCAAAGTGCTTTACACTCTCAAAATTACCAAAGACAAATACACATTGACAATTCACCCAGCACACATCACTATTCAGACTCCAAACGCCTAAGGGCAATTGTAAGCAACAGAGTAGAGATGCATTTTCAACAAAGATTTAAAACGTTCAAATGAGTCACAAGATCTAATATGCAGGCGTGGCGCTGCCACTAAGCACAATCTCCTTTAGTTTTCAACCGTGATTTAGGAACATTAAGGAGGAAACTCTGCGATGATCTTAGGGGTCTAGCAGCACAGTGATGTTGTAACAGACTTGAAATATACTCTAGACTAGAGCAATACCATGTAATCCATTAAAAACCATTAACAAAATCTTGTATTGCACTCTAAAATCAACAGGAAGCCAGTGCAGAGAAGCCAGCACGGGAGAGATACTAGAACATTTCCCTGTGCCAGTCAGAAGTCTGGCCGCAGCATTTTCCACCAACTGCAACCGAGAAAGCAAGACAGTTCCAGATATAAAGAATTGCAATAATCCAGGCTGGATTAAATAAATCATGAATCACAGTCTCCATATCTTTAAAAGTCAAGAAGTTCTACAATTTAGCAATGCCCCTCAGTTGGAAAAAACTACATTTAACCACGCCATTGATTTGTTTATCAAATTTCAGCTCTGAGTCAAAAATCACCCCAAGTTTCCTTGCTTGAGTGTTGACATTGGTGGCTAAAGGGCCAAGGTTAAGTGTAAGCTTTTTGGCTAACTTCGATGGACCAAAGATCACCACTTCAGATTTAGACTCATTATCTGCAGAAAACTAGTTGCCATCCACACCTTTATTTGATCCAGGCAATCAATCATATATGTAAGTTTGGAGTCATCATCACATTTCAGAGGTAGATACAGCTGGGTGTCATCTGCGTAACAGTGAAGCACCACATTGTGTTTTTGACAGATTAATCCCAGTAGGAGCATATATAAGGAAAACCAGACAGGGCCAAGACATTAACCTTGAGGAACCCCTGACCTGATAAGACAGGATGAGAGGATGAATTGTGGTCCCTAGTTCCACAGAAAAGGTTCTTCCATGTAAATAGGATGAGAACCACATTGAACATCATAACGGATAACATAACAGATCGTAACAGATCGATAACATAACAGATCGCTTAATAGCCCTAGATAACCAAAGACTGTCACACAGCCACAGCCTAACACACTGGTGGGTCTTGAGAGAAGAAATGTACTTAAATTCAACATAGAGAATCAATGTTCCCTCTATTTTTTTCTTGCTGAACAAAACCTCTCTCAAAAGTCATGCAGAACAGTTTGATTCTACTGTATATAATATGGTCCTATAATAATATGAAAGCAAATTGACCAATTTTTTAGATTTTAAAATATCCATTATTTCAAGTCTATATTCTTAAAAAAAACAAAAAAACAATGCATTTTTTTCACGTCTCTGCGTGTACATCTCGTCTCATACATCTCTCCTATTGAGCTCTTTTGTACCGCAATCATCAAAGTATTCCAACAGCAACTGATCATTTTGTTTCTGTGAAACCTGTAAATTGCATTCACCGATTCTAACTCAATAGAAACAATAACTTTGTAGCGGTTGACTCGAACACTGCAATTATTTCTTAATCACTAAAATACAATCAAATAGCTTTCCGTCTTCTGCATACATATATTTATGAAATTCAGCTATTTATTTTTTCTGCCTTGCTGTGACATCAGATATGCAAGGCTTTCACTAATTTATAGACTTTAAAACGGGAGAACATTTATTGTACCTCAGGTATAGCTGATATTCAAGAAATAGTTCAGTTTCAGTTTGTAGCTTATAGTGTATTGCAGATCTTTAGAAGTGTTTTGACTTGGCGTATTCTCAGAGGGACCAATCCGTCATTCCTGTCATTATTTTTCCTTCATATGTTGTACTTTATATTCCTTAAAGTAGTTAAGAGAATAGGATTAATTCTTATTAATTCTCTCCCTGAGGCTTTAGCTATTCCAGTGTGATTTTATGAATTGCACTCAAAGATTATATGAACTAAACTATAAGTTTTAAGGTCTTTATTTTCTCCCTTTTATTTCTTGGTAAGTCAGAGGCACTTCTGACTTTTGATTGATATGTTTTGATGCTAATACATTATGAAATGATATGTATCGTGAAAAGTACAAAAAAATGTGAGTTGAATATTAAGCGTAGCATCAGTTCTGGCAGGTCACGTTAGTCAAGCTCGCATCAGCTGACACTCAGTTGATCCACATCTACCTATAGGAATACGACACCTATCACTGTATACATATATAAGCTCCTTCAGTATTATCAGCAACTATCGCGTTTCTCAGGAGCTAATTACCCTCCTCCATCCCCAGCTCCTCCTATCTTGCACTCAGTATTTGGCATTCTGATTCCCCTTGAATCAGAATAAATTCTCGAATTATGTTGTACTTTAAAATCTTGAATTAATGATACCTGCAGTGCATTCATGTTGGTTCTGTTCTGTTTACCCCAACCCACTAAACATTGGACGTTGGATAGACATGCAGATCATGTCTATATTGGGTCCGTCGGTCCATGACCAATTCTGGACATCTATTCGACGTCCAAACTAGGTCCACTATTTTGACGTCCAACCATGGCCCAACTTGGACGTCATATTGACGTTCAACATTGGACCTTTGAACTGGGTCATTTTTTTGGACGTCATTTGGACGTCTATGACAGGTGCAGGAAATTTACATGATTACTATGTAATAGTTTTATTTATTTACACATTTCAACATTGTTATTATCAACATGATTAATACATATGAATACAGATTATTTATAATTATTTAAGATCATTTTCCAAAAACTCCATTTGATCGTCTCAGCATCAGGTGATAACTGGAGACGCGTACAAAAGTGTGATGTTGTAGCTCAAACAGTAGAGCATAGGTGCTTATAACGCTAAGATCACGGGTTCGATACCCAGGGAAAGCTGTGTGTGTGTGTGTGTGTGTGTGTGTGTGTGTGTGTGTGTGTGTGTGTGTGTGTGTGTGTGTGTGTGTGTGTGTGTGTGTGTGTGTGTGTGTGTGTGTGTGTGTGTGTGTGTGTGTGTGTGTGTGTGTGTGTGTGTGTGTGTGTGTGTGTGTGTGTGTGTGTGTGTGTGTGTGTGTGTGTGTGTGTGTGTGTGTCTAAAGTAGCCTCTGTTTTGTTTGAGCGCGATTATTGTTTGGAAAAGACTTATCTAATAAAACACACGATCCACAGCAAGCCGATCCCATCTCCTTCCTTCTTCCCACAAACGAACTTTTGTGGACGGACGTCCACATTAGACGTGCGGAAGACGTCGAAAAAAGACGTCGCCTGGCGTCACAAAACAACCCCTTCAGTGGACCGAATTTGGACGTCCAATAATTACATGAAAATTACGTCACTCCGACGACACATTGCGCAGTGGGAAGGGGGGTTATTGCTGCTTTCCCAGCTCTTATCCATGCTAGGCTGTATGGATGCGCAGGGAGTTCTTGCCCAGAACGGAACCATACCGCCAATCCTAACTGCTAATTGTCAATCGTATTTGACGATAGTGGTCCTGACAGAAATCCAGTTCTGCTACTCTGACCAGCAAGAGATTTATGCATGTGTCAAAAAATTGTCAAGCATTTATTTCAGCGTGTCCTTGTTCTTTACTTTGGCTGTATTTTCATCCCTTATTTCAGCAGACATATATTTATGGAATGAAACTGATATTTTATTTATTGCTTTCTGAGATATATTTTTGTGTACATTCACATGCTGTTTTTTTGTTGTTGTTGTTTTTTTGTTTTTTTTTGAGACCACAAATGTTATCTCGACATCAAGGTCCAAATTTATCACCAGCCCTGTTGAAGAAAACTGCCTAAACCAACTTTTACTGGTTTACTGGTCTTGGCTGGTTTAATCTGGCCTAGCTGTAGCTGGAAGAACAGCAAGCCTCCTAGCCTGACCAGCTGCAAAAAAACAACAACCTAAAACCAGCCAAAAGACCAGCCTGACTAGGTTGAGACCAGCAAAGCAATGTAAGTGGTTAAAGCAGTTTTTTCAACAGAGAAATATTCACATTGCAATCACTGGCCAGTACTTGTTTTAAATGGCTATTTAGTTTGCAGACTTTAGCATGTTTACACACTCTAAAGGCTGGAATACACAGCTTTTTCCCTGATTGACACTAGTTGCCGGAATTCTGAGCCAGATTCTGTTCTGTCAAAGTCAACAGGTTTCACAGAAATTTGCATAGTGTATGATAAGCACAGGCAAAAATTCCACTTGCAGAACTTCAACGATTAGTATCCTCAATTCCCAAAAATGCAAAAAGTATAATTAAAAGGAAAGGTGATGTGAGACAGTGGCAAACATGCCCCTGAACCGTCCCAACTTTTTTGGAATCTTTTCTTTTGTAATTTTGTCAGTTAAATAAAGGTAAAGAGAATTAACAAATCACAGATTCTTGATTTTATTGCCATTTACATAATCTCCCAACTTTTTTGGATTTGGGATTGTAGCTGCGTCCGAAATCGCATACTGAGTAGGTACTACATTTGAATTTGACCTTAAAAAAGTGTGTGTTCTATATACTGTAGTGTGAATATGGGTAGTATTAATGAAATTTGGAGGTACTACTTAATTCATTATTTAATGAAGAAAAAATGGTTTCACTTTATTTTGATTGTCCCTTTAACACATTCTGTTGACTATAAGTAACGTTGCATCTATAGCTCTCATTAGAGTATTAGTAGAGTATTAGTAGACTGGTTGGGTTATGGTTAGAATAAGTTGACATGTAGTTGCAAAGTTATTTATAGTCAGTAGAATCTTGGAGGACCATCACAATAAAGAGTTAGCAGATATTAAGCACAGTCTACTAATAATCTAATGAGAGTTAGCTGACATGCACAGTGGGGAGAACAAGTATTTGATACACTGACGATTTTGCAGGTTTTCCTACTTACAAAGCATGTAGAGGTCTGTCATTTTTATCATAGGTACACTTCAACTGTGAGAGACGGAATCTAAAACAAAAATCCAGAAAATCACATTGTATGATTTTTATATAATTAATTTGCATTTTATTGCATGACATAAGTATTTGATACATCAGAAAACCAGCTTGGTTTAAACTACTTTTTTCAGCAGGGATGTTTTATGCTTTTGGACCAAAGCAATGTTCTCTATTTATTGGGACAGTCCTCAGTGCAGCCAGGGGGTTAATATGTATGTTTGGTGGCTTTTTTTTTTTCTTTTTCTTTTTTGCCAGTAGATTTGAATATGCCTGTCTTCACACTACATTGTAAAACTGTGTGTGTGTCTGTCTCTCTCTCTCTCTCTCTCTCTCTCTCTCTCTCTCTCTCTCTCTCTCTCTCTCTCTCTCTCTCTCTCTCTCTCTCTCTATCTGAGTGTAGGAGGTTAGTGACACAGAGATCATGGAGCTTGTCCACAGCGCTCTGGGCCGGATGACAGTGATCCGGCAGATCTTCCCCCTGTGGAGGGACTCCAACATCCGCTGCATGAGGAACAATCATCGGATCTCCTCGTTGCTTTGCGACCCACAGGAAGGCTACCTGCAGTCTCTAGAGGTGCGTATCTTTTCAAGAGTGCAGTGAATTCATATTTATTCATCAGAAAGAGGTCTATAGGTCAAGGTCAAATTAGGTCATCTTCAATGTAGTCTCAGCCACAGATGGCATATTTTTGTAGTATAATCTATTTCAGATAAATCTGCAACCTAAACAGCACATAAAAACAAAACAAATACGGCAGCTGGCCTCTTCAGACAGTCTCTTTCTATAAGAGTTGACCAGAAGTTCTGGCTACAAGGCTATCCTCAGCAAAGCTTCTTTCTTTTTTTTTTCATTGAGCTGCTGAAAGCAGCATGATTTACAAGAAATTTCAAATCTGTGGCCTTTTCCAAAAGGTTATATTGTATTCATAGTGCATTTAAGATACTTGGCAGCTGCTTTCTTGCAGAAAAGGAGTTCAGTGCATTGATTTATTCCAGTAGCTCAAGTCTGAATTTATCTATAATTGTCTTTTCATTACAGCTTTGCATTTGCAGTTTAGAAGTATCTGTAACGCTGCATAATGACTGCAGTAACTGTCATGTTTGTTTTCTTAGTTGTATCCTTTAATTTCTCTAGAATCTTAATTCAAAACAAGGTTATGCATGACTGATCCAGATTAGCCGCCTGTGACCTGATGATTTTACCCGTTAACAAATATTATCTTGTTAAGTCACAGACGGTACGCTGTAATTGTGAAAACATTCCCCTCCCGTTTACGCAACATTAAAACACTGTATCTGTTTCTGGCTGAAACAGTATGAAAACATTGTTTGGGTCTTAGAATCCATTTTCCCTCTTTTAGAGCAGATGGCAAATCCATGTGTCTGTTCTCTGGGGCTCAGTGTCTCAATAATTCATGAAGAAAGAGGGTTACATACCAGCTAATGCCGAAGCAGCACTACAAAAGGACAAATAAGTCCTTTACAGAAAAGAGGAGGAGATATGCGAGATGTTAGGAGCCGCTGGGATGCCTCTCGCCCCTCGATTGGTGCTAACGATACAGTGCAGGTTGAAAAGAGTAAGAGATTGAATCTTTGCTGTGGCAGAATGGCTGTTTTAATTAACTCGAGAGGTTGCAGTCAGCATTGTGATTCCCTCGGGCCACGGGTCTCCATGCGCCATGCTGACAGTTCACGCAACGCTGAATAAAAGCTCTGTGGGTGCCATGCTTTTATCCATCTAATTGATGTCTTAATTTGAACTTCATTCATTCAGATTTAAAGCTGGAGTCCTTGAAATTGTTACATTCTCAATATGTTTACATCTAGACGTTTAACGCATTGACTGGCTGCATTCGATCATATAGTGTCCTTTGTTTTGTTATGGATGGTTGGGTTTTTTGCATTGGCAGTGCATAGATGGTTGGAGAAGGAGTTGACAATAGGCAGCAAAGGTGACAAGATATTAGGACAAAACACTAATGATTTCTACAAGTAAATACAGCGCTAAGAAATGTTATAAACATGCAAGATGGAGTGTGGGGATTAAAATTAGAGTTGGGGATGCCTTTCCAATTCAAACTGGTAAAAACAATTTAAGGAAAATAAATGATTTATATCTTGTTTCAACTCAAATGCCTCAAATAAGCTTATACACATAAATGTAGCATGTTCTTGTTCTGTGGTTACACAATTCCCCGGGCTTCTCCAAACTAGCTTTCCTTCTGCAATTTCCACTTCTGAATATGTTGCATTTCCACCTTATTTTTTAACGTAAGATAAGGCAAGGTCATTTGTAAATTTATGTCTGGCTTCTCACTGAAAAAAATGATTCGTTGAATTTAATAAAAAAATTTATCGTAAGTGGTTGCACACAATTGATTTTAGCTACATTTAAACAAATGCATTAAGTTGAACTGATTAAGTTCAACTTAATGCATTTGTTTAAATGTAGCTAAAATCAATTGTGTGCAACCACTTACGATAATTTTTTTTATTAAATTCAACGAACCATTTTTTTCAGTACTGGTGTCATCTGCTTCTAGTTATTTTTAGCTGTACAAAACAGCTTGTTATGTTGCTTGATACTGCAAACTTGTATTTCTTACCATAGTATTTTAAAGAGGTCCTATTATGCTTTTTCACTTTTTCAACTTTAGATAGTGTGTAATGTTGCTGTTTGAGCGTAAAAAAGATCTGCAATGTTACAAAGCTCAAAGTCCACTCCAAAGGTAGATATCTGCTCTTCAATAGAAAACACTTTTCAAGAACTACAACAAACGGCTCATTGGGACTAGAATGCACTTCTTCCGGATCTTGTGAAGTCACAATGTCACTCATTTAAATAATCCCCGCCCACAAAATATGCAAAAAAAGGGGGCGAGACCTGGTTGAAGACGAAGAAGAAGACCTGCTTTAGTAGCGTGTTGTTGCCATGTCGAAGAGACACTGTTTTTTCCACCCCGGTTTCAAAACCCCTTTGTTTGGCTTTCCTAAAGTGGACGAACTTAGAAAACAGTGGTTAAAATTTATTTTTAACACTGTTCCTGAACATTATAACCCCAACGTTTATCTGTGTGCATGCCATTTTATGGAGAGTAGCTTCCAGAACCTAAGAGAATGCATTGCCGGCTACTATGGGTTGCCAATTTCTGGAATGGAAAATAAGGGACAATCGTGGTTCTTTATAAGGAACAGAATAAGGGACACTCAAAATATGTGTACTGCACCACACAGTGTATGTCGTTTCATGTGTATAAAAGGTGTATAAAATGTTCTCAGGCACTTTTGGGTCATTCCCTGTGAAATCAACCATATGGTTCAATGGTTCAAACTATATGGTTCAATCTCATAGATATAATGTGGCTCCATGTTCAAATGAATTTTACCCATTTTCTAGCTACAACAACAGATATTACAAATCATCAACCTCTATTTAAAACGATGTTTTTTTTTGTTTTGTTTTTTTGTCAGGAAGATGCCATAGATGGCATAAAATTTGAAAGCATGATAACCGAATGTCTTTGAAATTTCGACCAGTAAAGCATTTTTTTTTTTTTAAACAATGACACTTAAAATTTGAAAATGTTGTTGCAACCATGTATGAATAAACGAAAATTCATAGGCCTATTTCTCAATTAAAGAGAACTTGGATTAGTATGGACTGCATTTGGTGCTTGAGACTTGGTTATTTTGTGTTTCAATAATGAGGTCCAAGAATATGCTACAAGGTACTTAAATGTAAAATGTTTTTCTCAATTTAACATACAACAGTGAAAGACAACTCACTGATCACGTCTTCCCTCAGGGAGATTGCGTGTTTTCTTGCGTGGTTGAATGTTGGACTCATGAACAATAATCATGTTTGCATTCACCCAAACTGATTTGCCAAAAATCAAAACGCGGACAGTGGAAGGGATTTGCTGTTAGCGCAACTCCCGCTCGCTGTGAAGCGGGAGCAACCAGCCGGCATAGGATTCTGCTGGGTCTTAAAACCTTCCGCGAACGTCTATGTTTGCAAATCAAACAATGATTTGTATCTAAGGTATAATTAATTCTCAATTTAGAGCGTATGCCTTAGTATACAGTTCCAATAATTTATGTTGTTGCTACTGTGTAAACAAAGAGCAAAGCTGTTTGGCTTTGCTAGCCTGCTAGCTAACATTACAGTATTGATGTAGTGTTTAGCTATGGAGGTCTCGCTTTTGTAGGCTCTCGCTTTTGTAGGACTGTTCACCAATCCTTAGCCGATCTTACCACTCTGAAATGTCCTGTAAATTCCATGCTTGCAAAGGTTCTGCATGATCCTCTTGTTTGTAAGCATTCTCATGTCTCGAACTGGTATGGCAAAATCAACGCTATTGTAAATTTTTACACCTGAGCAGATGAAACTCGTGGTTATGGAAAGGGGCGTGACATTTCCAGAACATTTTCTAAGCAGTTCACCAATCACAACACACTGGGCCAGGTAACCAATCAGAGCACTTTTCATGTTTCGGAGGAGGGGCTTAATCGAAACAGGAACTAAACAGAGCATTTGAGACACTGGGAAGAGAGATGCTGCAATAATGTAAAATATTTGAAATATAATTAGTTTTTGAACAATCAAGCATGGTCATTTATTCTAGTACACCCAGAAACAAAATCAAGACTTAAAAGGGCATAATAGGACCCCTTTAATATATTGTCATAATTATAAACACTGGTTTGTAGCGCAAGTAGTTTTACCATTTACTGCACTGTGTTGTTCTTCTAGTTTTACCTATAGTAGCTAATGAATTGTATTTTTATTTTTTTATTTTTTTTATTTTTTTATATATATATTAAAATAGAAAGCCATTACTTCAAATTCTAATAAGATTTCACAATATTATTGTTTTTACGTTATTTTTAAACAAAGAAATGCAGACTTGGTGAGTGTAAGACACTCAAAAACAACATTTCAAAAACAAACAAAAAAGTATCTTTAATGGTTGTGTATTTAATGAAAAATAAAATAAAAATGAAATAAAATTAAAATTTTACATAATTTTCCTGCACCTACAGAGTGTTTAGTCAGATGACATTTATGGAGCATGTGAATAATTCAAAAGTATGAGAAAATGGTCAGATTTAAAATCACTTTCTTGTGCCAGCACCAGCTGAGCAATTGACATTGATATGAATGTGAATGCTAACAGATATCAATAGACCTATTATAGACCTCTTTGATAGTCACTTTTCAATGCATTGGATGCATTGTGGTATCATCAATTCTCAGTGAGAAACAGTCATTCAACATTGTTAGGAATCATGCCGGCTTGCTCGCAGTCACACAGAAGCACACAGAGAAGTTAAGTCACCGATTCATGTTATTTGTTTCTTAGTAACTGTGTGTCTCACTTGTGGGCCTTGACTCATAATTCCACAGTTTCACAGGGCTTTCGAAGCCTTAAATCCATGTCAAGGATATGTCTGACTAATCGGACAGCTTGCAGGGCGTTCTGAAGTCTCTTCAATACTTCTTAGGGCGCGAATGAGGAGCATCAGCGATCAAAAGCATGTTACTTTATGTCACGGGAACATTAGCAGTTTCTGCATTCACGTAACTCTTACAAGAGCAAACAGATTGTGCCTTGACTGCAAACCCATACGAACATGAACATGAGTAGGGTTGTGGACAGGGTTGCCAACTTCAGCAGAGCAAATAAGAATCGCTCTCCATTACTTTATACCACATATGGCACTTAAGATTTTAGTAAACCATTCGTGGCAAGTTGACCGTGTAGTAAACTGAAATTAAACACAGTCACAGCTGTACGCCTGCAGCTATATGCATGTATACAGTTATGCTTGACTGAATTAAGTGCAAAAAATGCATTTGAAATGCAATCACTTTGATTTTGGTTTACTGGCATATGACTTCATTGCATCTGTTGTAAAACTAAACAATTTTTCCGTACCATTACATGTATATCTGTATAGCCTCTGCCTAGGCAAATTAACACTTAGAGAATATAACAACCATATGAGACTCTACATAAATATCTCAAAATTAACATAGTGAAAATTTTAACTACTTTGTATAGGCCTTTATCTCATTTCCTGGTTTCGGAACGTTCAAAATCGCCAAGCAGTGTACTCGATCGCACTTCCGGTGGTTACTTAGTTACCTTTAGATGAAAAGTAGGTCAGTAAACTTAAATAAAATTGCGATATAGACCAGTGTCTGTCAATATTAAACCGCATAAAGACTATTTAAATAGGAATCATGCATGTAATGCGTGTCTCTGTGAATGAATGGCACAGACGCACTGTTTCATTTACCACACACACACAGAGGCACGCATGACGCTCACAATGTTTTCAGCCTCTATGAGGACATTAATGCACTTCATCAACACAGCCGCTCTGAGAGTCACTTCAGCAGCATTTTAGCTTACAGTAATTTTAGAAAAACTATTGTCATATCATAAAACACAGAGAGACTCAAAGGTCTACACGGCAACCTGTCAAAATAAAAGTTTGGTTTAACCTTTGAAAAAAGTTTGGTTTAAATCATTACATTTTAAATAATTGGTTATAACAATTTAATTAAACCATTAAAATGGAATCAAGAAAACAAAAAAAAAGACACTTTTTGGAGATGCGAGAGCGAAGTAGTCCAGTGATAATTAACAGGCAGCCATGGTGAACGCAATAACTGGAAGACGCAGTACACTGCTTCAGCAATTTTTCGCGGCTACTTCCGGCATTCTATTGTGATGCGATAAAGGCCTATTTACACAATATTTTACACAAATTAACATTATTGTGTGTGTACATTCAAAAAAAGTCAGTTTTAGCCAGATTCACAAAACAAAATTTGAAATGGGAAATTGTATTTCCCTTTCAAAAGGGAACTCACTCTGCGTCCCCTAGGGGTCGCTATGGGGGAATGCCTTCGGCATGACCGGTGTCTCAAGTGGGAATCTAAACATGACAATGAACTTGACATTGGCAGGCAGCAGCCTACAGGTGAGACAGAGAGTATAAAAGGGCACCTGTGCCAAACGTCATCCTCTTATTGTCTTCAGGAGACTGTTTGTTTGAACGTGCGATCTGAACAGGCAAGTTTATTATGGCCAGCACCAGCACTGCAAGTTTTAGAATGTGTGTTCATCCGTGTCAGCGTTTTCTCAGTAGAGCAGGAGGAGGCTGATGAGGACGACAATGTTTTTGAGCGCTCTCAGCCCGCCTGCCCCGCATACTGTAAAACTTCAAATAATAGCCGAGTCCCAAATAGACGCCTGTCTCTTTTACACGCCTGGTGTGGCTACAGGTTTGGATAAATAAAGGCCGGTCTCTAATAGAGGCCCGGTCTGTTTTTTAGTTTCGGGTTGTATTTAATCTTCTAAAACCCGTCAGATCGTCTGTTTAAGCCAGTTCTATGGAGCAGATTGCGCACGCAAGAGAGCCCTGCGCATCTGGGCGGAGCTGTTAGCGCAAGCAAGGCAGGCAGAGTTAGCGGAGGCCGGAGAGGGAGAAGTGAAGGAGAGCGATGAGGAGGAGGAATTCGCCAATGAACTTGTAGTTGAAGATCGCGCACACCGTATGAGAAGCGCAGCGCCGCATCTAGGACAACTCGAGGTATCGCACACCGGACGCGCACATTGTACTGTACAATTAAATACAATCGTTGCTAAGTCTGCAGTCTGAACACTTTACCTCAGAGCGTCCGTTAACTGAATGAATTGAGAATATCACCTTAAAATCAGATAACATCAGCAGTTTTCATCCACGCAGCTGATTTCTGTTAATGAATGTAAAACTGAATGTATATTGCAGCACAGGGTGAAGTCAGTATATACATTAACGACGATTTGAGACAATGTACACTATGTCATGTACACTATGACAATGTCATTAGGCTCTCTGGGAGCCTCCTTGGACGCTGGCTTGGATATGAACGTAGTTAGGCTTCCTCGTCATCCTGTTGAGGCCTCCATTCTTGAGAAGCTCCAGTCTATGATCGCTGGGGGTGTTCACCATAGGAATGAGGATTCTTTTGAGTCCTTTGACTTAGCTCAGCCAATAGGGCACTCATCCCTTCAGCATGTCGGTGTGGGTATACCATCCCCCCTAGTGACCCCTAGGGGACGCAGCTTTCGAAAGGGTTCCCTGAGAATAGGGAACGAGATGCTGCATCCATTTGCCATGTTTCCCATAGTTTTGCCTTTGCCATTCCCCCATAGCGACCCCAAGGGAACGCAGCATCTCGTTTCCTATTCTCAGGGAACTATGGTTACATGAGTAACCTGAGATGTTTTCAATCACAGATGGTGACACAAAAGTGAAAGTTCTTTGAAGTTAGCATTGAAAAGGGAATTGTGATTTCCTGCTGTGACATATATTCTTGAACGAGAAATGTTTTTAGAACAGGGCTTGTAAAATACATTTTTTTATACCTTCCAGCATCACTCACTTGCACTCTTACCTCTCTCAATCACGCTGTCATTCCCTCTATCTATGCATTGATCTGCTCATAAGTGTGTTGTTTTGTCAGGATCACATGTCTGAGGGGACACTGAGTTTGGCCGTGCGGCCCCATACTCTCGTCTCCTTGACGATAACAGCGCTGTCGTTGAGGGTGTCTTTTCTCTCTCCAGGTGTCTCTCAGCACGACAGCTGCTCTCTGCAGGAGCAGAGTCATGCCAAATCTCCTGCAGCCCTCTTTATTTTCCTCTTGCAATCTGTCTCAAACAGAGTCAGCAGACACATTCACACAATCTGTCTTTCACAAAGTTAGAGACCAATTTTAGAATGTGGTTTGGTGTTTAGCCCTATTCAGCTACATTTTTAGATGTTTTTAAACTAAGGCCGCCTGCACACTGGAGAAACCGACAGAACATTTGACAGATAGCAATGCACAAGTGGTTTTGAGGGTGTGAAAACAGCCGAGTCAATCTGCAATCATGCAGACGTCTGAACTGGATTTAGTACAACAGGAAATTACAACAGGACCTTTCATTGGTCAGTGGATGATTGTATTTTTGGTTGCATGATGAAGAACTTCACTTTCACAATACCTTTATAATGCACCACTCCTATTGGAGTCAATGGATTTGCATTGTGTAGGCACCCTTGTTAGGGACTGAGTGCATTGACATACAATAAAACACTGATAACTATCATTATAATAGCCATGCTTACATGATATTTTGAAATTACTAAACAGATATCCACACAAGACATACGCACATTGAATAAGCTGTAATGTAAAAAAAATATATATTTTAAAAATATGTGTGCCGATTTGGTTGTGCTTAAACCATGTATCATCTTCACCCGATAAATGAATACATCTTAAAGGGACGTTTCACCACAAAATATAACCTCTGTTATCATTTACTCATCCTTATGTTGTTCTAAGCCTGTATGACTATACTTCTATCTTTTACAGAACTCAGAAGGAGAAAATGTAAAAGCTTAATATTTATTGGATTGGTTTTGATGAAAACAACCTGAAATTTAAGCAATTGCATTGTAAAATTGCTGTCTTTACTGTTGCTTTCATTTGTGCCATCCAGTGATTCACACTCCAGTCCAGTAGGTGGCGTAAATTCACTTTTTTTTAAGTTGGTGTGCCATTAAAACACCAGAAGTAGTAGTGATGGGAAGACTTTTCCACAAACTGGTTCTTTAGGACAGTTTGTTTAAATGAACTGGTTAAAAACAAAACGATTCACCAGTTTGTTTACGTAATCATGCAATAATTTTTTTAAAGCATCCAATAATGATGTGAATCGCAGATTTTTTACATCTATTGTGAAAATCAACTCACCTTTTTACATAAACCATGAAAAAAACTTTAAAAAAACTTTAATTTCAGCCCCTGATTAAAGTCAACTGCTCAATTTACACTTGCTTGTATCAGCAGCTCATCCGTCCTTCGCGGACACATCCGAGTCTGAACTGGTTCCTCGGTTCAGCGTACTGGTGACTCAAGAGCTGTTGTAAACATTGAACTGCTATCAGTATACTGCTGTTGACTTGAGAACTACTGCCATCGGATCACTGTTATATTTTGATACGTTTTATTTGTTAAACTTTATGCTTTTCAGCAAAAGACATCAGAAACATAAATTTTGCCCCCTTTATGAAACCCTTGCCAGACTTTTCTCAGCATGTCGGACATATCTGTACTGTTCTCAGTTCAGTGTACAGTTGGACTAACTGGAATGCTGAATGAGTTGGCAAAAATCAGCAGCATAGGATCATATACTCCTGGATATTGTGACTGTCAGACATGTTTCAAAGTGAGTTTTGATTGAATAACTTGTAGATCTGTACTGACTCAAGCCACAAACTGTTTCAGACGGTTCAGTCCGATTTGGTGAACTGGTTGAACCAGTTCACTAAAAAGAACCGGTTCAAACGAACGATTCATTTGTGAACTGGACATCACTATGAAGAAGCAGGTTAACATGTCCACCGCTTACTGGACTTGAGGGTGAAGAAAGTCATACATGAGGGTGAGTGAATGATGACAGAATTTTCATTTTTAGGAGAACTATCCCTTTAAGATATCTACATGACGTTATGCATTGTCAGGTTAGTAAGTGTAACTTTTGTGAGATGCGCATGTAAAAAAAAATACAAATATGTTCACACATTTGTTTGGTCTATGTGTCTCTAGGTGTCTAGTCTGTACCTGTATGACAGTGTGCTGATGTTGGCCAATGCCTTCTACCGGAAGTTAGAGGACAGGAAGTGGCATAGCATGGCCAGTCTGAACTGCATGAGGAAGTCAACCAAGCCCTGGAACGGAGGCTGGTCCATGCTGGACACCATCCAAAAGGTTTAAAGTCACCTTACAATTAATCTCAATTACACTTAATTTGATCTGGTTCAGTTCTCTTCAGTTCAGCCTAGTAAAGTTCAATAGTGTTCAATAAAACTGGTCTGGTTTGAATGATGAATTTCTTTCTGAACAGAAGTCTTATTTGTCGTTCTCTTCAGGGACGGATTTCTGGGCTCACTGGTTTAATGGACTTCCGAAGCAATGGAGCGAACTCTCATGTCCAGTTTGAGGTCCTGGGGACCAGTTACAGTGAGACGTTTGGAAAAGATGTAAAGCGGGTGAGTGCAAATCTTATGAATGGGTGAGTGGAATTTATAAATAATGAATGACTTAAGTTCAGATTATTTTAACAGCACTATTTGGCATGTTATGGGGAAACTCTGCCTGTAATGCAGTGATTTTCCAACGCTTTCTCATCTTGGTTGTCATCTTATTCAATATAAGATATATAAGGCAATATATGTGTTTTATACTAGTGCTTGGGAAATTTAAGGCATAAAATAAGTACCCCCAAATAGCACAACAGTTAAAACGACATATAACCAACACTGGCGCACTATATGGTATGCTGGATGCTGTCCTTTTTAAACCCTCCTCTGGAGACCTGTTTCAGAGGTGTGATTCTACAGATAGCTAGATAGACATGCATAGGATTTTGCACCATTTTTGGCAAAAATGCATGCTGTAAGATTTTGTTGTTGCTATTCCCACTGACTAATTTATTAGCTGTATATTTTACCCTTTTCTTTTATTTATTTATTCCATACGATCTGTCCGGAAATGCACAAAAATATTTATTACTCTTGCTCAGTTAATCTGTTGGACATGCATTGTAATTCTTTATTCTATCTATCTATTTATTTATTTATTTATTTAATAGAACTGACTGTTCTGTTTTCACTGTTTCATGGCAACAAAGTGGTCTAATATACCTGGAGCAAGCTATTCACTAAATTGCAGTTGCTCATTTATTTATTTATAGAGATGCTGATATCTTTGTTTTGTGGTGTTCAGTTTGGGTTCCATTCTGGAAAAAAAATGTTTTAACCAGTTGCTTGATCTCTATATTAGAACCATTGATCTATTTCCCAAAGGTGGGATAGGATGGTGATGTATTTAGATAAAGCACCCCGCCTCCACCACCATATAAATTGGTTACTGTTAAAACATTCATCCACTACAAAATAACTTATAACTTAATTTATTTATTTATTATTTGATATATATTTGTTATATTATTTGTGATATACTGTACGTATATTGAAAGGACAAACTTGTTTTGTTGAGTATCCTCACAAGCACAGTCAAATGAGTTAAAAGAAGTTTAGTTAACTAACGAAACCTTATTGTAAAGTGTTACCGAAGTTTTAAATGAACGTAAAGAGAAAATGTGTGTCAGATCCGCATCATGTGCGTCAAGTCTTAAAGTGACAGCAGCCTAATAAACCTGCTGCTGTTTGTCATTAACTCTTTACCCGCCAAACACGGAATTTTCCGGGTTTTATGAAAAAGCGATTCCCCGCCAAACACGGAATTTTCCGGGTATCCGTGTTTTAGGTGGTATACGTAAGGAAGACCCGTGCGCATGCTCTGAAAGAGTACGGAACTTTTTGATCAAAGAAACCGACTGCGATCGGCTCAAACATGAATGAAGTAGCGAGAATGTAGGTCAAAATATCTGAAATGAAGAGGTTTACGGCTGATCAAGTACTGGAGGTGTTGATGGACTCGGAGTCCGATCACTCCTTATTTGATCATTCTGAATCTGATCGGGACGAAGTAGTTAGTGAGAGAGATGTTCATGTCACAGAAAGTTCTAGTCATGGACGAGCAGCAGATAACGTTAGATTGTTCACCCGTCGATCTGGACGGAGACAAAGTTCACCTGTGTGTCGAAGAGTGGACAGTGACAGTTCAGAGTCAGACTGTGAAACTTCGGACAGTGAGTGGACGCATTCAAGGCCAAGACCTCATTCGTCGTTCCCAGGTTGCAGAACGCGTAGAGGTAAGACAAGATAAGAAAAAAAATAATAATAATTAAAAAAAATAATATATATATATATATATATATATATATATATATATATATATATATATATATATATATATATATATATATATATATATATAGAATCCTGGGCCTATCGGTGATGCTGCTGCTCTTGAGTCAGAACAACCTGTAGACTTTACTGAGTTGTTCATTTCTGATGTACTGATTCAGAACATTGTTGATCAGACCAACCTGTATGCAGATCAGTGTATTCAGGCTATGGATGACACTTCAAAACATGCTAGATGTCAAGCATGGAAGCCTGTCACAGTTTCAGAAATGAAAACTTTCATGGGGCTCCTTTTTCTCACTGGTATCATTCATAAGCCTGAACTTGAAATGTACTGGTGTACAGATGACATGTTAGCTACCCCCTACTTCAACAAGGTCATGCCTCGCAACAGGTCACTTCAATGATAATACAACAAGGCCAGACAATTGTACTGACAGGCTGTACGAAATCCGCCCGGTCTTGGATCACCTTGTGTCCAAATTCCGCGAAATGTATCAGCCCAAGTCAAACATTTGCATTGATGAGGGGATGTTTCTGTGGCGTGGGCGCCTAGCTTTCAGGGTGTACAATCCCCAGAAACCCATCAAATATGGAGTAAAATCCTACATCTTGTGCGATTCTGATACAGGCTACTGTTTTAACATGAAGCCCTATTGTGGGGAAAGCGCTACCCTGGGGGACACGGTTGTCTCTCTTCTTGATCGCCTAGCAGGTCATGGCTACAGATTGTTTATGGACAACCTATACAACTCTGTACGACTGTGTGAGCGCCTACTTGATGTGAAAACCCATGTATGTGGTACAATTAGGAAAAACAGAGGTGAACCGCCGGTCATTTGAGATGTCAGAAATGCTGACCTTAGGATTGGGGAAACAATCATGCGTCACAACGAAAATGTGATGGTCTTGGCATGGAGACACAAACAAACAGTGAAAATGGTTACAACATTCCATCAGAACAACATGGAACGTGTTGAGGTATGGCAGAGAAGAAAAGGTTGCAAAGGAAAAACCAGCATGCATTGTGGAATACAATCATGAAATGAATGGCGTTGACAAACTAGACCAAAACATTGTGTACTACCCTTTTATCAGGAAGTCACACAAGTGGACGAAGAAATTTGTCATGTATCTGTTACAGATCAGTTTGTTCAACGCTTTTGTCATTTACAAAGCGAAAAACCCACAGGGTAATTGTAACACTCTTCTCTCATTCATCCAGAGTGTTATAAAATCATGGACCAGCCAAGAGTATGCTGGTGGTGGGGAGAAAAGTGCTACTGAAAACACTCCAAGAGCACCATACAACACTGACCCAACAAACAGGCTGAATGTCAATTTTGCTGTTCATGAACTTGTTCCAATCCCGCCCACTCCCAAAAAGCAACACCCAACCAGAGGATGCAGAGTTTGTGTATGTGCACTTGCTTGATAAAAATGCCTTTTTCTCAGCTTTTTGTCCAGAATGTTGTGTTTTTGACAAAACCTATCTATGTTCAAGTGGCAATAAAAAAAGAAAAAATGAAGATAAAATAAAATAGTTTTTTTTTTTTTGTTTAAAAGCAGACGCTCAGATCTTTATTTTGATATGTAGCATGTTCATATATTCATAGAACAAAATATTCTGTGGGCCATTAAAGTTTAGCGAAAATCGTCAAAAACCCTGGCGGTGGCTGGCAACTTTTTTTAAAAATGCTGGCGGGGAAAGAGTTAAGGATAATCAAAGAACAAAAGAAAAAGAGAAAATCACTCACTGCTCTTGACTGAATAACATTTGTAGCTTTAATACGGATTAATCATTTTAATTTATAATTTATGCAGTGAAGACTGTGAAGTGTTTGATAACTTTATTCAATTTCTGTATACATTCACTGTATATATCCTACCTGTTAGACCTACATAAAAATCTTAAAACACTATTTACAAGGTAACATGGGTCAAAAACAACAAAAACGATAACTTTTTGTGCATTTCAACTAGTAAAAATCCGAACTGATCTGACTGGGCCTGTAGGAAAAAAATTGAGCCCTGATATATTGAAGGGCATAGGTAAATATGACATTTATTACAATGGGTTTATGAGAAGGTTGTTTTAAGTTCACTTAAATTGTATTTTTTAAAAACCTTATAAATGTTACAATTGATAGCTTTCAATTATACTGTTATGCTGAATGGCTATAATTAATGGCAAAATTTTGAAAAAAATTTATTTCATAGAGACGTCAGTAGCGGTACTGACTTTCTTTCAAAAAAAGATGCCATTAAACAAATATTTAAAATATGTGTTGTTTCTACATTAATTTGGAGATTTGTTGTGAAATTAATACAATATAAAATATATATAAAATAAATTTTAATGTTAGGTGCAATTAATCACGATTAATTGCAGAAATTAATTTGTTAATTGTTAATCAATTGACAGCACTAATATTAATTGTGAATGCTAATTTGGTATGGCATCTATCAAATGGGGATAAGGTAGCCCACCAAAACCCTGACCATATTCATGGAGATGAAATTAAAAATACCAAGACAAATTCTTTCTTAGAGAGGTCAAACATGTCTGGGAAAGAACAGAGACAATTGAAACTGAAAATATATGAGAGGAGAAGCTAAGTGGACTGGACGTGAGATGAGCGAGACAGATGGACAGAGAATAAGAGCGACAGAATGATGGGTCCTGCTGTGTTTTGGAACTGAAGACACCGATATGGAACATGGCCAAGATACTTTTACACAAACACAGACAAATAGCTCAGAGTTCATTAAATCTCATAATAACACACAAACATCAACACACACACAATCAAAATGTACCCATCAGAGCTGATGAATCTGTCGCTTTCCTCTCTCTCTGTCTCTAGTTCTCTTTCATCTCTCTATCTGATGCACAAGCACTCATACGCACATGCTCACTGGGCAGAGGAAGTGCTTTACAACATGGCTGTGGTCATTAGCAAGGCTGCCGGGTCTATCACACACCAAACAATCTCAATCTTGTTGCCTGAATATTAGTGAGTGTGTAAGTTGAACTCGACCATTCCCTCTGGCAAGAAACACAGAGAGCTAATGACTTCACACACACACACACACACACACACACACACACTCTGTAGCACCCCTACTGTCCGTTACATTGACAGCTAATAAACATACATGTCCTGCTGCCCATCAGCATGAATATGCATTCTTGTGCTCTGATCTCTTCTTAAAATGATGTCTCCTCCTCAAGGCTCTCTGAAGCCGCATAGAGGCACTCTGCACATCACATGATACTCTTCCTGCTGTTTAATCTTTCCATTCTCTCCTCTCCATGCCTCTATTTATTAATTTATTAATTAATTTAGTTAGTTAGTTAGTTAGTTTACAGTATATTTACATTATTTTTATTGTGTCTATATGTAAATGTCCAGTATACTTGACATCAAATTTTCACTTGAAATTGTTTAAAGTAAAAAAAAAAAAAAAAAACGAATTTGTTGAAAACAAAAATGATAAAATTCTGATATTTTAAACAGTAACACTGTATAATTACTGATGTAAATTGAGAAATAGTATGAGATTTCCAAGCAGACCAAAAAAAATAAAAAATAATAATAATAATCAGTATAAACTGAGCTGTGGGTTATTTAAAGAAATTAAATAATTAAAGGATTAAAAGGGATTTAAGGGGAAAAAGAAGAAATAAGAATGGTAAAAGAAGTTCCAGATCTAATTATTGTGGATTATTGTGAAGTAATCCATTTAAACTCTTTGCAAATAATATTTAACTCTTGTTTGTATGTCTAATATGTCAAACATGTAAAAAACGTTTCTTGTTTTCACATTCAGTTATGAATGACATAATTTAAATGATAGCATATTTTCGATTCAAAATGGTGAAATTACATTAAAAAAGTTGAGTAGTTTGCATCACTGTATGTTACTGTTTACTGTCGTTAAACATCCATTGTAAAACAGTTTATATTATATGTTTAGCTACTTGTATATCTTATCACGCATGCACTCTTTCACTGTAAAAACTAAAAGCGTTGTGTTGGAATTCACACTCATCTTGAGTGAACGTTAAAGGGGTCAACGGATGCAAAATTCACTTTTATATGGTGTTTGCATATAAATGTGTCTTTGCAGTGTGTGGACACAACCACCATACAAAACAAATTTCCATTCACTCCTTTTTTTAATCCTCAAAAAGCCTAAACACTCTCAATAATCAAGCCATTTGGATTTTCTGAGCATGCCTATGGTGGTTACAGCCCTGCTTTATAGAGCAAGGAAATGTGTCTAGTATACTGGATGTTTGGAATGAGGAGGTTATTTTTCAGCCAGATGTCGAGAGGAATCTACCTCCGTAATGAAGATGGAGATGCTATTCTCTTTCTCTTTCTCTTTCTCTTTCTCTCTCTCTCTCTCTCTCTCTCTCTCTCTCTCTCTCTCTCTCTCTCTCTCTCTCTCTCTCTCTCTCTCTCTCTCTCTCTCTCTCTCTCTCTCACCAATTCCATCTGTCATTCCCCGTCTCCCCCGCTCACTTTCTTTTAATCTTCTCTTTTCATTAAATTGTCTCATACGGTGTAATCCAGAATGGGAAACCTAGCATCTTATACAAGATGGATCTGCTCCCAGTCCCGCTCAGAGCAGATCAGCCCAACACCTCCATGTGAGGAGCAGGTGATGAGAAGAAAAACCTCTTAATGGTTGACAAACTTGACAAGCCACTGAATGAATACATCTAAATTAATAGTTTAGTGGTGTCATATTGGCAGTAATGTGAGATGGATTAGTTCAGTTCTGATGCATTATTCAGATTGACAGTGAGAGACACCTGTGAGCAGGTCACTAGATTAATTCAACAACTTAACGATCTTAATAAACAAGAAAGTGAAGGGAGTAAGAGAAGGAAAGACCAAACAAATAGCAAGTCAGACTAGGCAGGCACTGTCACTTTGTCCTGCACATGCTGCTAAAAGATAAGGCCAAAGTAAAAGCAACACACTTGATCTCACACCTGATCTTTGTGAGTGACATCAGGGTAAAATTGGGTCTCTCGAGGAACACGGGTATTGTGTTTGAATCTGGCCGAGCCAACCGTGGGTGACCTCTGCACAATTACCTGAGCAGTTCCCATGGCAATGGGTTGACCAGGGGTTGCAGGTGAATCTGGGAGGGAGGGAGGGAGGGAGGGAGGGAGGTCTCTGAGGACGCTCATACTTTATTGTGAGAAAAAGCAAAACCTGAAATTCTCTTTATTTTTCTAACATGTGCAAATATGCAGTATAATCATTATTCTTCTCTCTTTTCAAACTGTCTGCTCAATGTCCTTCCCGGCAGTGTTTTTTTTTTTTTTTTTTTTTTACTGACAGAAATACAGCTCCACAATACCATATTTAAAAGCTTGCGATATACTGTTCATAGTTTACCTGAAATAGCTCATGCAGGGCCTACAACTAAAAGTAACACTCGCTAAGCGCCCGAATGCGAGTAAAAATTGGTGTTGGCGAATGACAGAATATATTAATCGCTTGTTGGCCGGTAAAGTTTTTATGAATTCTAGCAATGCATTGTTGTGAGAACATAAACGTAAACAAATGTGAACGACACTCGTGACAGTTGACAGGCCAGTGCTGCATCGTAACAAGAGTTTTAGCCTTGGCAATTAAAATATTTAAGCGCAAGACGACGTGGAAGGGAACTCAATTCGTTACTCGCTGTGTGGGGAGTTTTCGGTGCACAAACATCCGAAGCGAACAGCCAGAAATCTGCATCTCAGCAGCATCAAATCTTACTGACTTTTTTACTTTTTTTTTACTTTTATAAGGATTAATCTCTGTTTAATTTATACAGTGAAGACTATGCAGTGTTATTTTACATTTGATTTCTTTATTACATTTCTGTGCCTGAAAATTGTAAATTTTCACTGGTATCTGAAATGTTGGTATCATAACTACCTGTTTTTGCACCAACATTTTCATGGCTGGTAAAAAAAAATATTTATGGCCAGTAAATTTTCTTAAGTCACAGGTGTCAGGATGTACACTCGGATAACAAGGTTTAGAAGGATTCAGAATAACTTTTTATTGAAGCTCTCGTTGGACAGCAGGTAAATTTAGGTGCACAAACAGGTACGGTGAGAATAACATTGATGAATGATCGTCTTTTCTCTTGCAGATAGCGGCAGGCTTGAATGTGGCACGAAACACAATCCGAGGAACACAGAGCACGGACACCAATGAGAACACGGGATCTCAGGATGAGGAAACAGGTAAGTATCACGAGGAGGTACTGTGGAAACAGACTGAAACAGTTCGGGAACAATGGTCTGAAATACACAGAGCGCAAGTTAGTGGGTCTTTCCTAGTTCAAGGTTCGACAGGGACTGGAGGTGAGGTGTGTTCCTTTTTAGTGCTCAGTGATTGCTGGGATTGATGACAGGTGCAGGTGATTAATATTCGGGTGAGTGTGATCTTTGTGTTGTGGATGTGAATGAGCCTGATTGATTCCTGACATTACCCCCTCCTCCAGGGTCCACGCCAGCGGACCGAGGACCCCGACGTCGTGGTGGTCTGCTTCGAGGTCGTGGAGCTGGTCGATGTGGATGCTGTTGGTGGAATTCAGTGAGAAGAGCCGGGTCTAGGATATCGTCTCGAGGAAACCAAGATCTTTCTTCTGGCCCATAACCTTCCCAATCGACAAGGTATTCTAAACCACCCCGACCCCGACGTCGGGAGTCCAGGATTTCATGGACGGAGTAGATGGGATCTTCTTCGATGGTAGGTATGGGAGGTGTGTGGTCAGGATCAGGCTCTGTGGAGGTAGGAAGAACAGAAGGATAGTGAGGTTTCAGGAGTGACACATGGAACACTGGGTGAATCTTGAATTGAGGAGGGAGGTGGAGCCTATATGTGACTGGATTGACTTGATGGAGAATTTTGAAGGGTCCGATATATCGTGGGCTTAATTTACGGCAAGGCTGGCGTAAACGGATGTCTCGTGTTGAGAGCCAGACAAGTTGACCAGGTTCAAACGTGGGCGTGTCATTTCGTCGTGCATCCGCAAATCTTTTGTGTCTGCGTATGGCCTGCTGGAGATGATGGTGGGCATCATTCCACACTCTTTCACTTTCTCGAAACCAGTAATTAACAGAAGGGACCTCGAAAGGCTCACCAGACCACGGAAACAGTGGTGGTTGGAAACCAAGGAAGCATTGGAAGGGAGTTAGTCCTGTGGTGGTCTGATGCAAGGAGTTTTGAGCGTATTCTGTCCAGGTGAGGAATTGATTCCATGTGTATTGACGATTTTGACAGAACGTACAGAGGAAACGATTTATCTCTTGAACCTTTCTTTCAGTCTGCCCATTAGCCTGAGGATGGTACCCCGATGTCAAGCTTATCGTTACTCCGAGAAGAGAAAAAAAACTTTCCAAACCCGTGAGATAAATTGGGGTCCTCGATCCGACACAATGTCCTCAGGGATGCCAAAATGACAAAAAACCTGGTTGAAGAGGCTCTCAGCTGTCTCAAGAGCTGTAGGAAGACCTGGCAAGGGGATCAGTTTACAGGCTTTGGAGAATCTGTAGACTATAATAAGAATGCATGTGTTGCCTCCTGATGGTGGTAATGCCAAGATGTGACCATGGCCGTTGAGGAATGGGTAGAGGTACTAGTTTCCCTGAAGGTAAGTAATGTGGAATCTTCGATACAGCGCAAACTTGACATCCCTGGACGAAATGTTGCACTTCCTCTCTCATGCCCGGCCACCAATATCGTTGTTGTAAGTTTGTGTTGCTCCGGGATGCCCCGTACCAACTGACGAATGAGCGGATTCGATGAGAGGTAGGCGATATTCGTTTGGAACGTACGTGAGGGTGTCAGGGCATTCCGGTGGTGTAGGTTCTTGTCCCGTAGTTTCTTGGATCTGATCATCAATGTCCCATATAATAGGGTTAACAAAAACTGTAGCGGGCAGGACTGGTTCGGGTTCGTCAACAGTGTCTGGAAAGGCATGGAGTCTGGACAAGGCATCTGCACGGATGTTCTTGGTTCCTGGACGATAGGAAATCTGGAAGTGGAACCGAGTGAAGAATAAGGCCCAACGGGCTTGACGTGGGTTTAGTCTTTTGGCTTCTTTGAGATATTGTAGATTCTTATGATCAGTAAGTACCATGAATGGATGTTGCGCCCCTTCGAGCCAATGTCTCCACTCCTCCAGAGCCAGCTTAATGGCGAGGAGTTCCCGATTACCTACATCATAGTTCTGTTCAGCTGGTGACAACTTCTTTGAAAAGAAGGCACAGGGAAGAGGTTTATGGACATTCTCCTGGTGCTGAGATAGTATGGCACCTACTCCAATCGTGGAGGCATCGACTTCAACAATGAAGGTGAGATCTGGGTTAGGATGACGTAGAAGAGGAGCAGTGATGAATTTGTTTTTCAAAGTTTGGAAGTCGTGATCTGCTTCAGGATTCCAGGCCAGGGACTTCGGTTTCCCTTTCAGAAGAGAGGTAAGTGAAGAAGTTATGGTACTGTAGTTGTTAATAAATCTGCGATAGAAATTTGCGAAGCCAAGGAATCGTTGGAGTTCTTTTACTGTTTGTGGAGTGGGCCATGAAGTGACTGCGGCAACCTTTCCATCGTCCATCTGTACTCCTTGCTTACTCACGATATACCCGAGGAAGGTAACTGATTCTTGATGGAAAATGCACTTCTCTGCTTTCAGGAAGAGAGAATGATCTCGTAATCGTTGGAGAACTCTGGAGACATGTCGTCGATGTGCAGATTCGTCTTGGGAGAATATTAGAATGTCATCGATATACACAATCACAAATTTGTTGAGGAAATCACGGAGTACCTCGTTCATGAAATCTTGAAACACAGAAGGGGCGTTGACCAGTCCATACGGCATAACGAGGTACTCATAGTGACCTGAGGGGGTGATAAATGCAGTTTTCCACTTGTCCCCCTCTCGTATCCGAATGAGATTATACGCACTCCTGAGGTCTAGTTTGGTGAAGATACTAGCACCTCGTAGTTGTTTGAGTGATGTGGGTACGAGAGGAAGTGGGTACCGAAACTTTGTGGTGATCTTGTTAAGAGCTCGGTAATCGATGCAAGGTCTTAGACCCCCGTCTTTCTTTGCCACGAAGAAGAAACTAGATGCTGCTGGAGAAGTCGATGGACGTATGTACCCATGATTTAAGGCTTCTTGTATATATTCTTCTATGGCTCGTTGTTCTGGGACGGAGAGCGAATAGATGTGACCGCGGGGCACCGATTTACCAGGTTCCAAGTCAATCGTGCAATCCCATGGTCTGTGTGGAGGAAGATGAGAGGCTTTCTCAGGACTAAACACGTCTGCAAAGGAAGCATAACAGGGGGGAATTTCTGTGGACTGTTTTTCTCGAGGGCTGCAATGTCACTGCAATGGAGATAGTCTTTGGCGAAGAAGGGACAGGTCTTGGAAGTTTTGGGAATCAAGTAGAGAAACAGGTAGAACCCCAGCGCAGAATCTCCCCATTATTCCATGAAACCTCGGGATTATGCTGGATGAGCCAGGGTCTGCCAAGAATGATCGCGGAAGTGGAATTTTCTGACACCAAAGGAGTGAATGATTCTTCGTGCAAACAGCCTACTCTTAATGTGATTGGTTTTATTCTGTGTTTCACATACCCAGGATTCAAGGCTTTTTCGGTCACTGTTTTGGCTGTGAACGGGGTTGGGGATTGAGTTTTGCGTCTGGTTCTTTCTGATGGAGAAAGACGGGTATGGTCAACTTGCATAGGCTCAACCACAGGCTCAAATCCACAGTGATCAGGGTTCTCAGTAGGTCTGGATGAGAAAGCATATTTGGTGATGTTGGTGATGATCAGGATAATAATTTTGAACTCGACGGGAGACTCGGATAGATTGTTGAATAAACTTTTCAAGGCCCATGACGTCATCATAAATTGCGAGCTGTAATCTGAGGGCTGGATTCAATCCTTGACGGTAAGTAGTGATGAGTGCTCTCTCGTTCCATCCACTCGCAACGGCAAGGGTTCTAAACTTCAACACATAGTCTGTAATAGACATTCGGCCTTGTTGGAGGTGATATAACTGTTCACAAATTGATGAGTCACCTATGGAACAGCCAAATACTACTTTGAAGTGCACTATGAAATTCTGAAGAGAATCGGTAACCGGTCCTGTCTGATTCCACATGGTCTCTGCCCATTGAAGTGCTCGGCCAGATAGAAGTGAAATGATGAAGGAGATCTTTGAACGTTCAGTAGGGAAATGATAAGGTTGTACCTCTAGAGCGAGAGAGCATTGAAGAAGAAATCCATTGCAATCTTCTTCCCGGCCAGAGAAGGGCGCTGGTTTCACCATCGGACTGGAAATACACAGCGGGGGAGAAGCGACAGATGCGGAAGTGGGGATCGCTGCCACTCCGTGCTCAGCAGACTCGAGCGGAGGAATTCCAGCTGGATCGGGTTGTACTGAATCCATAGCTGTTGAGGTCGAACCTTCTGTCAGGATGTACACTCAGATAACAAGGTTTAGAAAGATTCAGAATAACTTTTTATTGAAGCTCTCGTTGGACAGCAGGTAAATTTAGGTGCACAAACAGGTACGGTGAGAATAACATTGATGAATGATCGTCTTTTCTCTTGCAGATAGCGGCAGGCTTGAATGTGGCACAAAACACAATCCGAGGAACACAGAGCACGGACACCAAGGAGAACACGGGATCTCAGGACGAGGAAACAGGTAAGTATCACGAGGATGTGCTGTGGAAACAGACTGAAACAGTTCGGGAACAATGGTCTGAAATACACAGAGCGCAAGTTAGTGGGTCTTTCCTAGTTCAAGGTTCGACAGGGACTGTAGGTGAGGTGTGTTCCTTTGTAGTGCTCAGTGATTGCTGGGATTGATGGCAGGTGCAGGTGATTAGTATTCGGGTGAGTGTCATCTTTGTGTTGTGGATGTGAATGAGCCTGATTGATTCCTGACAACAGGCCACTGGCAGGAATGGCACAAAGTTAGTTTTAGGCCCTGAGCACATGTAATATGCAGATTGATTCACAGGCTTTTGACAAAAACAGAAACTAATGGCTAGTCTTGATGAACATTTAATAATAGGTTCAAACAATAGGTTATACCTATTCAATAATATGTTATACATACATGTCTTTCCTCAGCCGATCAGATTTGACTTCCTTTGTCTTTCCTGCCCTAATGAAATCCAGTTCAGGCATACACTACTGTTCAAAAGCTTGTGGTCAGTAAGATTTTTTTTAAGAGATAGATTTTTTTTTTTTCAGCAAGGATGCATTAAATTGATCAGAAATAAATAGCATTTAAAGTATATTAAAGAATAAAACAGTTATTTTAAATTGTAATAATATTTTGGATCAAAACTAAAATGATTATTTTTCTTGATAAAAAAAATTGTAACAACATTTTTACAAATTCTACGAGCGATTCTGTAAGCTTATGTCCACTGAAGTTTGACTATAGTTAGTTTTTCTTGTCAAAAGATAATCAAGTCTGTATAAGTGATAGTAGTAACATAGTTTTAGTTCTTTATATCTATATTGACAAAAAGCTGCTGATACAGTTTCAGTTTAAATAGATCTCATAGTAAATAGTGAAGAATATTAAGAATTTGTATATTTTAAACATTTTGTATATTTTATATATATATATACAGTGAGGAAAATAAGTATTTGAACACCCTGCTATTTTGCAAGTTCTCCCACTTAGAAATCATGGAGGGGTCTGAAATTGTCATCGTAGGTGCATGTCCACTGTGAGAGACATAATCTAAAAAAAAAAATCCAGAAATCACAATGTATGATTTTTTTAACTATTTATTTGTATGATACAGCTGCAAATAAGTATTTGAACACCTGAGAAAATCAATGTTAATATTTGGTACAGTAGCCTTTGTTTGCAATTACAGAGGTCAAACGTTTCCTGTAGTTTTTCACCAGGTTTGCACACACTGCAGGAGGGATTTTTGCCCACTCCTCCACACAGATCTTCTCTAGATCAGTCAGGTTTCTGGGCTATCGCTGAGAAACACGGAGTTTGAGCTCCCTCCAAAGATTCTCTATTGGGTTTAGGTCTGGAGACTGGCTAGGCCACGCCAGAACCTTGATATGCTTCTTACAGAGCCACTCCTTGGTTATCCTGGCTGTGTGCTTCAGGTCATTGTCATGTTGGAAGACCCAGCCTCGACCCATCTTCAATGCTCTAACTGAGGGAAGGAGGTTGTTCCCCAAAATCTTGCAATACATGGCCCCGGTCATCCTCTCCTTAATACAGTGCAGTCGCCCTGTCCCATGTGCAGAAAAACACCCCCAAAGCATGATGCTACCACCCCCATGCTTCACAGTAGGGATGGTGTTCTTGGGATGGTACTCATCATTCTTCTTCCTCCAAACACGTTTAGTGGAATTATGACCAAAAAGTTCTATTTTGGTCTCATCTGACCACATGACTTCCTCCCATGACTCCTCTGGATCATCCAAATGGTCATTGGCAAACTTAAGACGGGCCTTGACATGTGCTGGTTTAAGCAGGGGAACCTTCCGTGCCATGCATGATTTCAAACCATGACGTCTTAGTGTATTACCAACAGTAACCTTGGAAACGGTGGTCCCAGCTCTTTTCAGGTCATTGACCAGCTCCTCCCGTGTAGTTCTGGGCTGATTTCTCACCTTTCTTAGGATCATTGAGACCCCACGAGGTGAGATCTTGCATGGAGCCCCAGTCCGAGGGAGACTGACAGTCATGTTTAGCTTCTTCCATTTTCTAATGATTGCTCCAACAGTGGACCTTTTTTCACCAAGCTGCTTGGCAATTTCCCCGTAGCCCTTTCCAGCCTTGTGGAGGTGTACAATTTTGTCTCTAGTGTCTTTGGACAGCTCTTTGGTCTTGGCCATGTTAGTAGTTGGATTCTTACTGATTGTATGGGGTGGACAGGTGTCTTTATGCAGCTAACGACCTCAAACAGGTGCATGTAATTTAGGATAATAAATGGAGTGGAGGTGGACATTTTAAAGGCAGACTAACAGGTCTTTGAGGGTCAGAATTCTAGCTGATAGACAGGTGTTCAAATACTTATTTGCAGCTGTATCATACAAATAAATAGTTAAAAAAATATATATTGTGATTTCTGGATTATTATTTTTTTAGATTATGTCTCTCACAGTGGACATGCACCTACGATGACAATTTCAGACCCCTCCATGATTTCCAAGTGGGAGAACTTGCAAAATAGCAGGGTGTTCAAATACTTATTTTCCTCACTGTATATGTATATATATATATATATATATATATATATATATATATAGATATAGATATAGATATAGATATATATATATATATATATATATATATATATATAGATATATATAGATATATATAGATATATATAGATATATAGATATATATAGATATATAGATATATATATATATATATATATATATATTATTGTTGTTTAAAATATAGAAATTCTTACATATATATGTAAGATACATATATATAATTATTACGTATGTATATATATATCATAATCTGTTCAAATTGGCTCAGTGAGTTGTATAAAAAAAGCATTACATTTGTGACAGATGTCTTTTTTTGTGTGTGAGTATTTTGATAGTGTGAAAGTGTGATAATGCAGAGAAGAGGTGAATTTATCACTCATGAGAGTCTCATTTGATTTGATGAATAGTAATGAGTTTCTCTCACAGACTCAATAAAGAGGCCAAAAGACATCCCGCTCTCTCTCTTTCACTTACCAATCACAGAAACAGTAGCTTACAGAATCATAAAAAGTCAATTGCTTCACAATACGAAAAGAAATGTCAGCTTCATCTTTGCACCTTAAGAACACCTCTCTCTTTTTCTCTCTCTCCCTCTCCAGTGCTCTGCACGACTCTGTCTCTCATACTGTTTCTTATGGTATTGTTTGTGTGCAATCCTCTCTCTCTGGCTCTTTGTTCCTCTGCCTCTTTTCCCATGTGCTCTCAAGTAGAGACATCAGCTATAGAAGTTACATACAATAAAGGCTGTGAACTCTTGCCACAAAGACCTTTAGTCTTGACAAAATGTTCATGTCTTCACAGGCGAGATTCTTGTTGGCTTGTAGCACTAATATCAGGAACAAGAGATGAAAAGAACGAGAGGCTAGAAAACGGCACAAACCAGCTGAGCGTCTGCCAGAACAAAGAGGCTGACACAACACTCAGCAAAGACAAAATACAGTCAGAGATGTATTATGTAAATGCTGGAAAAAGGACTACTGAAGCCCTGACTTCCGACTGGCGTCTGTAAACAGGAAGCTTCATTCATATTGGTGAATCACTACTATAGGAGGGGTTTTGTAACTGTTAATGGGCTTTCTGTCAAAGTAAATACTGGGTACTATGACACTACTCATCTATTTTGATTATTTGCTGCTCTAATTAAATTAATAGTTAACTTAATAATGACAGATATTTTGTTTTCTCAACTTTGTGTCATTCCTATATTAGCCAAAATTCTACAAAATGTCTCACATCATGTCATGCAGGTTTTAAATAACATGAGAGTGAGTAAATAATGACAGAAACTTAATTTTGGGGGTAACTGTTCCATTAAGAGAGACACGACACTGAATTTGATTCTACACACACTTGCAGATGATAGGGACCTCTTTTGTGCTGTGGGATAGATCTGGCTTTCATGTGTTCACTGACAGAACATCTCCAGTGGACAAGCCACATTGCTCTCTCATTTCTGTCAATACCCACCTACATGATTAACTATTTAAAAGCACAGGCAAAAACTAAAAGAGAAAATTTTGTGGGAAACATACGAAATAAAGAAGAAATGACACTGTCAGCTTCACCTGGGAAAACAGAGCAGACAGAGAAGATGGAGGAATTCTTTCAGCTTACTGAAGTGTGTATGGCAGAAGAGATCTCATACTTACAGCTCTCTGAAGGCAGCTGAACAACTATGATTCTGATTCAACTTCAGTCCAAAGTAAGACTACAACTTACTCAATTCACAAATAAATCTAAACATAGTCTGGCAAAATATCTTCAATTTAAAAAAACAACAATGAAAACTGTCATAATCCCACGCCGTGGAGCCAAATTGGCGGCCAGTGAGCCCAGACACACGATTGCGAATATGATTGTTTTTTCACAACAGTTCAATAGACAAGAAGTTAAAATTAAGTGACTTACATTTTAGACACAATATTACCAATTACTTTGTCTATTTTTGCTCCATCAATAAGAAAGAGATCCAGCGTTGAACCACTGTTGCATGTATTATAGCAGTGTCATTCCTGAAAGTGTTTGAACGAATCCCCTAAATGAATGATTCAATGACTCAGTGACATTTTTCAATGAATCGCTTGAGTGAGTGATTCAATGGCTCACTCGTAAAGATATTCGCTTGGTTTGTTCCTGAATAAATAAAGCGTTTTGTGTAAATTATTCAAATTAACCTCTCATAAAGACACTTGCCTCTTATCACGACCTATGGGTGTAACCTGCAGTAAGAGACACTGAAAAATCCCCACTGCTAATGCACTAAACAAAGAGAAAATGCTAAAACTATTTAATAAAATAAGCACTGCGTGATTTCAAAATCCTAGCATGTTATCATATCTTTGTTTTTCTTTCTTTCTTTCTTTCTTTTATTTTTTATTTTTTATTTGATCATATTAAATAGATATATCTTGCTCATAAAGTTTTCTGAACTGAATCCTTTCACGGATGAGGTAGGTGCTATTATTGTGAGAGGGATTGTGTATGGGGCGCTACAGTGAAGACAAATGACACGTGTCATCAGGGCAGATGCTAAAGCCTCTGTCATCCTGTCACTCACAGAGGGGAGGTTTGGGGGGTCAAATGCTGGCCAGACAAGAGCCAAGGATGATTTCAGAGTCAGAGATTCTTCTTTTCAAGATGTTGGTGCAGTGGCCTGCCCAATCCGTCACAGCGGAATGGATCTGGTGGGATATTGGGATTATGATGAATGGCTCAAAATATGATGAAGATAGATACATCACGGCTTTCATCTTGAAGTGAGGCACTGTTTTTCAGAAGCGCTGTCATTGCTTGTGGAGGGAGAATATAAGCAGTTTCCTATTGTCATTTCCACACTCAGGCCCTGTTATACCTGGTATTAAGATGCGTTTCTGTCGATCAGATCACATGTGGACAACGCTAAATACAGGTGTAAACGGTGTCTAAAACATTTTGATCCTGTCCACTTTCAACCACTTGCAGAGGTAGTCGAAAAAGCTTTCGACCGGATTGCTTTCGTGGTGTTGATGCTCATGTGGTTGAATGCGTTTGAAAGCGTCAGCCACATAAGACCATCTACTCTCCGCCTACTGACATAATGCATAAACATAATGGGAAGTGCGCTAGCCAGACGAGATTTAAACTTTGTCGACTGAAGACCCAAGTTTGGTTTGAAGACTAAAATCATACTAAGCACAATGTTCTCTCACCACACCTGATTTCTAACATGCACTCACAGCGTTCAGAGTGGTCTTCCAGCTATCAGAGCAGAAATGAAAACTGCTGCTCTCCGTATGTAAATTGCACAAGCCTATTTCATCCATTAGATTGAAAGATCTGAAAAAGCCCATACATCTACACGCCCATAGACCCTCCCCTTGAAGAAATCTGGAGAGATAATACCTACAAAGCTGTAAATAGTGTTTGTTCGTGGATTAATATAGAGATACTGAAATAGAATTCTTACAGAAATGTATGATAAAAAGATTGTTGTACATGTTCTGTATTGTATTTAGCCTATGTGCATATTCAGTAATTAACTTATAGTAAGTGGATTTCATTAAGAGAGGTGGAAACATAGGAGAGGAGAAAGTGTGCCACATGTCAAATAGCTGCCCACAAGGCTATGGCTCCAACAACATCATCATAATGTCATCATATTGATTAATTTATTTATTTTTATATCTATTTGAATACTTTGTGACTTAAAGCAACACTAAATAACTTTTTTTTACCTTAAATTAATCGTTTAAAATAAAATAGTTTCAGTGGTTCATCAAGTCGTAACAGGGTGAAAGGCACTTCTGCATTTGCTTTGCAGCCCTATATCTGCTATAACCGCACTATGCAAGTTTGCCAAACCGGGTCGCGTTTCTGTAGTTCGAATGAGACATAAGAAACTACAAATTTGACTTGCTTTACGGCAAGCATTACAATAGTCATTATTTAGTTTTTCTTTCGTTTCTGATGTCACAATACATCATACTTTCATGAAATCATGCAACATACTCTACCTTGTCTGTGGACATCATTAATTCCAAAGCCGGTGCTGGACAAACAGCGAGCGTGTGTGCGACAGTAGGCTGTGGGTGGCTAAATTATTTACGACAGCGGTAATGGACAATTCCGCTTCCAACCTGTAGGGCGACCGAAGAGGAAAAGTTCTTTAGTGTTGCTTTAAAGCAGGATTATGTGCATTTCAGCAACAAAAACCTAAAACTTAATCATATCTAAAACAGATATGTGTATGTGCGCACTTGGGTCTGTGTTTCATATTAGTTTTAAAAGAGAAGTGGAAAATGTGACAGCTGCTGCCTAGGTGACCACCTCTCACACTTATATGACCGTTTTCACCTGGACGTGTGACAAAAGCACAAATAGCCAAACCCCTGTGATGAATCCTGAAAGAGCTGCTGATTTCTGCTCAGTGGTGAGAGGTCTATCATAGACAAATAAGTGTTTGGGGACAATAACTCATGTAAGGTCATCCCTGGCTTTCAGCAACTGTTCAGTTTTTTCTCTCTATCTCCCTTTTCTTTGCAATCATTTCTGCCATCTCAAACTTGATCAAAGCTCAATCACAATCTCTCGCTGTCTTCCAGCTGGCGACGTGGGACTCTGACCGTGGGCTGAACGGCAGTCTGAGAGAGAACCGGGCCGAGCATGGCATGCAGGGAGTTACTCTGAAAGTGGTGACCTTACTGGTGCGTATTCCAATGCATCTGATTCAGCTCCCTGTAGGTCCAGTCAATGCCTTGTTGATGTCAGGTTACTGTACAATCACTGTAAAATAAAAAGAATGACATAATTTTTATTCAGTAAGTAGGACTAGTTCCTGGAATAACATTCCTTTCAAGCAGTAATTTTCCCTCCACCTAAAATGAATAATTAATGAAAGAATGTTGTTTAAGGCACTAACCCCATTCCTAAGCTTACATCTGATTGTTAGATAGGAATGTAATTCCAGGGCCAGCGAGTATCATGAAAGAAAACACTTATTTTTTTCTGAGTTGCCATCACAAGCTGCATGAAATAACATACACCAGGACCAGAGTAGTCCAATTTATGAACAGAAATAAATATTTTTATTGAGAAAATAATATTTTTATGATATATGATGAGACAAAAAGACAAAAAAACAGAAAAAAAATTATTTTAGAAATATCATGAAAGAAAAGTTTTTTTTTACGGAGTTGCCATCACAGGCTGCATGCAATAACATACACCAGGACCAGAGTAGTCTAATTCATGAACAAACGACTTTTAAATTGGTTATTTTTAGAGAATTAAAAACATATACTGCAACAAGAGTAGTTCCATTCATAAACGCATGATTCTTATGATCTGAATATTTTAATGAAACTTTCTATACTTTTATGAAAGATTATATCACAGTGTACTTGAGTTTATCATTTTATAATTTTTTACACATTGTTATAATTACAAGAAATGCAAATTTTAAAATATGCCCAAATGTATGAAGAAAAAATAATAATAATAAAATGCAATCGAAATCTGAATTGAGTTGAGTTGAGAACTCAAGTCAGGAAATGTATTGCTGTAAGATATCATGGATCACAATCACATTAATTTTTTTATGGCTGTCATAAACAGTATATGTTTCAACACAGTTATGCTGTGTGGTTTTTGTCTTTTTGTCTCATCAGACATCAGTACTTTAGTCATGCAGAGAAGGTTTTTGCCAGGGATTCCTTTGGGGTTTGATCTTTATTTATTCTCCAGTCTATCACTGTTGTGCTTTCCCTAAATACAATCACAGTTCACTAGCCTGAGCCTCAGATATTTCATCCATCTGCATTTGAGTGCACAGGGCCAGTTTCACAAACAGTGAGTCTTTTTTGGTGGTGATATGCCTTACTGCAAATTGCCCAGGTGAATTTAGAGATGTAATTTCTGTCTGATGAGGCATTGCACGCTTCCCTTGCCATGGTGTAATAGGTCAGCTGAAACACTTCATTTAGATTAACCTGAGACCAAAGGGTCCCATCTGTCACTGGTAAAAGTGTCACGTCAGCCTATGCTTTGAATGTGACAGAGAGCCAATCTGACCACAAGTCACGACCCGAACAGACGGATTCACTACGGAAATAAGGTTCGCAGTCAATATTAAATCTTTATTTGTAGAAATATGTCCAAACCTATTAGTCAGACTGCTCTCTGGCTTCCCCTTCAAATGAATAAATGATAAGATTCAATCTAAATCTGTCTGACACTAACGTCAAATAATGTCAGGTCAGCTTTTAGACCTATCCATTACTGCCAAGATGCTGTGATAGTGATATGTGAATTGTGAGCAAATAAGACTCGGAAATGCCATTGTTTGAAAACCTCTACAAATTAATCCTGTTGTATATACTGAGAATAAGATCAAACAAAAAGTGAGAGACTGTTCAAAAATTTGGGGTTAGTATGATTTAAAAAAAGAAAAGAAAAAAGAAGTCACTTTTGATTAATTTAATGAATTCTTGCTAAATAAAAGTGTGTGTGTGTATATATATATATATACTTTTATTCAGCAAGAATTAATTAAATTGGTCAAAAGTGACAGTAAAGACATTTATAATTCTGCAAAAGATTTATATTTAAAATAATGCTGTTCTTTTGAACTTTCTATGCACCAAAGACTCTTGAAAAACTCAATTAAGCAGCACAACATAATAACGAGAACCACCAAATCAGCATATTTGAATGATTTCTGGATGATCATTTGACACTGAAGACTGAAGTGATGCTTAAAAATACAGCTTTGCATTACAGGAATAAAATCATATTAAAATAGAAAACAATTCTAAAACTAAGGCTTTTAACTATATTATTGATCAAATAAATACAGCCTTGGTGAGCATACAAGACTTTAAAAAAAAAATCTTACCAACCCCAAACTTTTGAACAGTAGTGAATGTGAATACAGTACAAGCATATGTGTCCTCTCATATCTGCTTAATTGTGTTCTGAATCAGATTACCAAAGTGTCAAATAAAATAAAAAGTTTTCTCTATTTTCTTCAGGAGGAGCCCTTCATAATGGTGGCAGAAAACATTCTAGGTCAGCCCAAAAGATATAAGGGATTTTCCATAGATGTTCTGGATGCCCTGGCCAAAATTCTGGGCTTTAAGTATGAAATGTATCAGGTGGCTGATGGGAAATATGGATCTCCTCAGGCCAACGGGTCCTGGAACGGAATGATTGGAGAGCTAATTGGAAAGGTGAGATTCACATACATAAAGAAAGACTGTTTCAAGTTATATTCATATATAGTGTTTTTGTTTTTTGGGGGTTTTTTTATGCACAACTGCATATTTATGTTAGTCAGTGCTTATAGTTGTGAAGGCATTGCACTTTATTCAAATTTACTTTCTTGTAATTTATACAGCCAGATTTATGTTATTGTCATCTCATCTCAGACAAATTTTAACATACTCTCAATGCATTATTTTTTAGAGGGCAGATGTGGCTATTTCAGCCATCACCATCACTCCGGAACGAGAGAACGTGGTGGACTTCAGTAAACGCTATCTGGATTATTCTGTGGGAATCCTGATGACTAAAACAGAAGAGGGACTCAATATCTTCTCCTTGCTGGCACCGTTTGACCTGGCAGTGTGGGCCTGCATTGCTGCTGCCATTCCTGTGGTTGGTGTCATGGTCTTTCTGCTCCGACGCGTCCAGTCTGTCCGCTCCCAGAATCCTCCTGGGCCCCACCAGCCTACTTCTGTCACAACGTCCTTCCAAAGTGCCATCTGGATCGTCTACGGAGCCTTTGTACAGCAAGGTAAGCTGGGTCATTTCACATGAACATGAGGGATGAGGTATTGCTGAATAGTCACCTTACCTGGATTTTTCAATCAGTTGCTGACATTCTCGTCTTGACATTCTCGAATACAGCTTGTACAGCGATTTAATATATTTATTTAAAGAAAAATATATTTTCAGCAGAATATGTAATTCTTCAAATATTTAAGTACAACTTACAGCACCAGAGACAATCCCTAGAGTCACACATTTTGACTGTTTGACAAAATATGTTATTCCATAGGAATTCTGCAACTCACTTTTGATAGCTGTATACGTCTAAAGGTGCCAATTGTGTTTGGTTGAGGTTTCAAAAAATGGCTGCACTTTTCTATTCCGGATACTCTGGGTATCTTGTCAACACCAGCCTGACTCTAAGTTGTCTCTGCACTTTCAGATGTAGCAACTGACAACAGCTGTTAAATTACATTTACAGTTTTTTTTCAACAGCTGTTTTGCCAATTTCTGATTATAATCCCTGGACTCATAATTTAATAATGAAATGCACATGGCGAGTGATTATGAAATGGCTTGCATTTGTCTCACCTTCTTAAATAAACATTTACTGCCACTCATGAAGGACAGCCATAAATTATAGTGCGCTACAGTGTCCAAATTGTGTTAGCACTCTTAGAGGGTCCCCAACTAGAGAACTGCACTCCCAAGGGACTACCACAGGACCCAACGGAACAGAGTGTGGCGCGGCACAAGATTTAATGAGCGAAATTGAAATATCTATAAACAAATAAATTGCTATTTGTCTATTGCACAAAAGCAACAAGGGAGCGCTCTTTGTAGTTTGTGCCATGCAGTACGCATGCACAAACGCATGAACGCTAGAAAGCATGCAGTAGCCTATGCTTGCTTTTCTGTTAAAATGAACAGTGGTTTGTGAATGTAGATTCTTTAATTGCAAATAATTTATCGGAAGCGTTTATGCTGGGATGTGTGGGTTGTGGCTAGGCGATAAAAACTTAAAACTATTTCATGGAAATTTCATGTATATACTGAAAAAAATCTATGTATATATGTTTCCCTGTGGACTTTTGCGGGTGGGAGTGGGACAAAACATGTTGCAGGGGGGAGTGGGAGAAGGTAACATAATTTTGCAAGAACAGGCAGGACAGAATCCTGCAGATACATACCAGAGAAAAAAAGGGGGAAAATATTATACAAGTTTGGAATGGCAAAAGGGTGAGAAAATGATGATATAATTGTCATTTTTGTGTGAATTGTTCCTTTATGAAGGGTGCTCACTTTCCATTTTCTTATTGTTGTGTACCATCAGTTCTTTTGAACTTTATGGGCCCTATCTTGCACCCAGCGCAATTTACTTTGTACACTGACGCATGTATCATTCCTATTTTGCACCCGCGCAAAGCGCGCTTTTCCCTCCACAGAAGCACGTCGCTAAACTAGGGAATGAACTTGCGCTCCCTGGGCGGTTCAGCGCAAAAAAGGAGGCGTGTTCCGGCGCAAACGTTCCTTCATGCTATTTTGCAGGTTTAGAAAACAATTGCGCCACTAACCAGGAAAAAATAGTTTAAAGTCAGTGGCGCGTTGCGCATGTTAATCATATGCTATTTTAAGGGCGCATGCTTGGCCATAATCAATGTAGCGTGTGCACAACGCGCATACACTTTGATTCTCTCATCTACACAGAAGCAGCAGTTTTCATTTTTGCAAATCATACATTATTATGATAGATAGATAGATAGATAGATAGATAGATAGATAGATAGATAGATAGATAGATAGATAGACAATTTATTATAAAAGCATACATCTAGCTTACACATTTACCCAAATTATCATACACCTTTTTAACCGAAGTTAATTTGGGTGGGTTTCTCCATCCCCAACGTCCCTGACGAGAGCGTTGCTCTCCTTGGCTGTGAACCGCTCCTGGCGCGCGTCTGGCAAATCCGCCGTTATAATAGGAATCCGCTTTAGAGCAAAGCGCGTCTGCTCTTAAAGGGAATGTGAGATGACGCTCTGATTGGTTTATTTCACGTTACGCCCAAACCACACCTATGAATAATGAAGCTACTTCAGACCAACCCATTTTAGATTTGCGCCTGGCGCAAGAGTTATTTATTCCGCTGGGAAAATAGCAACAGCGCCAAGACCCGCCCACAAAGTTACTTGCGCTTTGCGCTTTGACACTTGCGTTTCAGATCGTTAAAATAGGGCCCTATATTTGTTAAAGAATCCTGAATAAAATGATCATGGTTTCCTCAAACATATATATCCGAGTCCTGATCGGGAGGTAACGTCCGATTCCGATCGAGTCTGAAAACACGTGATCGGGCCCGATTTCCGATCACGTGATCGGATCGGGACATCCCTAATTAGAATGATTTCTGCCTTGGTGAGCATGGTAAAATTTCAAAAACATGAAAAAAAATCGTACAGACCCCTAACTTTTAAATTTGGGCATTTTTTACTTTTCCCTAAATATCTGCTGGTATGTTGTGAATGCAGCTAATCATTAATGAAAGAAGATTTGTAATTTTATTGTGAAATCCGCAAACTGAACTTGCATGTTGATTTGGTTGTACATGTTTAGAACTTTCCAAATGAAAGTGGTTTAAAGATTCACATTTTATGTCTGGGCATTTAAAAACATAATCACTTCTTTTCTTGGGAGAGTTTCTTTTTCTAGTGTACTCTCGGCCCTGTAATGAACATAGATGCCCACTTAACCCTTGACCTTTCCAATTACAGACTCAGTGAATATCCTTTTAGGCCTAAAAGAACATCTCAGATCTCAGATAATTTGGCCAGATAATTTGGCTCCGAGACCAAAAAGAAAACTTATAGCCCCTAACGAGCTCAATTGAGCTTGATAGCTCCAGATCTTTTCCCTTCCCGTTTTATTCTCACCATCTCTGTGTCAGTGATGACATTTCCAAAGCTGTGTGCTGGAGAGGAATATTGTGTTGACATTTCAGCACAGGCTTATAAGGTGTTGAGCTTTTCTGAGAAAATGGGTGATAGGAGAATGAATCTTATTACATGGCTGCAGTGTTGTGTCACTGCCAAAAAGTGCCAGAAAATAATGAAAGGCTGAAATGAGATAAAATCACAGAGGGGTTCAGTGAAATAGACAAGGGGTCAAGGTTTAGCCTGAACCTGTTAGGACTTGCTGTCTCTCCATAAGCATGTTTCTCCATTGACTCATTGTATTTTGGCTATTCTTTGTGTCTTTTTGCATATAGTTGAAATGGTGAAAACAATGATTCAACCTGTAGAATGTTTTTTCTCTTGTTTCTTGTGTTTGCAGGTGGTGAATCCCTCATGAGTTCATTGGCTCTCAGGATTGCAATGGGAAGCTGGTGGCTATTCACCCTTATTGTCTGTTCATCCTACACAGCCAACCTGGCAGCCTACCTCACCGTGTCCCGCATGGATAACGCTATTCGGTAAGCTAACTAGTCCAGCTCTGCATCTCAGTGACAGAACTCCACATATCTGCAGATGCTTGTCCATATGCAGGCTTGATAACTCCCGCTCATCACGCTGTTGACCACATGGTCATAGAGCTTTATTAGACCTGTCACATCTCTAAACGTAGCTCCCGGTTAGGATATCACGTCACTGGATTGCCTTCATTAGCATCAGATTAGATCAGATCAGACTGCTCATTTTTACTAGTTGACTAGTCATCCAGAAAATTAGTCGATTAGTGTGTCGGTCAGTGTTTACCTTATGTAAATGACTCACTATGCACTGTGCCGTTTCAGCAAAGTTCAACGCTAGGTTGAGTTAGGGGAGAAAATGTCTGCTTGTTGATGTGGGATAGAGAAAATGGTTGTTCGTGTGTATCTTCATTGCAAGGTTCACACAGCTTGTGTTGAGAAAAACTGTCCCTTTCACTTATAGTTGTGTCAGCCTTTTGGCGACTTCATTCGTTTGGTATTGAAAAAATGGATGATGGGTGAATGAGTCTTATTACATGGCTGCAGTGCTGAGTCACTGCCAAAAAGAAACAGCAAGGAACATAACAGAGGATGAAATGAGATAAAATCACTGTGGGGTTCAGTGATACAGACAAGGGGCCAAGTTTTATCTGGTTGGCATGAGCAATTTAGCCAAATGCTGTTCTGAAAATGGTATGTTTCTCTATCCATGGCCATTTAAAGTCATATGATCTGACTAAAGGCTGGAATAACTATTCACAACTTTTAAAATCTGAATAGATTTTAAAACACTAGACATCATATACTTGCAGACTTTGTAAATGGTTACAAATACAGAGGTACAACTGGTCATCATATTCTAAACAACTGCGGATCACACACTACCAGACATTCAAGTTATTCCGAACAAACTAGCTCACACAGAAACATGCACCTCGTTCCTAGGAGATGCATGATGAATGAAAACGTACTTGGTTACTAACGTAACCTCGGTTCCCTGAGAGATAAGGGAACAAGTATTGCGTAGCTATACGCTATGGGAAAACTTGAGAATATTGAAGCCTTTATTTTAAAACGCAGTGCAGCTGCACAGCAAGCACAGTGCAGGCTGTCTAAGCGCGCTGATTGGCTGGGCTGCAGCAACTGCACGAGCCTATGGCGAAGCAGCGAGGACGCGCAAACCTATCAGGATCTACTATCCATCGTGATAATCTCTGCTTCGTGACCGGAGACCCTTTGGTGCAGTCACCGAAGCATACAAAGAGCTGTTCCGACTGCCTGAATGGGGCAGAATGCTCTAAATAGACTCTGAGAGCCCTGACAGGGCAGAGTAGATTCAAGTCTCTATCGTCTTCCGACGGGGGAAGAGCTGATAGTGAAATAACCTGTGCTCTGAACGAGACGAGTCGAGAGCACCTTGGGTACATAACCATGTCTCAGTTTAAGGACGACTCTGGAGTCGTTGGGCCCAAACTCATAGCAGGAAGCGTTCATGGAGAGCGCTTGTAAATCGCCTACTCGCTTGACCGATGCTAGGGCTAGCAGGAGTACGGTCTTGAGCGAAAGTGGCTTTAAGTCAGCCGACTGAAGTGGCTTGAAAGGGGGTCCCTTAAGAGCCCTGAGGACCGTAGATAGGTCCCCATGCATGAGCCGGGATTAGGGGTTTCAGCCAGTGCTGAAGGGGGCGCATACGCAGTAGGCCTAGCTGGAGTACTGACGATGCCCTTTGAAACGTTCTGAGGGGCGTGAGAGAGCCCGCTTTGAACGAAGCAGCTAGCTGTTGAATCGAGAGAGCGCGGTCTGGCGTGAGCCAAGCTCTCATCTGAACAGAGTCGATAACTGTTCCCAGGAACGTTATACGCTGGCTGGGGGACAGTACACTCTTGGAGAAGTTTATCCTGAGCCCAAGGCGTTCTAGATGGCGGAGGAGCCAGTTTTTGTGAGTCTGTGACTCTGCCTCTGACTGGGCCAGAATGAGCCAGTCGTCGAGGTAGTTCAGAATGCGCATTCCCCGCTGTCTCAGGGGGGAGAGAGCCGCATCCATGCATTTACTGTGTATTGATAGGCCCGCCCCTCGAAGGCGAATCTCAAGAATGGCCTGTGATGGGGGGCTATTTGGATGTGAAAGTAAGCATCTTTCAGATCCACTGAGAAAAACCAATCCCTCGGGCGAATTTGCGCAAGGATTTGTTTGGTCGTCAGCATCCTGAACGGTCATTCCATGAAGGCCTTGTTCAGAGATCTAAAATAGGTCTGAGGCCGCCATCCTTTTTTGGAACGAGGAAATAATGGCTGTAAAAGCCTGACTCGCTCAGTGATCGGGGAACTGTCTCGACAGCCCCTTTCGCTAGTAAATGACACTTCGGTGTGGAGGACATGAGCCACGTTGCTCCTTATCGATGTCTCGACCACAGCCTGAAAGCGTGGGGGTCTGCTAGCGAATTGGAGCGAGTAACTTCATTTTATTGTGCTCAGTACCCATTTTGACACGTTGGGGATGACATCCCAAGTGACTAGGGGTTGAATGAAGTCTGGGGGCGGGCCGCCGTGTATCGGGGACCCAGCCGCCCAGGTGTTTGGAAGAGGAAATTTGCTCTTCTTGTGCTTTATGTGGGTCGCTGTTACAGCTTGAATAACTTGAATGTCGCGCAAACAGCGTTTGTTTGCAGGGGTACTTTGCATGTACATGCTTTTTGAATACAAAGCTCTCTAGTTTCATTTTATATTTACCTTTGCATAATGAAAGTTATGTTGTTAACAATTTATGCATTTGAAGGGGAAACGACTAGTTGATACTGACACAGTTTGGCAGTTGGTGCAAAACAGTGAACCTCTGTTTTTGAGGTGTTTAGGAAGTAGGTCTAAAATTGAAAGAAGTAATACTGTGAGTCTGCTAAATGCATCCTATTTCTTCAAATTAAATCTGAAATCTCAGCATGCCGGCTGTCTCTTAGAGATCACGTTGGTCCTTCACTTCCCAGCAGGGAGTTCACAGTTCCTGACATTCTCCATAAATTCCACGAAAGGTCGCCTCATATTAAAATCCTTTCTTTTATTTTTTTCTTTTATTTTTTCTCTTTCTGTAGATGCCAGAACCTTTTTCTTCTCCTTTCAAGTGTTTTGCAGGTTTTGTCAATGCTGGCTACTCTCAATTCAGATAATTCTAATGCACTTGTTATAAACACACAGGTCTTTTTTATTTATTTATACTATATAGGAAAGAAAGCAACAACAAAAATATAATATATATATATATATATATATATATATATATATATATATATATATATACACACACACACAAACAATCTGTCACAAAAGAGCTGGAGTGATTCCTTTCGTTCTCTCGCTACAGAAGGATAATTGCGTTGTCAGGGCAGAAATAAATGCTCTTTCTGCTTTAAAACCTCCCTCTTATTTGACTGAGAGTTGTCTTATATGAACTGGTAATGCCCTATACCTGATGTGCAAATAGTTTTCTCCTGCCTCTGTAAATGTTATCTGCCTGCTCATTGAATTCAGCCCTCTCAGCCCAGCTGAAAATCCAAGGAGGGAGAAGCTTAATGCATTCTGTCCCTCTGAATTCTGACTTCATACTCCTGGTGGACCTGTTAGTTCAAAACCGTTTGCCCAAAGGTTCTGCTTTGGAGCATTAATGGAGAGTTTGCTGCCGTCACATTTCTCATTCAAGCTCTTGTGAGTGTGTGTGAGGCTCTGGGGGATTATTCCCTCCATCTCTCAGTGGCAGCATCCACAGCTGCTATGGTTGTGCTAATCACCTTGTTTGTAACTGTTATTAAAATCAGACAGCCCTGCTGGTGCATGATACGCTATCGTTAGCACGCTGGGAGTCCACTGGGAGTCTTTCATATCTCTCACCAGCCTTAGACGTAAAATGGGATTCAAGCTTGACAAATGTTGTGTTCAGTCCTGAGGTCCCCAAATGCTAGGCTTCACTCTGTCAGTGGGCTGTGATTGACTGGTGGAATGGCTGCTGATTGGCCGGTTATGAGACTATTTGAGTCACTTAACTCTGCTGTTGAATCTGTTTGCTTTAAAACAGATCATTGAATGTCATTTTGTGTAGAAAATGAAGGTCTACTCTTTTGCGGTGTGTTTGTAAATTGTTTGTAAACTATTTTGTGAGCATTTAGTCACCCTTTTAATTTGCATGATTAATGATGCAGTTAAATTGGAATTTTTGGGGGCTTCAAAACATAAGCCTGTCTGAGTGGAGTTTAATACAGTTACATTTTTCCATGCTTTGTTGGATGTAGGGCATCTAGAACATCCTCATACACAACAAAAACAAGATAATGGATCTCATAAAATCATTTTCCCCATTACAGCTAATAATAGCTTTTTAGAGCACCTCTATTGATATGTCCTGCAGAGGCCTGCTGGAAGAAACTCAGAGTTTGTATTTACCTGCTAGGTACCCTTGGAAATTTCATTACATTTTAGGACTGTCAGTCAATTCAACATTTTACATAATATGCTAATTAATTGATCAAATTGATTGCAATTAATCATACCAATATCTGCTTAGACAAAATCATTTTTAAAACACTACATGTATTATTTGTACATGTGGTTATTTTTAAGATATTTGTTTATTTATTTATTTTATATTATACACATATCAATATCAAATAAAAGTTTATTCAATTGATTGAAGATTTAAAAAAAAATCTCCCATTGCATAAACGTGTCAGATGGACATCTCTGGCCATCTTTTTTGGACATCTGGCTATGTTTTTTTCAGCATCTCACACCATGAGCGCATTCTTACAACAGTGTGTCAAATTAAAAACACACATCTGGAGATCCCTACATTCATTCTGTTGTTTTCATTTGCACTCTGTCTGGCTGTTTTTGAATGCAAGACCACATCTTGTGTTAACAGCTTATTGCTCATTCTTTGCTGCCTGCTCTCACTAAGTGTGGTGTGAAGTGTGTTGTCTATAGTTGCACATGGATCATGAGTCATAATTGCATGTGTGGTTTTTACCCAGGGTGTCCGCGCGGTAGTAAAAAGTAGTAAAAGGTAACAAACGCAATTTGACTTGGTAGTAAATTTTTCATCACCACCTCAATATATGATTGTTTTGCTTAATATTTGTGTCTCCATATTTTAACTTAATCTAGCATAATTTAAAAATATATACGGTGCTAACAACAGGACCTGACGGGCTCGACATTAACGCTTGTCCGGGACAAGTGGATTTTTTGAAGGGACAAGTAAAAGAGAATTTTACTTGCCCGACCGGACAAGTAGCCTGATTAAACGTCAATAACAAAAAAAAAAAATAACTAGGGAATCACTAAAATGAGAGAATGAATCTGTTTGTATTATATTTATTGTAAGTTGCGATCGATAGTCGATATTACTGACGGTAACAAGGTTGTGCTGTTGAGGATCGCGCAGCCTCTCGAGGAGAAGTCCAAACAAATGTAAACTCAGTTAACAACGTACTGCCAGTGCCAAAATTCAAAATGTGTTTTAATATTTTTAACATATGATACAGTTTAGCAACCTCACACGACGAGTGCCGTTTTCCTTAATACCATCACGACTGAAAATGTGACATTGCTTTCATACAATAAACAGTTCGAATTAAGTCACTTACATTTTAGACACAATATTGACTGTTTTTGTTCTGTTTCAGCCGCGAAAATAGTTCCAAACAAAGATCACAGCAGAACCATAACGCATCTCACAGCAACACTTAACCGTGTTTCATTACTGAATGATTCAGCGTTTTGAACGAATTGGCTGAGTCAAAGATTAAATGTCCCATTCATAAACATGTCTCATTCTTGAATGAATCAGTTGTTTGAACGAATCGTTTGAATGAATGACTCAATGACTCGCTCATTAAGACGGTCGCCTGCCGCCTCCTACTGGCGGTTTACTTTCATGTTTAAAAGTATCATTCTTTCCAACGTTTCTTATTTGTATATTACAAAATATTTAAAACGATCTCATATTCATAACATTATTTAATGCAGTTGTACATTTTCAGTGTAAATGATTTAATTTGATCAGCCCTACCTAGGGTAACAACAGCCCTATATCTTATTAGGATATTCCAATTTAATCTATTGATAAAATTTAAAACTAAAGATGAAGCATACATTTAATAAGATTTGGGGGGTGGGGTGGGGGCACCATATCTGCACCTTTAAAGCCCTTTAAAGGTGCAGATATGACAATATGCAGATTTAAATATATCAGAGCTGATTGAACACAGATGAGGATATTTCTTCAGAATAAATTATATTTACAGCACACACACACCAAAAAAATTCCGGACAAGCAACTTTTTTACTCGGACAAGTGAATGACAGATTTACTTGTCCAAAGGACAAGCACATGAAAAGGCTTAATGTCGAGCCCTGAGTGAGTCGGAGTTGATAGCAATGACAAAGTGCCAAGGTTATTATTCACCTTATTAGGAACAGTATCATCTCGGTATAATGATGGTTCATCTGTCCACATGTGGGTCAAATTAGGTCCGAGACCAAACTTGGCTCAATGATACAGACACAAGCATGACACAAGCACATTGTTTTTAAATAAAAGAAATAAATAAAAATCCAGAAATTAAACATAATTTCTAAAGACTTGATGTAACAGACACTTCTGTTAAAAGTTTGAGGTTGGTAAGATTTTTTAAATGTTTTTAAAAGAAGTCTCTTCTGCTCACCAATACTGCATTTATTTGTTAAAAAAAAAACAGTAATATTGTGAAATATGTATATCTATATTTGAATATAATATGTATTTGAATAAAATATAAATCGTCTGTAACATTATAAATGTCTTTTCTGTCACTTTTGATCAGTTGAATGTGTCTTTGCTATTCATTTCTATTCAAAGTATTCATTTTTTTCAAAAACAATATGAAAATTAAATGAAAAAAAAAAATGCTTTGTCACAGCTTTCCCAAAGAAATATCAATTTCAGAACTGCTATATTTTTCATTACAAAAGCTGCTCAGCTGGGTTTGGAGTATATATGACTATATCATAAATAACAAGATGACTCAATGCGTAACATATTTCCGTAGTTGTTTTTTTTTCTCCCCTCCAGATGTGGCAGTACCACTATAACTGATTAATTGTTCTGATTTATCTTCTCAAGATTAACAATCCGACTCATTGAATCTGCAAGAAAATTGTATGAGTCCTGTTAAATAGGCTTGTCAAGGGTGATGGAAGCTTATCTCAACATGAAATCGCTCCCCACTAAAACCAGAAGGAGAAGCAACACAGTGTCATTACGCAAGAGGGAAGAGCAGCCGGCTGCCCTAAAAACATCACACATGGACTGCATGACATCGGAAGTTGCAGATGGAAGGCAGCAGCTGTGAACCGCTAACTCATTTAGAACTGTATTTTGTCATGGGGTATTATTTTCCTCCAAATAATTCAAATAATTAATGAATACATCATGTTTATGCATTCATTCATTCATTACGTGTGACAGTTTAAGTGTTGTGGCTTGTCTGCTTTTACATTAGGGATTGATTGTTGCATGAGCTCTTTCATTGTTGTAATCTGGAGTAAAGAGCATTGTTGCAGATGTAAACCAGCCAAAGATCTTCATGCTGTAGATGGGTACATAGAGGGCCAGTTCAAGCGGTAATGGTAGTGTTAGATAGGGGTCTTTCATTAACCCCCATATTACCCAATTGAAATGCAGCGTGTCAGTAGCTCGACCTCACACCTCTGTGATTCATGAGCGCATTTGAGAGAAATAGTATCATAGGTGCAGGACATTTCAACCGGGTTATAATCCACTTAATTAAATGTTTTTGGAGGGGTTTTCGGAGAATTTTAGCATATTTTGAATGTATTCAGTAGACACACTTCAGATATATTCTAAGACTTCCTGAAACTAGACAATGATGCAACCAATAAATCATTTTGGAATAAACTGCCTCTAGACTTTTCATTTTATTATTCCATTCCATTAATTGTGATTTATTTCATATCATTTAATTTAGTTTCTAAACTAGTATGAGGTATGTTTGGAAATGTTTAAATCTTTACGCTCATGCCAATAAAGCTTTGCTTTAAGTCTTAGACAGCAAGAAAGTATAAAGTGAAATAAAAGTATCTTTGTGTGTACAATATTACTTCCATGTTATTCAGTTGACTGCAAAGCACCATATGATATGCTCAAATGTTTGGTTCTAACGAGAGTGTGATTTTAATTGTTTGATGCTCCTTTCACACTGTTTCGGCAGGTTGTGAAATGTACCATTAACAGCTTTTTATGTTGTTGTTTGAGGCATTTTATAGACCTCCGGATTGTTAAAACACGGCACCTGTGAACACAGTGGCAATTTATCAAGCACATTCTGAACATCAGGCATCAATAATTCAAGACATACAGCATATTAATAAATATTGTTCTAAAATTGTATTCTTTTTTATCTGTATTTATTTTTAATTTAATTGAATGCATTTTGAGGAATATGTGCTTGTTATATATTTTATACATTTTCTTCTCAATTCAGAACATTTCAAGACCTTTCCAAGCAGACAGAACTGAGCTACGGAACGGTGAGAGAGTCTGCTGTGTTCGAGTATTTCAGGGTGAAGGGCACGAACCCCTTGGAGCAAGACAGCACTTTCTCCGAGCTGTGGAGAACTATCAATAAAAATCAGGGACAGGACAACTCTGTGATCTCTCCTGCTGAAGGCATCCGCAAGGTATCAGACACACACAGTCATGTCCCATACACAAAAGAAATATATTTGAAATATATTTTCAGTATATATTTTGGAATATATGCACATATTTGAAATTGGCCCAATAAATATATTTCACATTTAACATCATATATTTTTGTTATATTTCAGAATATATTTCAATGTATTTTTTTTCTGTGTGGGTCCCCAAAAGTGTCAATATATGTGGCATATATTCCAAATACATTGAAATATATTCTGAAATATAACAAAAATATATGATGTTAAGTGTGAAATATATGTATTGGGCCAATTTCAAATATGTGCATATATTCCAAAATATATACTGAAAATATATTTCAAATATATTTCTTTTGTGTATGGGGTTACTTACAGATGATGTAAAGATCCCACATATGTTGCCTAATCCAAGGGTTTTCAAACTTTATGATGCCAACAACCCCTAAATATCAAGGCATCTATGTATTTTTATATGTACAGACCCAATAGAAAGACATTTATAATGTTGCAAAAGATTTATATTTCAAATAATTGATGTTCTTTTGAACTTTATGTATGTAAAAAATATGCATCACAGTTTCCACAAAAATATTAAGCAGCACATATGTTTTCAATAAATGTTTTCATTGATAAAAGGAAGAAATGTTTATTGAGCACCAAAATTTGCATATTATAATGATCTCTGAAGGATCATGTGACACTGATGACTGGAGTAATGATGCTGAAAAGGAGTAAACTACATTTTAATATTCAAATAGACAGCAGTTCTAATAATATTTCACAATATAAATGTGTTTGGACTCTATCTTTGATCAAATAAACCAGCCTTGGCGAACATGAGACTTCTTTCAAAAACATTTAGAAAATCTTACTGACCCCAAACTTTTGAACTGTATTGTATATTGTTCATGGAAAAAAAGTCTGATATTATAAAGATTACTGTTGCTTTCAAAGACATAAAATAAAACAAATACATTTATATGCAAATTTGGTTTTCTTACTGTCAGAAAAATAGGTCTGCCATACTTAACAGTAGATTTAATAATTTGAGAAAACCACTGGATTAATCAGTTCAACTAACCAGGTAAAAATTGCATGCCTGCATATATGTTCAGTTATTGTATATATCTGCATAAACAAAACCTGAAACAGAGGATTAGCTATTATTAAACTGGAACAGATCGATCCTTTCAAATCAGCACCAGCCCTGTTAGACAGAGTGGAGAGCTGTCCGTGGTGCTGAATTTAGCTGTGTAGTGATTGGTAAGAGCTGTCAGTGGTGCTGAAGTTTTGTGCTGGCACAAGCTTTTCTGTGCACTACCATGTGCCTGATGCTGGCTGGTTATCAGTGGCTCTTTGTAATCCAAAGCATGTATCACAGAGCACAGAAAGAGAAATCAGTAAAATGCAGTCTGTTTAGGTTCGTAACAGGATGATTCTGGCATCTCGCATACAAGTATGACAGAACACATGAGGAAACAGCTTTAGACTATCAAGATAAATATTCATGGCTCAGATAATGTAATATCCCTCCATATTGTGTGAGCCATAAAAATTACAATTCATATGCTGCTGAATCCATTCATGTATTTATGCTTGTTTGGTAAAACTTTCAAAGTCACTTTGTATATAAACTGTGGCTGATGCCAAGATAATCTTTAAGAAACTTGAAATCCACATCAAACCCTTTGATAAAACTTCACAAAATTGCAGCTATTAAATTTCACAGCTCATCTTATTGTTACAGATAGCACATATTCACGGGCATGCTTTTTACAGGAGACATAACCAAAACCATGAATCTTTTTCATAACTGGCTATTAAGCTAACAATTCAGCAGGCTCAGAACTGATTTATTAAGCAGAATAATGAAAAGCGATAAGACACAGAGAAATCGAGGCCTGTATGTCTGCAACCCAACACTTTGGATGGTGTTGAATAATGCTATTGTCAGGCCACCCATGCTGAAGTATTTAACTGCCAGTAATTGCCCAAAAGATTCACATATACAGTACAAGTGTTTATTCAACTATGGCCACTTTTGTCCCTGTGGACTAAAAAAAATAATTCTCTAACAGCTACACATTTCACCTTCACTAGTTTAATGTGTTTGTTAACAATGTCCAGGAGTAAATACACATGTATCACATGAGAATTTTTCCATATATACTGTATATATATCTTTTTTTCCCCAAATCAAAACAAATCATGAACATTGTATGTGGTGGAAATGAGGCCACAACCAAGGGACAGATTAGCTGAAATTTTTAGCAGCCATTACTCCAGTCTTCAGTGTCACAGTGATCCTGCAGAAATCATTTCAATTTGATTTGGTGTTCAAGAAAAAAAAATCATTAGTACTAATTAAAAAAATAATATATCATCTTTAAAGCAAGATGGATTCTGATTGGCTGTCTGTTGAATGTTTTTATCATGCATCAGCTGGTAAAAAAAAATGTTTCGAAAGCGATTCCAACAATATTGTTTTCCTAACCTTTATCATTTTCATTAACATCCTTGGTGTGAACAGGCTTTTATTCAGCAAGGATTCATTAAATTGATTAAAAATGGCAGTAGACATTTCATGTGACAAAAGATTTCTGTTTTAAATAAATGCTGTTCTTTTTTTCTTTTTTTAAACTTTTTATTCATCAGAACCCTGGAAAAAATGTGTCATGGTTTGCATCATGGTGGGGGTCGGGGAGGGGTGTTGGAGTTCAAAGAGAGTTTTAATGTGACCATATAATAAATGTACCCATTGAATCTCATCTCACCCGGTAAACAACTGGTTTAGTTATTCCTACTGCATGTCTGTGTCCCTTCATCCTGTCTTTTAGAGGTTATTGTCTTTGTTTAACTGATGCACATTCTCCAAACCGGAAACTTGTATACCTTTGATTTGTTATTTAATCAATGCTTTAATAGGTTGAGAGTATGAAAATCCTACTAATAGATGTACACTTGAAAGCCAAACAGTAAATATCATTTCAGGCAGTGACAGGTATTTGTAATACTTTACAAAGGTATAGGGAAAATTTCATATTTATATGGAAGAGCCAGGGGACGATAGCTTCTTTGTCGTTTCTTTTTTGACATCCATTTTTTTCTGTGTACTTGTCATATGAAAGTTGTCATAACTGTGTTTAAAAGAGACAGAAAGGAAAGCGGATGCTTTTGCTGCTTTATTTAGTGTGGTGGGGGAAAGCCATTTTCCATAGAGAGAGAGAGAGAGAGGGAGAGAGAGTTAATCTCTTGAAAAAGAAAGCGGGGGTGGCTAGTTTCCAGAGAAGAAACAAGTTCAAAGCCATCTCATGACTTTCAGTGAAAAATAAACATCTTTCATTTTGAATGATGTCTGTGACCTGTCTGACAAGAACTGAGCGACTAAAAGAAGAAGCTCTCCATCTCAGGAAAACCTCAGGCTGTGTTTACGTTACTATTATCAAAACCACAAGTATTTATGGCATGATGTTCTGCCATAAATGGGCAAATGAAACACTGTACCATGCGTGTGTTTGGTTTCTCAGGTGAAGCGGGATCCATACGCCTTCCTGTGGGACTTGGCGGTGTTAGAGTATGCAGCTCTGACAGATGATGATTGTACGCTGGTGGTCACAGGAAACAGCATGAGCAGCAAAGGATATGGCCTGGCTCTACAGCACGGCAGCCCCTACAGAGATCTCTTCTCGCAAAAGTGAGCACTTCCTTTCAGTGTATATGTGCAATATGATCACAAAGAAAGATACAAGTCGTTAAACTAGCTGAAGGATAGACACCATCGTTTCAATCATTGCAAGTCAATATCAAGCTCCAAAGCTTCGCAAACATCACAGTGCCTGACTGTGATGGATTGTTTCCCCTTTTCTTTCATCATCTGTCCTTTCTCTCATTTACATTACATTTATTTCCTTGGCAGACGCAGTCTTGCCGGAGAACCGATGAATCGTGTTGATTCACCAGTTACTGCTCTTTGTTGCATTTATCTTCATTCCCACCCATCCTTTCTTCTCTCCACTGGCTTTAAAGCACCTCACCCTGCAGCCCTTCATTTGTTTGACTATCATTTGCATTCATATTTTCAGCTCGTACCGACACTCTGCTCACATACTAATTAGCTTTAGGGAGGTAAGCTCGTCGGCAATTAATAATGCACATATCAGGAACATCAAGGCCTTGAAATGCATTTTCATGAAGGATCCTCTACAATCACCTGCCGGTCTGTTATGGGGAATTAGAATCAAGCACATTTTAAATTAATACCCAGGACGTTTGCAGTTGAACACACTTTAATTTTCAACCTTTGACATTTTCCTTTCTATGAATAGTTATTGGCCTTTGCTCTGGATTCTTTACAAATACTTTCTCTATCTGAACGTCTCCTGCATTTAAATGAATAACTAGGAAGAAAACATGTCAATGAATAAAGATAAAGCTAACTTATAAGACTGTAATTGAAGTCATTTTTTTCAGTGTTTTGTTAACACTATCTGAGGACCTTGTATCTCTGCCTTTTATTTGAAGAGACAATTGTTGTCTGAAACCAGAAGTACTATGTTTCCATCAATTGTTGCTTTGTCATTTTTTTCTTGACCACTGAATGCAATATTTGCCTCATTATCCCCTTTCAGTCATATGTATATTTTTCAGAGCTTCATTTTTTTTGTCCTCTTGCTAATAAAGTGTTCAGCAAAGCAATATATAAGGCAAAATTAAAGCAATGACAGATTCATGTCACGATTCTCATAACAAGATACTCTCCTCTTCTCTTCAGGATCCTTGACCTGCAGGAGAAAGGAGACCTTGACATTCTAAAGCAGAAGTGGTGGCCTCGGAAAGGTCGCTGTGACCTGGACAAGCACGTGGAGCCTCAGCCGGAGGGTCGTGCCCTGAGACTGCACAGCTTCGCTGGGGTCTTCTGCATCCTAGCAGCGGGGCTGCTGCTGGCCTGCCTGGTGGCCGCTCTGGAGTCTTGGTGGAACGGGCCACGCTGCCAACGGGCACAGCCAAAAGAGGTGACCCCACAGGCGGCCAAACTACGGCCAACCCCTGCCCACCGCGCCCAGGACTGTACAGCCACTGCCACACTCTACTTTATGGATCCAGACGCCACTGATGCAAGCCCTGATTTAGTCGAGCTCCAGTACACCCAGCTATAGGTGTGATCATCAAGAACTTACTGCCTCCCATTTGCTGAAGTGTTGCCAAAGAGAAGGCAAGAGGGAAGGGTGAAGGGGGTGGGAGTTACTCAAAAAAGCACAAAATACCTAAGAAAAAAACAGATCAAATCATTTATTATTTACAGGGATAGTTCACCCAAATATGAAAACTCAAGTCAACATTTACTCACCCTAATGTCATTCCAAACCCGTATGAATTACTGTCTTCCATGGAACACAAAAGATACTGTGGAGAATTTTTAAAGTCTAAACATTTATTTTCAACTCTTTCTCCGCCAGCGTGTTTTTAAAAAGTTGCCAGCCACCAACTTGCCATTTTTGATCAAATTTCATGGCCCCCAGAATAATTTGTTGAATGAATATCTGAACATGCAATATAACAAAAGAAAGATCAGACCCTCTGCTTTTAAACAAAACAAATGCATTATTTTTTATCAACACATTTTGAGCAAAAAACTGAGAAAATCATGTTTTTGTCAAAGCCTGGATCCGATTCAGAACGATGATTAAAACATAGATAGTGTAGATTGAATCCATCAACACCTTCACAACAAAGCTTCACAGTCCTATACAACTTCCTGGGTTGACATTTCATTCTTTAACATTAGGCAGTTTTGATTTAAATGCTGTTTAATGTTGATGATTGCGTTATTTTACATATGCATATGATAACATGAGATCGCTTGTTTCTGCATCTTTCTCGCACGTGTTTTGATCAGGAGATTCATTACTTTTTCAGAAGATGTCATAGTGCCCCCTACCGTATAACAGTGAAAACACGGAAAGCCGGAAGATTCTGTCAATGGCGGGGAAAGAGTTAAATGCATGTCGTTGATTTTTTTTTTTTTTTACGATTCATCTGTACATATGTTATTTTTTTAGTTTGACTTCATAATGTTTAATCAAAATACGTCAGACTTCTCTCTGGTGACATATGCTGGACTTTTCCAAACATTTTGGCTCACACTCACATTAATCAGCCTTTACAATTAGTAAATTTTAGTGCATTGTTTAGTGCAACGCTCACACAAGTCTTTAAGATGAAGGCCCAACTCTATGTATGTTCTACAAGACCAACCCCCCCCCCCACCCCCCACCCCACCCCTCCTTTCCATTAAACATATTTTATTAGACTGCCCCTCTTTTAATGCAAGTAGACAATATTTGTATGCTGTAAGTTCCCTTAAGGAGTTAGTAAGATTTTACCAGGAAAGGTTTTAGATTTTTTTTTATCTTATGTAACTGTAAAACATCCAATATAATCTTAACTGTACTTTTCTTTTTGTTTGATTTTAATTTTTTTATTGTATTTATACAACTCTTGTATTTTTTGTCATGAAGATAGCCTCAGGTGTTGACAGGGCATTAAAAAAATCTATACTACTACAACTACATCTACATCTCAAAAGCCAGTTGTCTCTATTGTAAAAGTCAACGGGACTTAAAACTTTCAACCTTCATAGACTACATTAAAATAGCGTGAAATTAATCCATATGATTCAACCACAAATATCATACTGTTATGGTCACAAGATGTGCAAAAATAATAATAAATAATACTAATTTCGCGCTACTTGTCCATGTCCATTTTGGAGCTTTGAATTTTGGGGTCCCGGTGACTTTATAATGGATTAAACTGCTAAAACATCCTTCAAAATATTTTCTTTTGTGTTCCACACAAATCATACGAGCTTGGAACCACAGAAAATGATCACAGAATTTTTTGGGATGTACTGTCCCTTTAAGTGTATATGATAGCTTTTGTATTCAAATCCATTAGCTCTTTGTTATGGGCAACTACTTATTTATACATCCCCAATTTGCAATATCAGTCAATTCTATGTCTTCTGCTGCTTCAGCTAGGTTGTTAGGCAAAGGTTGTTCCTGGATCCCTAAACTAAAGTGTGTGCAATGAGAAAGCCAGTGACTGATTGACTTTTGTTCAAGTGTTCTGCAGTTACTCTTCCGTCCTTGTCTCCTCTCCTTCTCTCCTTTCCCTTTGGTGATATCTTGAGTTGAGGCAAGCACGTTGGCGAGAGCAACAGCTCATAAACCACATATTATAGCTCAGGAATGTTGATTATCAATAACCTAATATTACATTTTGCAGACATTGTTGAATAATAGCGATCAGACTTCTTATGACTACCATTTGTCAACTGCTTGAAATTTGACTGGATTTGAATTAGTACCACATAAAGAGATAAAAAAAACGTTTACTGGCTTTCAGACTATATTGCTTTCACCGACTTCTTGTTCTCGCTTTAAGGTGTTCAGTCTGCCATATGCCTGTACAATTTGAGTGTTTCTTTTATGTATGGTTTTGTTTTTAGTTATGATATACACTGTAAGAAGGGAGTGATTGGAGCTCTGGCAAGCAATAAGAACCACACAATAACCAACTTTACACATTTTACGTTTTATATCCTTCTCTGTGTCTTCTTATTGCAATTATATGCCAATGTCCAGGTAGTCACAGGTTCTCATTGGTTTCATACAGGACACTAAGGGCTGCACTCTGGAGATGGCATCTGGCTCATTGGCATATAATGAAATTGCAACTGCTGCAGGATGCACACGGGACGTTTGGCCAGAGAGAGAAAGAGACTGGGAAGACACGCAGGCTTTTTACACAGGTCAGCCGAGACCTGAGCAGGGATACCTGTCAGTGGGGTGAATAGGGCTTGAGAATATGAAGTCATTTAGAGGAAGGACATGCGTTCTCCTGGAGCGGGTTAGGACTCTAGATAAATCAGATTACATATGTGGATGTGGGTGGTGAGGTAATTATGACTCACTCATGCATAGAGAACTAACTGATGACAGACACCCAGGCAGAGTCAGAGAGATTAATTCATCCATATTGTGTGGATTAATAAGTACTTTCTGTTTAGAGACTGATTATTTTATTCATGGAATCTCTTTGCCAAAGCAGCACTAACAGGAATCCCACTGTGTGCGCCTCTCCATTTCGCTCGGCATTCTCATCAAATTCATCATCTGTTTGTCATCCATCAGATCACCCATTCAGTGGCCACACCGATGTCCCAAAATATTGCAATCTGGAATCCAAAAAGAGATTGGCCGCCAGTTGTGTTGTTTGTCACAGCTGTAAGTGCCCCAAATCGGGCGTATTTTAATGGCAAATTAATGCATTTTTAATTAGAGGCACATTCAGACTGTCTAGTACAGCTTCATGAGCTCTACAGTAATTATCTCTTCATTGATCTTATGACTCAGAAACGTAGTCTCATAATGTGACACCTCTAATTACCCATAAATGGTACAAAACTGTAGACTATACAGCTGATCCGCTGGCATCGACCCCGAAGACCTCTGCAATTGAGTTAAAGAGCTGATTCACCCAAAAGTGAAAATTCGATTACTCTGTCATGTCGTTCTAAACCAGTATGAATTTCTTTCTTAGAAACATTTATAACCTGTCTTTGTCCATATAATAAAAAGTCAATGGGGTCCAAAAGAACATTTTGGACCCCGATGAACTACTTTTGTGTTCCAAAGGAGGAAAGTGATACAGGTTTGGAATGACAAGAGGGTGAGTGAATGATGACAATTTTCATTTTGGAGCGAACAATCCCATTGAAATGGAAAGGATGCATTACTGAGCTGACTTGTACTAAACAAAGAAGAAGAACAGTGATTAACAGAGTAGTCCTGGATGTAACGGTTATCAGCGTTTACTGAAAGCTTCAAAGTATCGAGTCCACCCTCCTCACTCTTTTACGGAGGATGCGTGGCAGGAGAATTAAATGACTATCAGAACTGTGTGGAAAAAATGTAAGCAGTTAGCAGCCTGTTAATGTTGGCTTGATTCTTTCATTAAGTGGCACGCCACGGCATCACTGGCGCATGACCGAAGCTATTTCACGGCAGTGCGTATCAAAGAATGAAGAAATACCTTTTTCATGGCTCCTCCGAAATAAGCCCGAAACATTGAAGCGCCGGGGCTTGTGTTTGCAATTCAATTTATGGCCCATGTTTCCCAGCACATACTCTCATTTGCATCATTGATTTTTTATAACTTTTCAGATATGAACCTTTTGCTTGCTGGAGCGGGTGGGAGACGAAATGGATTTGATTTTATTTTTATGAGATTATTCCGTGCTGTCAGTAGTACGTTTTGTAATTGGTATCATTAATCAGAGCTGATGTGATTGTTGGAGCCCTTGGAAAACACCTTCTGCCATTTTCTGAAAGATTGCATGCACTTTGCATGCATCCATGTTCCTTTCACTCACGTCTGTTTTTGCTTCAGTGTCCGTAAAATTTTTGCTTGTCATGTCTCATTTTCTTTCCGCCTTCCACCCCACAAATCAATTCCCACCTTTTCATCTTTTCTTCACCTTAGACTCTGTCTCAGTCGCCCTGTTTCTTTGTCATTCCCAGGACAAAGAAATGGATCTGGAGCAGGTTCACCAGCGTTTGAGTGGGCTGATGGAGGACGATCTGGCGCACAAGCAGCTGCCAGGTCAGTCTCTGGAGATCTCTGCCCTGGACATGGGCAGCATGCGTCCACAGCAGAGCTCCCAGGAAGCCATGAGAGATTTCCCCCGTGGGGGCCTGTCCGTGACTTCGTTCCTCCAAGAGGGTCCTGGGGTCGGCCGCGTGCCCGGACGGAGCCTCCCCCTCCCTCTCAGCAGTTCCACTCTGCCGCCCTCCATGCGCTGCAAACACCGGGCGCCCAACGGAGGCCTTTTCCGCCAGAGCCCCGTAAAGACACCTATGCCCATCTCTTACCAGGCAGTGCCCGGGGGACCCATCCCAGAAGCCATTGATCCAAGCCATGGGACCTCTATTTGAGCCAACCCTTTCAGAGCATTCTAAAGACTGCCAACCAGCCAATCACAAAAACTAAATTTGGACCAGGTCTGGTTGCATTTATACAATTACATACATACAAACAGATATGGAGATCTCTTTTTTTTTTCCAGTACAGATATATATGACTGTGAGACGCTGAATTTCCTTGCCTGTACATATTTGTATATAATAAGAGACAGCAGTGAAGTCAAAGTGTATTTTGAATATTCATGATTTTTTTGAAGTTGAGTTTAAAAGACGTAATTACATAAAATACAGACTGTTTGAATGGCTTTGTAAATTTTGTTCTAAAATAAAATTGAGAATTCCTTGTGGATGTTTTCTAAGTGCCATGTTTAAAGTTTTTTATTATTATTTGAAGTAGAAAAGATAGGTTGAAAACAACTGAAAGAAAAACTATCTGTAAATCTTTTGATCTCGTAACTTTTTGTTTAATATAAAAGAAGCTTTAAAGAGAAATGAATCAGCGAAACTGCATGTTTGTGGAGGCATCGTCCGTGTGACGTTAGATCCTAGGGAACAAGGGTTTTGTAGAATCTCTTCATACTCTTAGAGTATGTACTGTATAGAGACTGAAGCTGTCTTGACAGCCATGTGTACAATATCATCTGTAGACTACAGTGTACGAGACGCTTGCCTTTATAACAGATACGTTCTACAAGGGAGACATATGTACATTATATGTACCTGAAATTCTGCATACTCATTTGTAATGGCTACATTCGAGTCTTTTTAAAGTGTACTCTAAATACACAACTGAGAGAGAAATATGAACATATCAATATCAACTATGTTGCTTCTCTTTAGTAGAAAATTTGAAGAATATACAAATCTTTCTTTATTCTGTTCCTGAAACCAGTATGGTAATGATCTTAACATGTTGAAGGAAAATCACAGTGGTGTTTAGAGATTCTTTTGGTTAAAACCACTTTTGGTATGATTCTCTCTTAAAATTGAATAAGGTTCAGTTCAACTAACATTGAAATACAAAGTTCTGGCATGAAACTCTAGATGGTGCAGGCTAATAGGTCCTTTTACTCACCTGTTCATAATCACATCGTTATCTATAGGGCGCAGCTGATTGGTTCCTGCCGTATCAGTAGCCAATGAGCTCGCTGCTCAACCTTCAAATACTTGGGTAGCATTTGCCTTAGCAGTGCAGCGGACATTCAGAAACCCTTCACCTTCCCCAGCTCCACCTGTATAGATCTGCTACGGGTAATTCATGTTTGTGTATTCGTGTTGTGTATGTATTGGCAGTAGCAAGTCCTGTACTTGCTCTGAAGCAGCAGCAGCAGCGTAGCAGATCTATTCCGCCAAGACCAAACGTACAACATTGTCATACCCATTACCATGCCAATCACTCCAAGTGTTGTCATGAGAGATCTACATTTGGTAAATGGTAAATGCTTACCATTTACATTTATACATACAGTAGATGGTTAATTAATATTTGATCATAATACATTAGCTTAATGTTTGCATTAGCATTTTTTAATGTTAAAAAAGATTACTGTTTCAAAATAATTGCAGTTATTAACTTTATATTCATCAAAGAAATCTGATTTTTAAAAATGTATCACAGTTTCAACAAAAACATTAAGCAACAATGTTGAAAACATTGACAGCAAATGTCTAATTGTTTCTTTATCAGCTTTTCCATCGCAGGAATAAATTACATATAAAAACATATTAAAATACAAAATAGTTATTTTAATTTGTGATAACATTTCACAGTTTTCCTGTTTTTTTTGTTGTTTTGTTTTTATCAAATAAATGCAGCCTTGGTGAGAAATTCTTCTTTCGAAAACATTTAAACATCTTACAGACGCCAAAGTCTTAAACATAAGTGTATGTAGAAATTAACATTAACCTGACATATTATTTCATGATACCCAATTCCTTATCAATAAAGAATGATATATTTGTACCACAGAGTGCAGTTCTTAGCTATATCCTGTATATTTAGGGGATAGTCATAAAAGATGAAGTGTTTTCTTGAGGTGATGAGCAGTGCCCCCAGGCTTCATCTCAGATACTCATAATGATCAACAACTGACATTCCCCTGCAGAGCAAATCAATGAAACCATTAATTATACAGTTTGTTTTCAGATAAACTCTACATGACTATTGATTTTTAGAATCCCCTTGGTGTGTGCTTACTAGTCAAAACCAAGTGTTGCTTCTTATTTCCACTAATGAACATAACCAATCAGCAGCTCTGAACACATCAGCAGTCTTTTTTTTTTACAAACTGCTTTGTACTCCTCTCTTTGTCACCAAAACAAACTATCATATCACCGCAGGGTTTACATTCACACTTTTGCAGGTCTCTCAGTATGTTGCAGGGATGACACTTGACTATTTTACACCCCATTCTCCAAAGTCAAGTGAAATAAAAAGGTCACGGTAGTGCCCATAGTCCCTGAGGCTACATGAACATACCGGATTTGGAGTACTGAGTTGTTTGTCAGGTGAACAGACTGGCAGTGCCCTCTCCGTCCCTCCTGCCTGCTGTGTCAATAAGATCTAGGGCACCATGTGGATGCCATGACTGACCCTGCAAGGGCAAGAGACATTAAAAACATGTTGTGTCAAACGTTACACACTTCAACAAACACACTAACACTATAAACCCGCTCTCTAAATTCTTCCTATCTCTATAAGAATTTTTTTTTAAGACTATAATGATTTATACATGCTGTATTGTTTAGCTTGTGGTTTAACTGACATATTTGTCCATGTCTGTGTGATCTCAGGCTTTTAAATCATAAGAGGATGTATTGAAATAAGAGTTCAAGCACCCATGAAATACTAAAAGCCCTGAACAAATGCAGACAACATTTTTATGCTATGCATAATTTGTGAGAAGCATGTTTCTGAAGTGTTTGGCTGACTTCTAGCTTAATATGATCTAAAAAATTTAAACCTGTCATATTTACATTTGATCACAAGGCCTCATTTGGTAGGCATTGCTAAAAACATGCTTGTATTGCAGCTCACTGCAGATCAATATATTGATGTGAGCAACAGGTGTGAACTCTCAACCAACTCAGACTAAATTATACATATTCAATATGACATGCATTATCATAGAACTTAAACTAATGAAATAAGGAACATCTTAAGTGTGGCTAATTTTCAAATTATGGCTTATATATATATATATATATATATATATATATATATATATATATATATATATATATATAAAAATATATAACACACACACACATAGAGCCATAGTTTTAAATATAAATGTATAAACACGCACACACACACATATCAAGCCATAGTTTTAAATATAAATGTATATAAATACACGCACGCGCACACACACACACACACACACACATAAAGCCATCATTTGTAAATTAGCCACACATAAGATGTTCCTTATTTCGTTAGTTTGATTTCTATGATAATGTATGTCATATTGATTATGTTAAATTTGGTCTTACAACATACAAATGGTGGTTAATTTCTATCAGTGTGAGGAAGGTTAAAAATATATGGATGGACTAATAAACAGGAACAAAAAGACAAGCGCAAGGCATCTGTTTTGAATGCAAATGTTAATCACATCTATCTCAACTGAATTATGAAAGCTCTGAGTCCAAGGCTCAACAGTGAATAGAAGGTAATTGCTCTGAAGACACTTACAGATTGAGAATGCCTTTGCATCATTAACGCATTCATAAATAAACTGCAAATGTTTTATTAATGTCCTATTTTCTGAAGAAATGATTGGCACGTTTGTCTGAGAAAAAAAAAAAGGTAATTTTATAAGCAGTGTGGCTCTGATATGCAAAACACTGAGTCCTAATTATAGCAGCAAAGTATGAACACAACACAGCGGTTAAAGATGATACTGATCCTTTTGAGTCTCGTTAAAATGAAGCTATTAGTCATATAAATGAGTGCAAGACAAGCTGCAGAAATGGGGGGGGGGGGGGGGGGATACAGAGCTCCCCTCACACAAATCATTCAAGATTCAGTAGCGGTAGATGCCGGTAGACATCAAAACCAAGACAAAAGGATAAAAGAAACCCTAAATCAGTAGACAAGTCAGGATGAAAAATATTTTACACCTGATTTTGGCGAACCTCAGACTTCCACCCGTGACACAGCGGGCTTCAGTAGTGCAGACGGCAAATGACAAGCCCCTCGCCTTATCTACTGTAGCACACAAACTAGCACCCTAACCTTGAGAAGTCATTTTGCTAGATCAATATTTGCCAGGCAGAGAGATTGAGAGGCAGGCGGAATACTGTGGCTTAGAAGAGATGGAGGGAATATCAATGCCCACAGGTGAGAGGTGGAGAAAGCAAGAAATATAGCGGCTGTCAGATCACATTTTTTTTAAACTCCATCAAGTCTCAAGTGCTGCTGGAAAATCTTGCAAGTGTGTGTTTTGTAAACTGCAAATAACTTTTTGGAGGCATTATTTAAAGGATTTGCACTGGTCAGCATGCACTGATACACATCCCATGAACAGAATACATAATACAGAAGTGTTTGTTATTTAATGAATGTTTAGAACAAACCATGTGGAGGAAAAAAAAAGGCCTAGAGACTTGTGAAGTTTCTCAGCTTGTTTTTTTTTTTTTTTTTTTTTTTTTGTCTTTTCCAGCTTGTTTTTTTTTTTTTTTTTAGTCCAATACAACCATTCTTCACTAACCCAGAGATACTTAGTAGGCGGATTCCGGTCTGGATTCTGACTGAAGGACATTTCAATCTGGACAGAGACTAAGTGATTGTGTAAGTATATGTGTATCAAAGGTTGGTGTGAACGGCCTTTTAAAACACTAGCTACTTGCGTGTTAAATGTCTAACAGAATCATACAAAAACAAAAAGCCAGTAATTTTACTCCCCTTCTGTTATTAACTGTTGGCATATGACAACCAATCAGAGCAGCGTAACGGCATCTCTATGACAACACTTTCCGGTCATAGCGTAGTGATGTTGACATATCTCAGGTAGCTCATTTGTTCTGCCAAGTGCCATTAGCAAAATAAGTGTTGGAAAAGCTACGTCAATGGCCTCATCAAATTGTCAGATTGGAAGAAATGGAAGGTTGACCATGAAAACTGTGTATTTAAATATCATGACTGGACGGAAATAATGCATTTATTCTCCCCAACGGAAGGACCAAACCTTATGCCTAAAATGAGACGCTGGTGGTTGTTAAAAGTGGTAAAGCGTCACTATGAATGGAAGCAGAGAGGAATTACCAACAGAACACGGCATGGAGGTAATAAAATAAAACAGAAAACCCAGAATCATTTTGAGCCATATAAAGCCGTATTATGGTCGTGTGGAGTCTGTGGACCTTCAGCTTGGGGTCATTCCCATGTTCCCAGGGTCCTATGTGGGAACAGACTGAAAGTAGAGCAGTCATCTTGATTGAAATGTCACAAAAGTTATATAGGATTCAGATAATGAGATCAGGTGTTACACATGAGTACCAGCTCATGTGGGAGAAAAAGAAACGAGATAACAATTGGAGGAGGATAGAACAGGTAGATGTTTTTTTTTTGTTTTTTTGTTTTTTAGATTAAAGGAATTTAGGGTACCAGAGATTAACTGGAAGACATAAAAGAGAAGAGACCATAATATCCAGATTTAGGTTCTGGCATGCAGCTTCATTAACAGCTACACTGCACAGAATAGGAAAACATGGAGGAAGGAAGACGAGACAGCTGCAGACGTGATGATGATCTGTCCCAAACATTATGATGAAAGTTTCTAACTTTAAAACAAAACATATCATGAGTTAAATATTACAGTATGAAAAGCAATTCCAAAGATGTATGTTTTTCAGTTTCATTACAATACTTAAAAGCGAGAGTAAGAGAAGAAAAGAGTTCACAATTTAACAAAGAATCACCAGTAAGGATGTGACACGTTTAAAGGCCTTGTTGCCTTCCTAGCTCTGTATGCTGCTTTCGGAAGCAGCATTTTCCATACCGCCAATAGAACATACTTTTTTAACTGTAGCAAAGTAAGTTTCAAACCAAATGAAGTGTAACTAGACTGACCAAGACCGATTTTAAACAACCTTCTTGCTTTAAATCAAAGTTTGTAATGTTTGGTTACTTGGCTTATAATGCTTAAACAAACACTTTTTAAAAAATGTATGGCAAAATATGTACAGAACCAAGGCACTCTATTACACGGCTCTCTGGAAAACTCAATTCTGATTGGTCAGTCTCACCGATATTATCATACCAAGTAATGACCTCAAGGGACTAATATTTCTGTATTACTGTTATTGTAATAATTGCAACTGCTGCAAAAAAAGTGTGAAAAACAAAACAGAACAATCCTTTTTGTGTGTGTTTTGGGATTAAAAAACAGCTCTCAATGCAACTTCCCTTCTTGAGATCTTGATTTAGCTAAATAAATAGAGCACTCCACTGCATCGCACTGCTCTCAGGAACACCCAGGATGAGTCAAACGAATGAGACGCGTCTTTCCTGCTGTGGCTCACGGGCCATGAGCATGCAGACAGCAGTTAGCCTACCTGTGCTGAGCCGGATTAGACGTATGATAAACAGCCACTCCCCATTTAATAAATAATCCATGAGAAACACTGCATTGAGTGAGAGCAATGAAACTTTTATGCTCTGAATTGTGAAAGCCTTCGGAAAAACAAGACAGTGCCAGACACCTGCAGAATTTCAACTCTCTCTCTCTATCTGTCTCACCCCATCACATCACCATGCTGAAAACATGTGATTAACATTTAAAATAAAACCCATTTGTCTTTTGCACTTTGCAAAGATAAATTAAAAATCTCTTACCAGAAAAGTTTTTAGAATATAATTTGCTCTGACTGTGACTGCTATTGCTTCCTCCGTTAACATACTGTATTCAGTGCTGTTTTTGGTCTTCTCGTCATTCTGGAGTTGATTGAATAACAAACACATCCCACTATATATGTCAGTCGATCCTTATAACAGTGCATTTAGAGATGCAATAGACCTTTTTAGTTTGTAGTCCTAAAACCAAGAACAGAATTTGCATTTAATAAATAATTATCATACTGTTTGTATCCTTAAAGGGGCTATGTGTAGTTTTTCTACTAAAATGATTCCTTTTTTTTATTGCCTGTGTGTGACGGGGTTGTAATCTCACATTAAAATTATCCACTTGGCGGGTTTTGCTATTACCTCTGAAAGCAAGTATTCCTATTTCTATGTGAAGGCTCCGGGTCGGATTTATCGCGAAAACCAGTGACGTGACTGAGACCTGCATGCGTGCTCCCGAGCCTCTCGCCTCGTCTACTGACTTTGCACTCAACAGCGACGACACTGCAACTTATGACATGGAGTCTGCTAACACTAAGAAACGACCTGCTCCCAGCACAACACAGACTCCAACACAAACTCCACATAATGATAAAAAACAAAAAAAGTTTTATCTGCTGAAGCTCGTCAGGCCAAACGTGAATCGGATCAACTTTGGATGAAAACACGGATCAACATCGGCAGGGCTTTTGAATCATGGAGAAACCTCCGCTTTGTATTGGTTGCAATCTGATACATCACCGCAAGAGGCCGCTGAAAACTACATATAGCCCCTTTAAAGGTACAATATGCAAGATTTTCTGCCACTAGAGGGCGCTACATTCCAAACAACAACAACGGCATAGCTTGATGACGATGTGAAGGAGCGTGGAATGATGGGAACTGTCGTTTTCAACTCCACCATGGATGTAAATCAGTCAGACGGGAATCGAAAAATCATGTTCATGGATGAGGTAAAGTTCTATTTTTATAAATGTTGCATTTAATGACATGCTTTTATTTCATTAAAATGAATTAACCGCAAGAAAAGTAAGGTTTAATACTAAATTGGTTATCATAGATGTTACTGTATTTGTCGAATTCATTGTTGTGATAACGCTGCGCAGTTTTACATGTTCTAAACAATCGTTGTAAAAGTACATTCGAACATACCCACATCATTTGCCAAAATACTGATTCATCTGCTAACACATGCTATATTTATTTACATGGCCATAAACACCAGACGTGATAAACAATGTCAATAAACTAAACACAAACCTAAAGCAATAATACTTTCCTTACATAAACATAACTATTACCATATGCTACATTTGGAATATATAAAATTAATTAAATAAAATAAAATAAAAAATTGACATTTGACACATCATTTGAAAGCTACAGTTTTACAAAATTACAGCCAACAGTTCATAACATGCCTAGAAGTATTCGCAGTGAATATGACCTCACGATTTTTCACATCATATGCATAGACAACAAGACATTCTAACAATAAGACTAACGCCATCTTCTGTATTCAATTTTTATGTCAGTAAAGGAGTCAAAACAATTACTCACCTGTAAATTAAAACACATGCAAGATCGGCGTCTCTTTCTAGTTGAAGTTTGTCACGAAGTTCTCTCCATTTAGGAAATGCCACACCGATGTTGATCCTGGTTTTATTTCTCTTCTTGTCCCAAATTCTTCTTGGGTCGTTTGGTTGACCCGTACGTTGACGTTTACGTTTATGGGACTTGTCTTTGTCGACAGAATCAGCTGCAATCGGTAAAGAATAATTGTGTTCCATAACGACTGCACGAAACAAGCTAACGTTTGTTGCTTGATAGACGCTACAACCACAACTTCCACATTTGTCCAGGACAACTTGAGTGTGAGTAAAGGATGACAGGATTTTAACTTTTGGGTGAACTATCCCTTTCATTGCGTTTTATTATTTTATTTTTTTAACAAGCGTTTATCAATACCTAAAGTACTTTTTCTAAACTCACAGCAACACACTAACATCCCACAGTTGGCCAAATAGTTAATTTTCTGGCCAAAACCACATTTAAAAAAAATTAAATAAATACAAACTCTACATTTCAAAATGCTAAAACCATTTTTCTATATACTGTATACTAACTCTATCAAAACACAGCAAACCCGACTCAAAATAGAATCATTCTGTCAAAACACTAGCACTAGTTTTCTATCCAACATGAACATATAGTCAATCATAGCACAATGACTGTCAAAATACTAACAGTTGATTGCATTATGAAAACTGCCTTACTTGTCACGTTTCAGTTCTACTTGCAGACAATATGAAATCCATTGTTTTTATAATTAAGTTTCCTTTTACTGTAAGCCATTCTACATTTTTGGTTGAGTGTTGAATGTGTGCATTCTTGGCAACATACTGTCTAAAAGTGAATGAGGCATTACTTTATAAAATGTACAGTAGAAAAAAAATCTTCTTCTACTCTACCTCTTCTTCTCCCTTGTCCTGATCTAACTATTCCACCTTTTCTCGAAACTCTAAACACAAATCCATAACTTCTCACCCAATTTCCCATACTTCCTATTTTCAGGTCGAAATGAAGCTCTCCACTCAAAACCATTCAATCTTGCTGAAACAACAAACTTTGTCCTTACACACTTGTGAGATCAATTCAAAACCTTTCAAAAACCTCCTTTTGGCAATCGGGTATCATTTTACTGCTCAATGTCTATTATAGTATACAACATAAATAGAGGGGTGCAGATACAGTGAAATTTAACATTACAATACTGTAAAGAGATCTTGCAGTATGAAAAGCACTAGAAAAGAAAAGTTGAAATACCAAAGAATTGAATATGAACTTGGAATAGCAATACAATACAGTATACTGTCAATTACAGTACAGTAAAAATAAATAAATAAATGAAGCATCCTCGGCCAAACTGCATTGCTGTACTGATAATGACTATATTTTGCCATACTAAAGCAGTTTCTTAGTCTTATGACAACAGACTTTCTCTCCCTCCCCAAGGCAGTCGTCTCTCAGTTCTGCAAAAATATGAAATGTAAGAAGTACTTGCTACAAATCAGTCTGACAATTACAAGTTTGAGGGTGTATAAGATGGGCTACAGAATATGCTGTATATAGAATAGTGAAATTTCTGTTCTGTAGTGAAATGAGCCTTTAAAGGAACACTCCACTGTTTTTTTGAAATAGGGCTTATTCACCGTCTTTCCTACATTTAGATAGGTGGGCAAACGCATTTTTGTCTCAGTGCATGCATTGTTTTAGTTTGGAAGCGCCACCGCTAGCTTAGCTTAGCATAATGAATGGAATCCTTTGTTGCCAGCTAGCATGTCATGAGTAAAAGTGATAAAAAAAAATAAAAAATAAAAACGAATTACTTCTTGTGGCCTGCGTATTCACAACGAGTACAAATGGCAATGCAGATTAAGACTAGGCGATTTCCTAGGCAGATATTGACTTGGGACTATATTGGGGTGAAGCACAGGCGAAGCACTGCTACTTGGGCGCAGAGATATCACACTCACCACCAGTTTGTGTTGACTCTCATCCTCACGTCCTCAGGCTGTTGAGCGATCGCAACCTCCTCCTCCTGTCGTTCTATTTCCAAAGCACGCAGCTCCTCTTCTGAAAACTCTGGTTCATAGAGGTATGGTTCTGGCTCTTGACTGTCTGAGAAGTCACCCTCCTCGTCTCTCACAAAATCCGCCATGTTCATCGCCATTCACTATGTCTACTGTAGGAAAAATAGCCGGCAAAACTTACATGTTCAAAAGTAACAGTGAAGACTTCAATGTAAACACAGCTTTTGTGTCTTTGTCAGCTTTTCCATATGAAAATCAACACAATTCATCGCCCTGATAATAATCACAAATAGCTTACTGCTTGCTCCATTTTTGTAATTCAACGAATGAATGAGTCTCTCACCCGTTGCTCTATAGTTTTCTTCATCAACAGCCGCTAGCACCCTCTGCTGGTGAGGCCGACTAACAGCTATGGAGATCATCAATCGGCAATCTACTGATATTCCTGCCGTTCCCGGATGTCAAATGTTGAATGTTTTCTGTAGAATTTGAACCACTGAATTTGTGGAAGCGAATTTGTAAAGCGAAATAAAATGGTAATTTTTTAAACAGAATGAACTTTACAGCTTAAATATACAACCATGTTGAATTTCAGCCCATAAAAATACAATGCATTAAAATGCAAGCAGGGTTAATGCAATGCATATTTGTTCGAGTAGTGCAATTCAACAAGCTTTTTTGTTTCAAAAACATTTGTCATTATTTTACTTTCATAGATAGGTAACGTTGTTTCTGGAGTGCCGCTGTCCTGCAGAGTTTAGCGTCAACTCCGATAAAAACCTCACCTGTCTGTAGTATTAATTATGCTAAAGATGATGATTAGCTGGTTCAGGTGTGTTTGATTAGGGTTGGAGAAGCTAAACTCTGCACCCAGGACCGACATTGCCCATCCTTGTTATTGATAATATGAAAGTAAAACGGCCAGTAGGTAGTGGCAAGTTACTGTTTTTACGAGCGAGTTATTCGTTCAAACTTCTCGTTCAAATCGGCAATTCTTTGATGAAACACTGTTGTGTTGCTCGGAGAAGATCGACGCTTGCGGTGCCAGGTCCAGAGGTAAGTGCATTAGAGGTGAATGATGGATCATCAGACAGGCACAACTGTGACAGGCCGTCGTTAGGATGACGAATTTAACGATAACATATTGCCAGGTAGACGTATATACCGGCAACAGGTTGAGTTGCAGGCACACATACAGTTTAAAGGTGTCCTGCCACGGAAAGATTTTTGCCAGCTGAGTTGATGGTCGTCTTCCCCTGTATAAGTCATAGACAGTAAAAGAAATGGACACAGCGACCCCATTGGATTCAACGGAGAAAAGTGAAGTCAATTAGAAGCACTCACTTCCTAATGGCTGAGCGTACTGCGCAGACTCAAACTGAGCTTGACGACGTAGATGTGACGTGAGCAACCTGTCTGTCTTCTAGTAGCTGTGCCAAGAGAAATCTGAATCATTCCCTTCCGAAACTTGCAGAGACGGAGAGTGTGAGTAAGAGGTGTCCATGAGCTAGGAGCAGGAGCAACTTTTGCTAAGTATTCTGATTAATTATATTTTCATTTTGCCTCCACGTCCCCCCGATTGCCCGCGAGCTTCTCCTCCTGTCCATACGGTAATTTCTCTACTGTGCGATAGAGAGTCGCGTGGGTATGACGCAATCGTTAGCCTATTTTTACAAAAACTGCTTCTATGGGGCCATAACGTAAGATACAAGGTAATGGAGCCTTTTATACATTTTCGTGTTTCTTTAGAAATAAATAATGGACAAATGGAGTCTTTAAACGCCTCAGATGTAAAGTTATTCGCTGTCAAAGTGACGCCAAAATGAATGGGAGTCAATGGAATGCTAACAGCAGGTGATGGTCTGCTAATAAATGGCGGCCCCCGGGGAAACATTACCCCCTTGGTATAAGTAAGCATCAGTAGCCATGAGTCGCATTGGTGTGACGTCAACTCCCCTCTTCGATTGATTGGCTAGAGGAGGAGCTGTCAATCTAGAACTAGTGGACCAATGGTGACGCTTAAGCCCGCCCTAATTTACATGAAATTCGAACTGCAACATTTGTGAAAGCAAGCGCAGAGCATAGAAAGAAGAGTGAAGAGAAAAACAGCACAAGCGTACAAAAGAGTAAAATATGAGCAGAAAATGCAAGAGAGTACAGAGTAATAAAACCAAGGAAAACATACTTTTTAAGAAAGCATGACCATAAGTTTAAGTTTTGTGCAAAATAACTTTTAATGCGTTTAAAGTTTTTATTCATGCTTGTTTCTTGATTCACGCTTATTATATTTTGATCCGTGATCCGTTTGTTATTCTGATCATTTTGCATTATTTTTTTCAGTTTGTGCAATATATTTTTACATGTGTTTTTAAATTTTTGATTCACGCTTATTATTTTTTTATCCGTGGCTGCAATACTTTAGACGGGATATTGATCCCATAATCTGTTGTTGCAGAAGTAGAGGCTTTATACTCTATTTAAGGTTCGGAACATTAGGTCTTCAATTCTGACATGCTGTGTTTAAACATTTGTAAATAAGGCCAGAAAGTATAGTCCATGATTTTAGTATTGGGTAAGCATGTGTGGAAAGAAGCATTTTAGAAACGTGTTAATTGACTGTATATATTGTGTGAAAACAACATGAATTGTGTTAATGATATGGTCACAACTGACGGATGTTGTGTTATTGTGTTTAGAGTTTTGAAAATGTGATTACAGATTGGACCAAAGGTTGAAGGAAGAAAACGAAGGAAGAAAACGAATCAAATAACTGTTTGTTAACAAAACAGCAATTATTATTTTATTTTTTTGCAACTTAATTAAAATAAAATAAAAACAGTGAATATGTAATTATATTGAAATATTATTGATATTCAGAAATATATTTTTTTACATGTACTTGAATGAAGTAAAAATACTTTTTATCATATTTTGGGATAATTTCAGTGAAGATTTATCCAAACAGATTATCCAAGGAGAAAACATATTAAAATCAAGCAAACAATCAGATAGAAACAGAAGCTTAAAGATAGGACAGTAATGTTTCTAAGGTTTTCTAATGTTTATAAAGCAAAGGGTCAGCTGGCATCATTAGTTATTGTGTAACATCAAACAGCGTCCAAAGGAAACCTGGTGCGATGCTAAAGGTAATATTTGGCCCTGATAGTAGTGCAGTTACAAAAATCAGTCATTCTGACTCTTCAGTGCTCCTTGTTTACTCTTGGATCTGTCTGTAGTCAAACATTAAAGGCATACTTGAATAAAGCTTTACCCTCCATGACCCTTTGATACTGAATTCCGACTCATTAGTTCCTATGTGAGGATGTCTGCCTCTGTCTGTGAGATTAAAAGCACCACAGCTGTCGTGATGGGCTCTTCAGTCTCTGAACTGGGGCTTCTGATTGCTCCATCTTCACTTATCACTCTCAGATCACTTCCACTAATTAAGTCTTTCTTTTCATTTACGTACATTAAAAAAGAAAAAATAACACATTTTTTGGCAAAGAATGCATATCTATCTATCTATCTATCTATCTATCTATCTATCTATCTATCTATCTATCTATCTATCTATCTATCTATCTATCTATCTATCTATCTATCTATCTATCTATCTGAGTAGTTAAGTTTAGGTATTGGGTAGGAATTAAAGGATGTAGAATATGGTCATGCAGAATAAGTCATTAATATGTGCTTTATAAGTAATAAACAGCCAATATCCAGTAATATGCATGCTAATAAGCAACTAGTTAATAGTGATAATTGGACCTTAAACTAAAGTGTTACCGATATTGTTAATCATTGTTAATTTATGTCACATCTCTCTATCTGTCCTGTACAGTATGTAGTGTGAAGGCATTGATGTCTTTGTATCTGACACATACTCCAGCGGGCTCAGGGGGGTATTCAACACGAGTGCTGGCACAGCCTCTCTCTCTCACACACACACACACACGCTGTCATACGTCCCCTGAAAGTTGCATCAGCACCTCGTTGGCACGCAAGAGCTGGCAACAAAGCAGAAGTAAGACATTGTGATGTAGAATAAGCCCTACTGTCCCCTAAAACTCAAAACTGTGAATCTTCTTAAAGGGCTCCGTGCCTCTGAACAGTCAGCACATCCAGAATTATTTTTTTATATTTTTTTTACCTCTCCCTAGAATACAGACGAAAATGTAACTCAGAGCAAAATGAAAGAGAGATTTCTTCCTCATTAAAAAGGTTTTACATATAAATAAATGAATAGTACTTTTGGAAAATATGTATATAAAATATAAAATGCATGATGTGCACTCATGAGTCATGACTCATGTCAGAACCTTTTGTTTGTGCCATGCCATTTGCTTACTCTACATATACTAAAAGGCATATGGTGCTTTAATGTGTGTTAATTTATGTGACTGACAAATGTTTGGGAACTGAAGAAGATCTAATTTATTGTGAATTGTGAAAAACCATAGTAGAATGAATTTAATGAAGTGTTCTTGTGCGAGTTTTCAGTGCAAATACAAGTGTAACTCTGTATAATACCAGCCTCAGCCAGCACAGTTCACTGGCCATCTAATGCATTTTGCATACAAAACTGGAAACTATGTTGTCAATCTGATGAAATATTCATTGGATTTGCCAACGTTGTCCTTGTCCATGAGAGATAAATTGTTTGATGCACTTAGTTGCAAGTTCACTATATCCATGAGCAAAACTGAAGCGTATATTGCACCGTATTAACACGTTTTCTGCACTGCAAGTCAAGAGCAAATTCACTTTGCATTCACTGCCATGGGATGAGGACTTTGGCTAGAATTGATATGGTAAGGTCATCGTTACTGTTCATATCACTAAACTTAGGAGACGTCCAAAACAAAAATAGCAACATTTAACTCTTTCCCCGCCACTGACGAGTTGTCTCGTCTTTAATGAGAAAACGCTTTTTTATGAAACGCGAGTTTTTATGGCTTCCGTGTTATCACTGTTGTAAGGCAGGGGGCACTATTACACATCTCCTGAATGAGTACAGTATCTCCTAATCAAAACACAGGCAAAGAAGAAGCAGAAACGAGCGATCTCATGGAAAATAATGCGATCATCACCAATAAACAACATATAAATCAAAACGGCCTAATGTTACCGGTGTTGATGGACTCGATCTAACGTTACTCCATCTATGTTCTCTCATCATTATGAATCTGATCCAGACGTAGCCTAGTCTTTGACAAAAATGCGATTTTTTTTTTCTCAGCTTTTTGCTCAAAATGTTGCTTTTTTAAAAATAAAAAAACTTACCCACATTCAAGTGTTGACCACAAAAAAAAAGAGAATGTTTGAAGCTAGAATAAAGTCTTTCTTTTTTTCGTAATTAAACTGCCTAAAACTGCCTAATGTTACTGAATGAAATGTCGACCCAGGACGAGCTATCTGACTGTGCAATCATTAGGGGTGTTGATAGACTCGATCTGCTCCATCTATGTTTTGATCATTGTTCTGAATCCGGCCTGGACATAGTCTTTGACAAAAAAACGATTTTCAGCTTTTTGCTCAAAATGTTGTATTTTTAATTAAACTTACACACATTCAAGTGTTGATAAAAAAGAATGCATGAAGAAGACAAATTTATTCATGTTTTAGAATAAAACTGTTTTTTATATTAAAAGCAGAGGGTCTGTTCTTTCTTTTGACATATTGCATGTTCCGATATTCATACAACAAAATATTCAGGGGGCCATGAATTTTTGTGAAAATGGTCAAAAATTGCTGGCGGTGGCTGGCAACTTTTTTAAAAAACTTGGGCGGCGGAAGAGTTAAAATAACACGATAAGGGCACAACATTCCATGCTGGGTTTTTTTCTTTTCGGTTTCAGATAAATTCACCACTAAATAGCACATTAACAAATTAAACTTTGTTTAATCACTTGTTGGTCAAATGTTATCATCCTGACCAAGCATGCAGATTTCCACCAATATAAGATGTGGACCAGACCTAATGGTATTCACTCAAATGTCTGTCTACATATGACGAGCGAGATCAAGATGAGCATCTCACTGTCTCCTTTTTATTTTCAGTGGTGATATAAATTGTGTGTGACTAATAGGCAGTAATGTAATCAGAATATTGAATTAAACACAAATTAATCTAATAAAGCTCCTAAGAAGAATGGAAACGTAATCCCACAAGCACGGCGGTGAGTATTACTGTATGTTCTGTGTTATCATTCATCATTTTGTCCATGTTTGTGTCAGATATCAGTGAATCTCATCCTAATAGGCTTTTACATTTTTAAATCTGTGATCATTATGGATTTCTCAGAGCAGAGTCACTCTCAGATGAAGATAGGGATCATATTACTGTATTTTGACAGTAAATGTCAGTTCGTGTGAGAGTGGGTTTGAGTGAGGAGCATGAGTAGTCGCAGTCAGCCCCTCATTTCTGGTCCGCGGTATCATTCAGTGTTGTGACGTTTTCTGTTCTCAGAAAGCTTTTATGGGCCAGACTACACAGCTGTAGTTTGGCCTATAAAAGCTCTGTGAGAACAACTGTCACAATGTTGAAAGGCTCTGAGATGTGGCCACGCATCAGGACAACGCAAGTTACTTTGTTTTTCCATTTATTGACCGACTCCTCTCCTGTCCCCATTTTGAGAGAAATCAGGAAAGAGATGCAAAGGCGTTGTGTGCGGTGTAAACATGGTGGTTATTGTGGTTCTAGACTAAATGGGAGCATGCATTTACTCTTCTCACTTGCACAGAATCAGATTCAGTATTCCAAACTCTGAGTATTACGCAAACATGTACTTAATGTTAAATTACACAAATATACCTTATGTATTTAATCTCACTTTATTAATGTATCCCCATCTTCTCTCAAGAGATGAGAACTCAAGAGGGCAACCAACACAGTTTATTTTATTTTCTTTTTCTTTTTTTATTAAGCAAACAATGCAATACAGATAAGTACATAAAGAAAACAACAGCAAAAAACAAATATAGACAAATATAGATGTTGAAAAAAAGAGGTGGGGGGGTGGAGGGGTTAAGATGGCTATTGTCTGGTTTAATCGATTTCCTGCTGTACAGTGGAATATGGACATGCACCTTCCACTCCAAGATGTCACCAAAACACACTGGCCGGACCTTCCGGATCATTGGCGCATGACCCGGTCGTGTCTCTGCCTGCGCTTGGATATAAAACTTTTAAAAGTGACCATCAGTTGTAGTCGTAAGGTACGTGCTTTAAGCCAGGTAGCATATGTTATCCAGTCCTTCTTGGGCTACAGACCCGTTGGCAGACCCCTTTAACAGTTAAAGGTAATTCAAAGTAATTGCGGAATACATACATTTACATATATACATATACACCTACAAACATACACACCCATACATACATATATAGACACTCACACACACACACACACCAACAGACACCTTCATATAGTTATATATACCCATATACCTAATAATAGAAATATTAATAACAATAATAATAATAAAATGTCTTATTCATATACGTACGCTTACACATACATAATATACTAACTAGTAAAATGCAAAACAGTACCGTGAATATATCAGATGTCTTTATCCTTTACATTTCCTGATATATTAATTCAGGTTATAATTATATTCTGAGGGTATTCAATAATATTGATACATGCATGATATGCGTGTTTTACGTAATATAGGTAATTGGTGAGACATTAATTCACCTCTCTTACTTACCTACTTACTTACTTACTTACTGCCCATTATGCCTCTGGCATGTAGGGCAGCAACGAAGGTCCTCCACTGGGCTGTTTTCTGAACATCTCCCCATGTCAGGCTCATAGATTTCATTTCTTCCTCTACTGTGCGATGCCAGGTGGTCTTGGGTCATCCTCTCTTTCTTCTACCTTTGGATGTCCAATGAAGGGCTACTCTTGGGATGCTGTCTTGCTCTCTTCTCAAAACATGCCCGATCCAGCTAATCCAGTGCCGCTTTGTTACAATGCTATCCATGCTGTCTTGTTGACATCTTGTTAATGGATTCTCATTTGATATCTTGCTGGGCAGAAAAATCCGACAGATTCTTCTCAGTCTCCTTGTGTGGAAGACTGACAGTTGGCATATGTCACTTGCTGTTATTCTCTAGAATTCTGCGCCATACAGTAGGGTGGATAGAACGCAGCTCTGATATCATTTGAGTTTTGTCTTGGTTCTATACTGCTGAGACTTCCATATGTTTTGCATTCTGAATGCATTTCTGGCTTTGTTGATTCTGTTGATTCTGTTTTTAATGTCATTGTGTGCACCCCTATCATATCTTACAGTACTCCCAAGATAGGTGAACTCATTTGTTGTTAGTAGAGCTTCTCCATTCACATGAATTAGTAATGGGTCTGAGATGTTTAGCGCCATCACTTCAGATTTCCCTTGCTCCCCTTTCCTAGCTGCCTCTTCTGCTTGACTTGCAAGATCTTCTAGATATCTTCAAAGCCTTGAAAAACACCACACGTCTTCTCCTGCTTAGCACATGGTACTACAAAGAGGAAGCTGAAAAAGATTTCAATTTCTAGTGTCTTGACTCATGGGGTTTGTAGTTCAACTAATTTGTAGTCATATGCCTTTTATCCCATTACATTAAGCAATGTCTTTGCTGCTGATGTTCAATGATCCAATTCAACCGTACTAATAAACAAAAATGACTTTAGTTTAGATAAACATCACATTTGTTTTTCATTTAAAAAAAAAAAAAAAAAAAAAAAAAAAAAATATATATATATATATATATATATATATATATATATATATATATATATATATATATATATATATATATATATATATTGCTGAAGTAAGAGTGTTGAACTTTCTTTTACTGCATTCTATTCTTCTGCAATCTAGAATGGCAGCAAGCTGAAAGGTTTGTTAGAGCTGCTCCCAGGCCAGCCCAGATGAGAACAAGTAATGCAAAAGTATTGTAACACATTACTTGAAAAAGGTACATAAAAAGTAACTAGGTAATGCAATTGGTTACTTTTTAGGGAGTAACGCAATATTGTAATGCATTACTTTTAAAAGTAACTTTCCAACACTTTCCCAAACACTGCACAAGTTCATATGAGAGGGCCAATTTCCCCCAATTAAATCTTAATTTAAGAAGTCAGGACCTCTGAATTGAAAGTTCACATTCAGGTTTAAATCCTGCTTACAGAAACAGATGGCTCACAAGCCTCCTTTTCATTTAATGTGGGTTGTACTAGTCCTTAGTTCCAGTGAATGAAATCTCCCTTCAGATGGTGTTCAGTGAAACACAAAATCACCTCTAAGTTGGGAGCCCAATAAAACAGTGGGCATGGCAATGTGCTCTGCAGACCTTGTAAGAGTAATTGGTTTCTTTGTGCAGGGTGAATGCTCCGTAAACACTAAGAAGCCTCTCTTTACTGTCACAGGAAGCGAACAAATCAGCCAGTGGTTTCCTAAACAGAGACTTTGAGATATACACGGAAATCTTTTCCCCCATTTCATATTTTTTAATATGTCTGAAAATGAAAGAATATGTTGTTAACTACCATTCAAAAGTCTCTTGCTCAAGGCTGCATTTATTTAATAAAAATAATAATAATACAGTAATATTATTAACATTGAAATATTATTACAATTTAAAACACCTGATTTCTGTTTTAATATATAATGAAATATTTATTTATTCATGTAATGGCAAAGCTGGATTTTCAGAATCATTACTCAGGTCTCCAGTGTCACATGATCCTTCAGAAATCATTCTAATATACTGATTTGCTGCTCAAGAAACATTTCTTCTTATTATTATCAATGTTGAAAACAGTTGCGCTACGTTTTTTTGTTGTGGAAACCATGCTATTTTTTCAGTATTCTTTAATGAATAGAAAGTTTTAAAAGAACAGCATTTATTTGAAATCGAAAATGTGTAACATTGTAAATGTCTTTACTGTCACCTTTAATCAGTTTAATGTAGCCTTGACGAAGTATTAATTTCCTTTAAAAAAGTCTTACTTTTCTGAGATTATAAAAGACAAAAGTTATGTCTTCTTCACATATATTAAATATTTAAAACAACAATTATAATAATAATCGAAGTATTGATCTTTTTGGGAGTAAAAATGTGGATCTGTCATCAGGCTTCTGACATTCTCCAGAAATGCTTAAAGAAAAAAATGACCTTTTAATTTTCCTTTCATGTCTTGTGATTCTAAATAAAGAAGCAATGTGACATGCTAATCTCCCTAAAGCACCCTGCCATTAAGGTGAGGCCTGATACAGAAAATGGAGACAAATGACAAGTTTCATAGAGCTAAAAATTGAGTTTCTCATAAGCAGCTCCACCTCTAAGCCACCCCCTTCCTAAGATGATTTCCATGCTAATCAATGGCACAAACTGATTGGCTGGTGGAGAGTGACAGCTGAGCATGTCCTTGAGGACAGATTTGCATAGAGGGATATAGGCAGAGGTAATTGATAGAAATGATGCCTCAATAAGCAGTTAATGGTGTGATGCTGGTGTGCTTACCCCCTCAGAGAGATGGAGGGCGATGGAGAGCGCACCTGTTAATCTACTGACAGATAGATAGCTGCAAATCTATGGAGGGGAAGAGCAAGTACCTTTGATATGAATGAGGATGCTAACACATAGTTCTTTCCAGGTACAGTCTCATGAGGGATGTGCTCAGACCTCTGCACCCTGAACAAATCCAGCCATGGCCACTTAATGGGACTTTTAATGACTATGCTTCAAGGTCACCCTCTATACCTGCTCCTGCACTTGGCCTTTTCGCTCCCCTTGACTTGAATTTATGCTCATGTACTCTATTTCCTTTGTTATATAACTGAACTATATAAAGGCCGGACACGACCCCTGTCATTGATTGAGTTGGCAGGAAGAAAGTCAAGAATTGTTTTTCAAGTTAGCCCTCCTATGTTTTAAATTAACATGAATATTAAAATGAAAAAAGTATGTTTTCTAAAGAAATTCTTAATTTATTCAGCAAGGATGCATTCAATTAACCAAAATTGTTTCTTGATTACCAAATTAGCATATTAGAATGATTTCTAAAAGATCATGTGAAGTTGAATACTGGAATAATAGCTGCTGAAAATTCAGCTTTGCCATCCGAATAAATATACATTAAATACACAATACATAATACATAAATACATAAATTAAATTTCTATCATGACAACTCTCGGAAGATTTTTAGCATGGTAATGTGTCACACTACAGTCATGTTCTGTTTTTGTTGAGTTTCTGTATTTAGTTCCTTTTGTGATTGCCTGAGTTCATCGTTTCCTTGGTTACTCATTAGTTACTCATTTTGTCCAGCTGTTCCTGTTTAGTACCCTCATTTACCTTCTGTTCATTCTTTTGACGGTTTGGCCTTAAGTAAGGAGTTCTGTACTCCAGTGTTTATCATTAAAGACTGTTTGTAGTTTGTTCATGTTGTTTATCCTCTACAACACGGGATATAATGGATATGACAATTACCATGTTTAATTACCATGTATTTGTTCTTGGTGGAATAGACCTGCTACGCTGCTGCTGTTGATTATTGCTGTTGTAGGTTATTGCTGCTGCTGCTGCAGAGCCAGTACAGGAACTTGCTACTGCCAATACATACACCAATACACTGCTGTGAGCATGTAAGATATACTGTAATGCCTCAGCACAAACATCATAAATAGAATTACCCATAGCAGATCTACACGGATGGAGCTGGGGAAGGTGTAGTGTTTACTGTTTCAGAGGAACTCTAAAGCAGGCTGTAAACTTCTTTAGTGAATGATAACTATCTATTTAAATGTTGAGCAGCAAGCTCATTGGCTGCAGATGCAACATGAACCAATCAGCTTGTGCCATTTAGTTAACAATGTAAATATCATTAGGTTCTGTTAAGGACCCATCAGCCTGCACCAACTAGAGTTTCATGACAGCACTTGGTATTTTTACGTCACAATATTGCTATTTTTACAGTATTTTTGATCGGATAAATGCAGTGTTGGTGAGCCTACAAGATTTTTTTACAAATATTTGAAAAATCGTACTGATCCCCAAACTTTTGAACAGTAGTGTAAGTAGTAAGTACTGCTACTTTAATTACCATGGTAAAGGTTTCAGCACTGTAAACAGCCATAAAGAGAAACTATTGTATTAAATAAGCAATACATGTTCAGTCTTTATGCAAGTAGGTGTCTTTTCTAAATGCAATAAAAGTGGCTGGTATACTTCTAATACTTCTATACAATTTTGGCTCATATTCACCTGGTAAATCACACTTCAGTTTATGAACTTACAAAATTGTACATTTTCCCATTCAGTGTATGCCATCCAAATAATTTAGCATTTTGTTGTGTGCGGTTCTAATAGTATTCAGTTTTTTTTATATTTTGATTTTGAAGATATTTTTGTTACTTTTCTATGACAAGTTTGGCACCATGTAGGGTTGCCACTTGATGTCCAAAATAAATTCTGGGTAAAAACTAACACCACAATCTAAATGTACACCAGCACAAAGCCCCAATTTTATAATCTTGCCTATAAGGGTCGCACAAAAAAGTGCAGGAAAAAAAATTAAACCTTTGAATCAAAAAGGTTATATTTGAATATTTACCACCAATGTAATTAAACACCTGTAAGACAAATGAGACATGGTTCGGTAACTTTTGATTTTTGGAAAATATTAAACCAGCTTTGGCATAATTAGAATAGAACTGTAATCTCTGTGGTAACATACACTCTTAATCCTGCCTCTCGAATTGTTTTTTTTACTTCCACTGTGAAAACTGAGCTCATGAAAGCAAGAAAACTCTTCAGGGAATCCTACACACAGTCACTACATATAACACAGATGGCTGAGGAAATCTCTCTGGATCTGTCAAGGACAGGGAGGTTCTGAAATAGGCTGTTTTGGAGGGAAAAGTGCCTATATTGCTTTGGTAGTACTATCAAAACAGGGTTCTAGAACAGAGCTCTTGGCTGTCTCTCTCCAGAAATTTCCTAACAGCTGACAATGTCTGTGTGAATGTGTGTCCTTCTGTCTGTACGTCACATTAGATTACAGAGTATTTGTTTTTCCCTGCACCACAAAAGACATTTTAAAATACAGGAAAGGGCAAGGAAGTCATAAAATACATCAACAGCCACATCCTCTTATTTACGTCTCATGTTTACAATGAATAGCTTTTTTTTCCAAATCTTCTATGGCAAAAATATAATTCAACTGATGTGATGTTAGACATTAATTGCATGTTAGACAATAACATTTGCAGAACAAGCCTCCAATTTCAGCATTTGCTTATATATGGGTGCTGATAGAGAAAGGGTCAGGTTTGCTTAAAAAAATGACATAACAGGCAGAAAGTGGTTTCAGAGAGTGTGGCACACATCAACAGAAATGATGTGTTATGCATTCATACAAAAGTTGGAGACATTTCAAATGTGTCAGTGTTCCCTATTTTCAGTAGATTACAGGTTACCGTGCCAACCGTAATTGCAGAAGCCACATCACTGGACACCCAGGAAATAGCTGTGTGTTTAAATAAATGTGGACAGAATCACCAAAGCAGAGGATGGGAATGTTGCTTTGTTGTTTGAGGGGGATTTGTGCAGTACTACTACTTCTCAGCCTTGGTATTTCATTTGAAATTCTCAACTTTAAATTGTATACAAAAAGGACACTGCAAAAATGAAAATTCTGTCATTATTCACTCACCCTCATAAAAGTAGCCTACAATAGCAACAGACTTTAATTTGTCTATCGTGATTGCTGAGAAAGCTGATTATATGATTGCTGATTAATTTCGCCATTGATAGTGTTGACATAAAAACACATAAATCCGAGTCTGAGGACGTGAACAGCTCCGGGTAGAACGTCACGGGTTGCCTCTCATAATTCAGTTATGCCACGGCGTGAACTCAGCATATAAGCTCAATGTTTTGGTTCAGGAGCAGTGATGTAGTGGTGCCTGGAGAAGTGGGTATACTCTTAATTTATGCCCCCAATATTTTTTTAAGCGTCCCAGCAAAGGATGAATGCTGTGTGTTATAAACAGTGACATGTAATACTAGTCTTGCATATTAGTTCACCCCAAAATGGGCCAGTAGTATTTACACATTATCACTTAACTTTTGCTGCTTGACTTCACAGATAAAGGATCATTATGAAATTAATATTGAAAATAATTATGAAAATAATATTAGCCACAGAAAAGGGGCAGTTTTTGCTATTAATACTGGCTTTTAATTATTTATTAATACAAAATAATTATGAATTTTGAGTGACTATTCCTTAGTCCATCCACATATGAAAATTGGATAACTATTCAAGGGATCACTGCATCACTGTCTTTAATGGGTGCAGGGGCATACGCAGGGTTTTATAAATGCCGAGGTCCAAAAAAATTATCTTGCTAGGGATTTTTTGAATATAGATTTTCCTGATCTCGACATGTGCATTTTAAGGTGTTTTGAAGGCCAAAAAAAATGGACAACAGTAGCTTTAAAAGCAATGTCAGTGGGCAGTAGCATGAAGTATTTTATCAGATATTTTTAAACATGAGAATCAGTTTAAGTTTCGCAATGAATGATCCACACTACAAAATGGAAATTCAGAATGTTTATGCTTATTGTTGACAGTACACAATCACATATTAGAAACGGGAATGGTCTTAAATAAGAAATGATTCATGGATTATTTTGCATAGATGTTACATTTCAAACAAATGCCAATGCAATCCTGCTGTGTCCAGAGGCATACGAGCAATTAGTATGAGCATCAAAGATCAGTTTCAGCTACTTTCTTTCCTAAATTAATCAACGTTTTTGGTCTAATCCGTTCATTTAATCAATGGTTCAATTGCTCATTCATAAAGACAGTCACTTGTCGCCACCTTCTGGCTTAATGATGCAAGTTGCGCAAACACAGACAAGCGGAGTGATACAAACAGTGATACACACAGTCTCAGTGCTGATACTGGGGAAATATTCTAACACATTCGAGGTAACGTTATACAAATACATTTATACATTATATAATAATGGCAAAATATATTTAATAGGGTGCTTGTGTTGTTAAATTGAGCTTATAGTTTCCAGTGTCTTTGAAACTGATTATTTCTGTCGGTCATCTAAAACTTCTATCGAAAAACAGCTGTTTGACCCCTCGCTGTCAATATGATACAAATATTGTAGGTTTAGAGTATAGGTTTAGTGTAAGAGGAGAGAACAATCATTTTTTTCCAGAATAAAAATCAGTTTAGCTACTTGTATGATCGTTAACTGAAGCGTGAAGCGTCGCGTTGGGATTCGCGCTCGGCCCGCGCTTCTGTGAACATAAATCCCGCTTGCTTTGATTGGTCTCAAACATTTTGACATTGACGAGCGGGTGTTTGAGTGCTGAAGCAGCTCAAATGAGAAGGTCGGTTATCGTCGCGATGGGCGAATCATTGCAGAACCAAATTAATGTTAATATTAGGCAATTATTTCACAACTTTCATTATAGGCTATAGGCTACACTCAAAAACATTACCGAGGTCCGGACCTCGGGGACCTCAATGGTGTGTACGGCCCAGTCTGGGTGTTTTCACACCCACATCAGAGGGGGTTTAGGAGTGGGTATACGCAATGCCGACTGAACAAGAAGTGGGTAGGCTACGCCGTATACCTGCGTATACCCTGCACTACACCACTGTTCAGGAGGGACTGTAAATGTGGCTGCTGTTTGTTTTCGGCACTCAGTGACTATCTGTCTACAACTCTGCATAGCCTTACGGAACACGCTGATGACGTGTGATATCTGCGCGAGCAGGTGCGCGGAGGTTTGGAAATACATATGTTGACAGGCAGGTGGGACATCAGACCGAGTGCAATGAATGGACAAACATTTTTAGTCCCAAGACTTCCACAGAAGATATATGTACTATATGTACTATATATCTATATATGTACTATATATGTTTTAATATTTAGACCACTCCTATTATTGATTGCTATCAGGATGTGAAGAGTGTTTCAACCAGTATAACAAAAAGTGTTTATATAAAAAATAAATTGCCTAGCCTATCTTTAACTCTTTTGAACTTTGAAAATTAAAGTCATGTTGACTGTGTCTGGTCTTTATGTCTCCATGCTGAAGACACAGCAAAATGGAATGTCTCCTGTTAAAGTTTTTAACTCTCTAAGCTCTTTGAACCATTCAGAGCTCTGATTGTTTATTAAGGGCACGACTGTACTTGAAATTAAATATTTTTCAACAAGGGAATTTGCTTAAACTAAGATCAAAGTACAGAGAAGGAAAATGCACAACAAAAAAAATGAAATCCTTCTAAGGCCATCACCACAAAAGGGAATTTCATTTTCAAAGTGAAACCTCCCAGAGACTCAAACTTAATTACTCAATTAATCATGTACATTCTCTGAGCCACCCATTGTAGTATGATTATAATAAGCTGCACTAATTAGAGGAACTCCATGTGATGTTGGCTCAAACAGTGCTGAGGCAAATCCAGGAACTAAATGATTCCAATGTCGCCAAAACATTAAAGCCACAGCATTGCTTTCATACCTGTTCACAGACTACTCAAAACTGAACTGTAAAATGTGGCCTATAACAATATTCATGGAATAAATAATATAAATTTTTATGGCAATATCGGCTCTGTTACGCTGACGGCTGAAGCAGATGCAGAAGCAGGATCCAATTGCAGCAGGTTTTATTAAACAAACTCAAGATAATAAACTCAGACAGGGACTCAGGATCAGGAACAACCACCATACAACATTAAGAACTCACAAAGACTGAAACAAGACACAGGGCTTAAATACACAGACAGACAAGCTAAACAAGATAACAAGGGGGCGTGGCTAATGAAAAACATCTGGGAAAACTAATCAACATAACGGGGAACTGCTAAACGAGACAGGGGAACACAGACATGAATCGTGACATAGCCCCCCCTCTATGGGCAGCTCCTGACGCCCCTCAAAACAAAACAATAGTTCAGGAGGGTGGTGGAAAGGAGGCGGACCCGGGGGCGGGATGGAGGGCCAGGCCCGTGGAGCGGCAGAGGGCCTGGAGACTGCGGCAGGACAGGCGGCCAGGGCGGAGCAGGCTGTGCAGGCGGCCAGGGCGGAGCAGGCAGTGCAGGCGGAGACGACCCTTCGGGCGGCCAGGGCGGAGACAACCCTTCGGGCGGCCAGGGCAGAGCTGGCTGAAGAGGCGACCATGGCGGCGCGGCCTCCATGGTCCAATCGCGGGACCTTCTGCCTCCCCCCCAATTTTCTTGGGGACAGCTACGGAGACATAGGCTGGAGCAGGCACCGGCTCAGGAACAGACACCGGCTCAAGAACAAGCATGCTTTATCATGCCAGCTTGTTACTTTTAATCAAATTTTTATCAAAATTATAACAAATAGAATTGTTTTATATTTAAAGATATGGGGTTAAGCAATTAATTACTACTCGCAGCCACACATAGCTTTTTATAATTAAACTTTCAAAACAGGCTGCTTCTTTTGGCTGCTTCTGTGTGTGGCGGTGAATGGTTTGAGAACTTGATGAAGATATGCTCTTGTCATTATTCACATGACTTATATGATTCTTTTTAAAATCATCTGAACCTATTTAAGTTCTGACAAAGAGGCAAAGTGATAATGACAAGTTCAAAACACAGAGTTCAGTTCAGAATTCAGAGGCCCCTGGGCACAATGCCCTTGTAGGCAGGCCAAATGTAGTTTGTCCAAGGACATTTGGCATTAACAGTTTTACTGACTTAAAAGGAACTTTTGTTGTACTATGCTGGAGTACAATATAGTATATCTGCGTTTCCCATAGGATTTTGCAAAAGTATGTTGGGTGGACCAGTCTACATTACATTATCACTGGTGTTTTAGAACGCCAAACAATTATTCTAATAATATAATAATGATTTATATAATTATTCCTATGACGTAATATCCAAATAGCCTATTTTAAAACAAATGTAGCCTACTGTATAAATGAAAATGAATATTTCATAAGTATATTTTACATTACACTATAGTATAGGAAAATTACAATACTTTTGCCCTAATTTCTTCACTTGCAAGAAATAAACCCTTGAGCTTTTATTTTAGAGAAAACACCAGATCACCATGCTGATCGCGTGAGCGAAGTGCTCACTTCTCTTTAAATCATGCAGCACAAACAGACTGCCTATATAGGCTACTTAATTAAAGTCTTTTGCTGTTTTATAAAGGCACAAAGTCATATCACGGTTTTGATTTTAGTTCGTTGGCAAAATATAACGCTAGAGACATTTATGTTAGGCTTATAAGTTTTACATCTTATGTGTTGGGAAAAGAGAGAAGAGCGTGTTCGGCAAAAGGCGGATTCGAACTCGAGTCGAATGCATCAAAAGCTACTTTCAAGCATCTCACGCCCTATGACATATGCCACAGTAGATATTTAGTGGCGGGCGTCTTTTTGCCAAAAAGACAGTCACTAAGTGCAAATACGCTCCATTATAGAAAATGTAAAAAAATTAAGGATTTTTTTTCTTTCACTCGCTTGGGCCCAATAATGCCAATTGGATAATCCGGCCTTGGGTGCCCCCCTATTGGCTGGTGCCCCAGGACACTCGTCCAATCCCGTCTATGGATAATCCAGTCCTGACCATAGCAACAGGAATATCAGCAGCATATCAGCTGTTTTTTCCTTGCTTTATCTGTCTCACCCGCCATTCAGCTAACATTAAGCTTTTCTTCACACTAAATGTCCTGAAAAGTCTTTCAACAAATGTACTATACTCAGGGCTTTGTTGTCATTGTATTCTTGCACCTTGTTTCTTGTTGCATCCTTATGCAAAACTGATTTTTTCAAGGGAATTAGAAAAAGGCAGAGCAGCGCAGCAGGTAGAAGCCACAAGCTTGCAGATCAAGTGAGTGCTACACTATCAGATACAGCTGCACCATCAAGATCTCACACTGGGTGTCTGGAACAATGTGATAAAGACCAATTGGAGGGGAATCTGTAGATAGGAAATATGAAACAAGATGAGATTGAAACCAAATAGATCTACCTTTGGTGTGTAACCGAATAGTTTATCAAATGATTGGATACACATCACAATAATCACCAGCATTTGTGGAAACAGAGAGGTACAACTGAAATGGAAAACATTTCATGTTTTTTTAAGTGATCTTTTAAATCTATTATTATTATTTCATAGGATACTGATGTTGTATAGGTGCACTTGTAGGCTACTCCCAGCTGATGAATTTCACAGGTCATGAATAATAAATGACGATGTGCAAAATTTAAGTAGAACAGGTCACTTTCTACTCCATATAAAACCAGTTTAGTGACAAGAATGGTTCACTACAAGAGCAGCTAAGCAGTCTACTCGCTCTCATCAAACTTGTGTTTTTACAACCATAGATCCTGTGTAAGATCTTACCTTCATGCTGTGGAAATATAAACTGGAAGACAGAACAAAATGAGCTGAAAAGGGGCAGGGATAAATAAGGTCTATACACTGGGTGCTTCTCAATATCCCTCCTTGTCTCCTGGCTCCTCCGTCCTCCATCCTATGACCCGGAAACCGATCGAGCTCAGCCATCTTGAAGGACATCTCAATTCTCTAATTGCACCGTGAGGAGGCTTCCTGAGGAGTTATAAGCGAGGATACACAGGTGTATCCTTTGCGGAAGAGCTTTATTGACTAAACGTGACACACGTATAAATTCTCCTACCCCTTCACATTGGTCACAATAGTTTTAATTTATATTCAAGTATTCCAATTTATGAAAAAGCTTTCATTCGATTCCTCCGTCCTCATTTTCTTTCCTTGCAGCGTTTCCTCGCATCCTACAAGGGGTGGAGCTGAGACGCCAGGAAAGGAAGCGAGGAAAGGAAACGAGGATGCACAAATAAGAATTGAGAAGCACCTAATGTGTCTGTGATTCAATCATGGACCTAAAATATAGTTTTTTATTTTATTTATAGACAGATATTTCATACCATGTCTTGCCCACATTAACTCTGGAAAATGACAACAACATTTTGAAAAGCTGTTAAAGCACTTATTTCAATAACACTTTTTGACATTTTTAAAACATTTGTCTTTAGCACTAATGTTGTCATGGATCAGCCAGGCTCCACCACCACACAATCACAGAAATCGCTGTCACCTGAGTACTAATCATCCGCACCTGCACGTCATCTGATCATCAGCACAGTCAGCACAAAAGCACTCACCTCACACAGTCACATTGTCTGGTCTTGTTTGAGTAAGGACTCACTTCCCTGTTACTCTTACCTTCCTATGATTGACGTTTAGTTTGATTGTCTACCGTCCTGTTTCTCCAAAGTCTCCTTTGTCTTCCTGGTTCCTGTCATCACTCAGCTACTTACCTCTCTCTGTTCCACTGTGTGTACTCCAGCGATCTCTCACCACAGCATCCACAACCTCCTCCATCACCTGCAAAAGAACCACAGACTGCCAGTATATCTCACCATCATTATTCAAAGATATTCTCCATTATCGTCACCCACTAGTGCTCACCACTACTTGTTTCAATAAACCTGTTTCTTATCAGTATAATTTTGTCTTGAGTCTCTGTTCCATAACAGATCTCAGTAAGTGGCCTTTCAAAAACAGATTTAAAAATAAGGATTCTAAAGAGTGAAATGGTTTAGCAATTTCAAAGTTTGTATTATAACTCCTCTCCATGGTGTAGGATGATTAAATCAGAGCACATAAAAACTGAAGGTCCTTTCCTGTTATAGTTTCAAAGAACCCATTATACTGTACACTAATTCAAACATCCTTGTATTTTTGCAGACTTGGTAACTGTTTTATTTGAAAAATGTAGTATTTGGGGAAATACAGTAATAGGCTTTTTACAAGATTGATCAGACATTTCATGAGGCCTCTACTGTGCGGTTATTGTTATATTGTAAGATTACGTATTCAAATAACACAATCCTACTATTATTTTTTTGATCGAATGTGTAAAGTTCATATGTAATCCTTTAATGTCTGTCTGCAGCAGTAAAAGTACACTTTGTTAGAAAAAGATAGAAAGCCAGTGACTGCGGTTTTGAGTTTATCTCAGTAGAATTTAAAAGTGACTGTTAATTTTTTTTCGATTATTTTATTGATGTGGGACTCAACAAAGCCACCATTTCCTAAACCTCTTTTATTTATTTTTTTATTTATTCATGTGAATATATTTATGTAACATGCATTTATTTGTATTATTTATATTTGTATAAGATATATTATTTAAAAATCTAGAACTTTTTCTAGAACTAGGTATAGGATTTCAGGGTGAACCAAACACAAATGAATCTTCCAGATGATTTGTTCAAGCATAATTTCACACAAAACTCAACACCTCAGACCCCAAATCACCAATCCAGAACCATAAAATCCAGGCTCCAGCCAGTCTACGCTAACCAATGAAAAACCCCAGGTAAGATCTTTACGGCCATGCAAGCTTCAAAGAGATGAACCCAGCTAAAGGAAGAATGTGTCAGTGTGTTAGATTGGTTCAGAGATGGCACAACTCAGAACCCATCAAGAAAACGGCAGAGGTTATTTGATCCCAAGACAAAGGATTTAAAACAGACCTCCTTCTTAAGGACCTCTGAACGACCCCAGGGTTGAAATCTCTTAAAACCACAGAGACTCAGACTTTACATATCAAAATGCATAAATTCATCCCAAAACAATTCCTGACTTGACTTCTAATCAAACATCGTTCAACTACACAATTCTATATTATGTCTACGACATGTATAATATTATGCTTAGATCACATATGTGTTATCTAATTGTTATAACTATTAGATGTTTAAATGAAAGTGTGTCTTGTTTCCTATCAGTATGATCATACGTTCTTAATTCAGAAGATGGCTTGATTGAAATCTGTGTAAAATGTTTCGTATTCTTATAATAAGAATCATGTCTAAGCTTTAGCCTACCCTCTGTACTCTCTGCTAGAGCTGGGGAGTAAAGAAGTAACAGATAAGGCATGATTTAAGATGAGAGGTGAAGAAAATGCCTAATTGGTCATAACTCATCCAGGAGTCTGGACAAACATTTGAGTTTAAAATCTTAGGACACGAACAAAGCAAGGAGAAGATTCCAGATTGCATTAGAATATACATTGAGTAGTCATGGAGTAGCCATGATGGAGTAACCAGACAGACGAGCAACCATGTAGACGAGCAGACGAAAGAAACCAAATCAAGATTAGAAGAACATGGGTTAAACAGCTTCATTCAAGCCATCTAACTACTCTTGTCTCAAAGTTTCGGTTAAACGATTCGACTGCAAAGCCGGCTTCCAACTTCAAAGACTTTCTATTCATCCGCCAACACACCACGTTGACACCAATCAACGACCCCGGGAAACCCCCTTTTACGCTGACAAAAATAATCCTCAAAGGAACGCAAAGACTATGAAGCTAATAATATGACAAAATGATTTGAATTTGAATTGTGTAAATTTGAATTATTTGCAAGTGTAATCTAACAAAATTGAATTTTAGGTAGTAGTTTAAATAGTTCTGAATTTGATTTTTTTTTTTTTTACGAATATTGAACATTTGAAATTTAACAAATTGAATTTTATAGACATGTATTTTCAAACAGCTAGTTTTTTTGTTCTGAATTCTTATACTGCAAATATTCAGTTTAAAAAAATACAGATTCAAGTTTTCAAGATGAAGAAATTCTGAACTTCAAATTCAGTTTTCTAAAATTCAGTCTCAAAAATTCTAACTCAAAAATTCAGATCTTACAGAAAGTAGGTCACAGGTCATCCACACAGAAGAGTAATGGATCTCAGAAAAGTCGAACAGAGCATTTTGGCTGCACTGCAGTAGTTTTCTGCCGCAAACGCGGTGGTGGTTCAAGAGAATCCGTGTATCTTTCGTTCAGTCGTTTTTGTATTTAATATTAAGAGTAGAAAAATGAGAAAACAGCTCTCACACAACATAGTATCAGTTCTGGCGTTGCTTCATATCACAGACTGTTCATTATCAAAATAAAACACAGTCAACCAAACATATAAAAAGTCATTGAGGCAGAATGACTTTTTATATGTTTGGTTGACTGTTTTATTTTGATAATGAACAGTCTGCGATATGAAGAATAAATCACAGTGTGTTTCATGATAAAACGTGACTTACAGTCCGAAAAATAGGCTACAGTATAGGTTATAGCAAATTCAGACCAACTGCTGGTCTACACAGAGAGAAAGCCCTGTCTAGGCTCTTCTGTTGCGCCGAGCCATTCGTTAGTCTAGTTGTTTGATGAGAAAATGAAATGTAGCCTAAGTTGCAATACACGCGTTAAGTTTTGTAAGCTCCGTGCAACTGCAGCAGCGGCTATTATTACTAGAATATTAGAAATCTAATACTCAAGCTGTTTTCAAATTTTTCTACTCTTAATATTAAATACAAAAACGACTGAACGAAAGATACACGGATTCTCTTGAACCACCACCGCGTTTGTGGCAGAAAACTACTGCAGTGCAGCCAAAATGCTCTGTTCGACTTTTCTGAGATCCATTACTCTTCCCTGTGGATGACCTGTGACCTACTTTCTGTAAGATCTGAATTTTTGAGTTTGAATTTTTGAGATTGAATTTTAGAAAACTGAATCTGAAGTTCTGAATTTCTTCATCTTGAAAACTTGAAGCTGTATTTTTTTAAACTGAATATTTGCAGTATAAGAATTCAGAGCAAAAAAACTAGCTGTTTGAAAATACATGTCTATAAAATTCAGCCATAAAAACATTTCAATTTGTTAAATTTCAAATGTTTACTACTAAAATTAAATTTTGCTAGATTATACTTGCAAATAATTCAAATTTACACAATTCAAATTCAAATCATTTTGTCATATTATTAGCTCCATAAAAGACAAGCAAATAGCCTCTAGAGCAGGGTTCACCAATCTCGGTCCTGGTGGGCCGCTGTCCTGCAGAGTTTAGCTCCAACCCCAATTAAACACACCTGAACCAGCTAATCAAGGTCTCACTAGGCATACTAGAAACTTTCAAACAGGTGTGTTGGAGCTGGTTGGAGCTAAACTCTGCAGGACAGCGGCCCTCCAGGACCGAGATTGGTGAACCCTGCTCTAGACTCTGAACTGGTGCTTTGATATCAAATTTAATAACCCCGCCTAAGAAATGACAGAAGGGTTAATTAATGATTGATGGTTCGTTCAGGTCATGTCTTATAAGTGCATAGAAACTTGGGATTTCATCATCTCTTAAAACTCATTCTTTGTGTGTTTGTGTTAGATATTAGTTTTGTATGTTAGAATAGTCAATAAAGTCTTGTTTGTATTGTAAAGATAAGTGTTCTTGTGTTATGTGCTTACAAATTTAATGTCTTAAACTGCTGCAGAGCTGATAGTTACAGCCCGTTCAAATGAACGCTGGACGAGTCATTTGCTAGGCCGTAATAAGTGATTCAAATTCCCTATAAATTAATAATTCCTTTTGAGCTAAATTGACCTGTCTGACCCTTACATTGGCACACTTTTTACTAATTATCAGATTACCCTTGAATTGAAAGAACTTTGACACTTTGAACTGAATCACCATGGTAGGATATATAGGTTGCAAGAGAGATTCTTTGAGAGCTACGTGAGAAGACTCTGCTTTGGCAAATAAAAATTACACAGCCATTTACCTTTTAAGGATTTAGCCTAATTCATTCTTCATGTAATGCTGTTGCCTTAACTTGACCAAATGAAACTCCCAAGTTTTATAAACACTGACCAAAAGAGAGCATCACTCTGAATGCATGACTAGCTCCAGCTGGGAGGCTGTAGTAGTCCATATGAAGATGGAGTGTTACATCTTCACATTGTCCCTTGATATGCTGCCAGCCTATTGGACAATTAGCAGAGCCTGAAGCCAGAAGAGAACCTTCCGTCATCACTCTCTCCTTCCATAAACAGGACCTGATGAAGAGAGCAGCAGGGTGTTTGAATAAGTGCCATCTCACACCAGGCCTAATCTCCCCACAGATGCCTCATCTGTGTCTTTTAATGAAGACTAAACTTACTCTCAGCAGCCGCCTGATTGAGGCGAGGCGCTGCTGCCTTAGAGAGGAACTGTAAAGAAATCAAGAGAGACAGGAAGGTTTAATCAATCAAGATTTTTTTTAAAAAAATATCTCAACACATTGGACTGAAGTTTTGATGAGGGAGATGATGAAAATGTTTTAATGAGTGGCAAGAAAATCTTGAAAAAATTCTGTTGCCTGAGACGGTTCAATAGCCCGCTCGTGTCCTGCAACGTGAACTTTACAGGACATTCCGCTACCTAGATAAGAAATTGTATAGTGAATGTATATATAAAGGCTATATATATATATATGAAGTCCAAATGCAAACCTGCAAATGGTATAGGGAACAACAATATATAATTTAACAGGAAATAAAAAATAAAAAATGTCACTGCGCACTGCACAAACTTTGACTAAAATAAATATATTTCAAAACATTTTTATTCAGTTCAACTCTTCCCCTCCATTGACAGAATTTTCCGGTTATTCGGTAGGGGGAGCTATTACGCATCTTCTGAAAGAGTACTGAATCTCCGGATCAAAACACTCAAAAATAGAGGCAGATCTAAATGCGAGTTTGCAGTCAACCTCTTCACCAGAAATGAAAAGGTCAAAAAAAAAAAAAAATTAAATATGAATGAATGAATCGTTCACAATCAGATCATTAACATGCATTCAGAAAATAGATATGGAAAATTTTAATTTAATGTCCCCATGAAATCAGAATTGAATTTTTTTACTTTTATATATTAGCCTTACTGTTGTCTATAAGCTAGTGTGTTCCAAAACAATGACAAAATTCACATTTAGAAGATATAAGCATTCAAAACTTACAGTCTTTCACTACTGCCAATATGGATCAATGATTTTGATGACATCACTCTGCACTTCAGCTTCTCATCAGATTTTCTGCCCAATCAAATGCTCTCTAGAATCTAAAGCATCCCGCCCCCCTGTTGAGCTCAACTGCTCTGGGAGAGCTGATATAAACTAAACTCTATTGGCTTTTTAAAAAGGGGGAGGAGTTGTACGATATGTCCCGCCCTGTCTTCCTGTTTCATTGGAAACACATTGAACACATTGAATAATGCTGCACGTTTCAAGATACTTCAGAGGGGCTTTAATGACTTTAATTTACTTCAGTAGATATTACCTAGCAGCTGTGCACAGAATGAAACAGGATTCTTTTACACAAGAATGTTATGTCATCATGCATAAACCCTATCTGAGTAAAGTGTTTTCTTGGTTTAACATTGATTTTCAAAAGAAAACATTTTGTAAAGTGAACTTCTACAAATGAGTATGTATGTTTTTTATTTAGTTGTTGTTAACACGTTGATTTTTTTATTTTTAAGATGTTTTGTTATAATGTTCAAAGTGTTCTTTTGATTGACAGTGCCTACTATTGTTTTGTTTACAAAACAAAGATATTAGCCTATTCTGATTAAGATCATGAATGCCTCAAGATGCTTTTTTCCATGGATGCCTTAAAGTAGTTTTGAGAAATATCATTAATATGATTTACACTTACATGAGATATGTTCTCTAAAAAAGCTTGGAGCGGCTTGCTTTCAATGCTGGTGTCATACAACCAACTGTGTCATCTAATAACCAAGGTGTTACTGAAATATAATAACAATATGTTTACTTTGCTGTCGGCAAGCACAAATACAAAAGTACATTTAAACAAAACAAGGAAACCAACCAAAAAATATACATACTACACACACACCATAACAGAGCTCAAGCATAGTCCAGAATAATGGTATATTGCACATGCTGATCCACTGAATGAGTATGAGTGAAAAAATCTAAATCAAACAATCAGTCCCTGCTGGAGTGATAAAACAAACCACGACAACCTGTGGCTAACAGGACATAGATCAAGGATAAACACCATTGCATCAAGCACAAGCACACGGTGGTCACAGCCGACACACAGCGAGGAGAAAACTCACAGCAGTCTGGTTACAGTCCGAGCAATGCAGCAGGCAGCAGCGTACTGACTCAAGCCACCAACAATGCAGTTGAATCCAAGAATGTTATATGGACGTGAAGGAACAAAAGAATGTTACATAGATGAAAAGGAATGATAGAGAAAAACAGTGAGAGAAAAGATGTGAAGCAGTAGTAGTTAACAAACTTCCAGTCAAATATACGCAGACCTAGATGTGCTGTGTTTGACAGAAACCTGGCTAAAACCAAACGATTACATGACTTTAAATGGTTCCACCCCCCAAGAACATAAACATGAACCTCGTCTGAAAGGCAAAAGGGGAGGTGTTGCTGTAATTTATAGTAATATTTTCAGAATTACTAAGAAGTCTAGTTTCAAATATAATTATTTTGAAGTGTTGGTGCTTAATGTAACAATATATAGTGTAAATGATAAATCACGTTTGAGATTTGTGCTGGCTACTGTATACAGGCCACCAGGGCACCATACAGACTTTATCAAAGAATTTGCTGACTTTCTATCAGAGTTAGTACTGGCTGCAGATAAAGTCCTAATTGTTGGTGATTTTAATATACATGTAGATAACGAAAAAGATGCATTGGGATTGGCATTTAAAGACATTCTTAACTCTATTGGAGTTAGACAACACGTGTCAGGACCTACTCATTGTCGTAATTATACTCTAGATCTAATATTATCACACGGAATCAATGTTGATGCCGTTGAAATTCTGCAGCAGAGCGATGACATCTAGGATTATTATCTTGTCTCGTGTAAACTTAATTTAGCCAAGGCTGCAAAGCCGACTCCGTGTTACAAATATGTTAGACCTATCACTTCTGCCACTAAAGATTGCTTTATTATTAATCTTCCTGATCAGTTTCATCATCTCAGCATCCCAGATAGCTTAGAAGAACTCGATATTGCGACAGAAACTTTTAACTCTCTCTTTTCCAGTACTTTAGACACAGTTGCTCCATTGCGCTTAAAGAAGATTAAAGAAAATAGTCCAACGCTGTGGTACAACGAGCACACTCGGGCCCTTAAGAGAGCAGCCAGAAAAATGGAGCCCAACTGGAAGAAAACAAAACTAGAGGTATTTTGCATTTCATGGAAAGAGAGCTCGATTGCATACAGAGAGGCATATTTATTTGAAACAGTGGCTAAACTAATGAAAAATAAAGCTTCAAGCCCAGAAGTTTCCAAGCAGCACAGCAGTAATGACTTTATGAACTGCTTCACTTATAAGATTGATAATATCAGGGAGAAAATTATAACTATATAACCGTCTACTCAGTATTGCATCAGGGAGTGCATTGTAGTCTCCCTAAGGAAAAATTTGATTCATCATTACTATAGGAGAGGAAGAATTTTCTAAACTCGTTAAATCATCTAAATCGACAATATGTATGTTAGACCTTATACCGACTAAGCAACTGAAAGAGATGCTTCCAGAGGTCATAGATCCTCTTCTTAATATCATTGATTCATCTTTGTCATTACGATACGTACCAAAAACTTTTAAGCTGGCTATGATTAAACCGGTTGTTCAAAAAACACAACTTGATCCTACAGAATTAGTCAATTACAGGTCGATCTCTAACCTTTTCTGTCAAAGATACTAGAAAAGGCAGTATCTTCACAACTATGTTCCTTTTTAGAAATAAATGATAGCTGCGAGGATTTGGATTTAGACTGTACCATAGTACTGAGACAGCTCTCATTAGAGTCACAAATGATTTGCTCTTATCATCTGATCGTGGTTGTATCTCTCTATTAGTGTTACTCGATCTTAGTGCTGCATTTGACACTATCGACCACAACATTCTTTTAAATAAACTCGAAAATGATGTTGGCATTAGTGGAATTGCATTAGCATGGTTTAAATCATACTTATCTGACCGTTATCAGTTTGTAGCAGTAAATGAAGAGATGTCTTATCGATCACAATTTCAGTATGGTGTACCACAAGGCTCAGTACTAGGACCGTTGCTGTTCACTCTGTACATGCTACCCTTGGGAGATATCGTTAGGAAGCATGGCATTAGTTTTCACTGTTATGCTGATGATAAGCAGCTCTATATTTCTTCACACCCTGACGAAACTTACCAATTCACTAAATTAACGGAATGTATAGCTGGTATAAAAAACTGGATCACTAGCAACTTCCTACTACTTAATTCTGAAAAAACAGAGATTCTAATTATTGGACAAATCTAGAATACTATCTAACACTTGATGGCTGCTCTGTCAAGTCTTCGTCGTCAGTTAGGAACCTGGGTGTGTTCTTTGATACCAATCTTTCATTTAAAAGTCACGTGTCTAGCATCTGTAAAAACGCATTTTTTCATCTTAAACGTATATCTAAATTACGTCATATGCTCTCAATGAAAAATGCAGAACAATTAGTTCATGCGTTCATGACATCAAGGCTAGATTATTGTAATGCTATTATGGGTGGTTGCACTGCACGCTTAATAAACAAACTACAGCTGGTCCAAAATGCAGCAGCTCGAGTTTTTACCAGGAAGTATGACCATATTAGCCCGGTTCTGTAAACACTGCATTGGCTCCCTATTAAACATTGTATAAATTAAAAAATATTGCTGATCACCTACAAAGCACTAAATCGTTTAGCTCCCCAATACTTGAGCGAGCTCTTAATGCATTATAGTCCTTCATGTGTATTGCGATCTCAAAATTCCGGCCAGTTGATAATAGAATATCAAAATCGACTGCTGGCGGTAGATCCTTTTCCTATTTAGCACCAAAACTTTAGAACAATCTTTCTAACATTGTCCGGGAAGCAGACACACTCTGTCAGTTCATATCTAGACTAAAAACACATCTCTTTAGCCTATCATACACATAACACATTATAGACTTCTATAATTCAATGTTAGGCTGCATAATTTAGGTCAGCCGGAACCGGGAACACTTCCCATAAATCCTGATGTACATGTTACATCATAAGAAGGATGGCGTCTACGCTAATATTAGTCTCTCTGTTTATCCGAGGTTTACCGCAGTCCGCCGGATCCAGGCCGTATCCAGATCTGATGAAGGACCTGCGCCTGGACACGATGACAACGCAGTCCTGAAGTGTCAATCAGTCCCTCCCCTATTTACTGAAGTCAGCCGTATCGCGGCCGTATCCAGATCAGATGGTGGACCTGCACCTGGACCCATCCATGATGCATCCCTGAAGTGCCAGCCTCATCAGCCCTGTGAAGGCCTCATCGACACGACAACCATCGGCACTGATCCTCAACAAACTTGTCTCCATACTGGCGTGATGACTCCGACTTCCAACCAGATGGAACTGGATAAATATTCTGAATGTTCTGATCCAATCTGACTTCTGAACTGTAATGCTGCCTGGATCATAATCATACACTGTTCGCTCGTTGGCCAGAGGAGAACTGGCCCCCGACTGAGCCTGGGTTCTCCCAAGGTTTTTTTCTCCATTCTGTCACCTGATGGAGTTTTGGTTCCTTGCCACTGTTGCCTTGGCTTTTGGCTTACTTAGTTGAGGACATTTAATATTCAACAATATTATTGATCTGCCTTACTTAAGGTGGACGATGACGCAATTTTCTTATAGAAACAAACTTTGTTGTATTATTTTCATGTTATCATTGTGAAGCTGCTTTGATACAATCTGTATTGTTAAAAGTGGTATATAAATAAAGGTGACTTGACTTGACTTGACTTAAAAGTAAACAGGAACTTAGAGCACACATTTAAATAATTTAATTTATGTATTTATTACATACCATGTTTTTTTGTTTTTGCTAATTAAACCATAATAATAAAATGATTATCCAAACAGCCCTTTCATAATAACTGCATTTAAGGTCATTGAAATGGATTTCGAAACTTCTCAGACAACCCTTACGGAAAATAAGTATACTTCAAGTTCATTTTATGAAGTATACTTAAGTAATATTCAAGTATATTTTAAGTATACTTAATGTAATAAGTATACCAATATCAATGTGTACTTGTAGTAAACTTGTAAGTGTACTATTTCAATATTGCTTGGGACTAAATTGGCCCACTTTTAGTATATAAACGTATACGTTTAAGTGTACTATAAGTGTAAAAGTAGTAAACTTTAAGTACACAACTAGGTTTCTCATTTGTAATGCATCTGTACTACAAGTGAACTTATAAGTATACTAGTAGTTTACATGTTTTAGTGTATGAAAGTACACACTGAAGTGTACTCTCAGTAAACTATACTAGTTTAGTAGTTTATACTGCAAGTATACTTGTAAGTTTCCTTTAAGTGAACCTAACATTATTCTTATAGTTTACTATTTATATATTATTTTTGCACTTGCAGTGTACTACTATGTTCAAATGTAGATATTTTTTATACTTGAAAAATACCTTTAACTGTACTTTAATTTTAAAAACATTTTATTAGCTTCATGCATCCTTTTTTATCAACACATGAATGTCGATAAGTTTCATAAAGAAAGGCAACATTTTAAACAAAAAAGTTGAGAAAAATAAAAAAAAATTTGCCAAAGACTAGCCTTGATCAGATTCAGAACGATGATCAACCACAGTTGGAGTAGATCGAGTCCAACACCCCCAAAGCTTCACAGTCATTTTATCTTCATGGGTTCGACATTTCATTTGGTAACATTAAGCAGTTTTGATTTACATGCTGTTTAATGTTTGATGATCACGATCAAAAGATTGAGTGCAAGTACAGGCCAAATATACTTGGACTTTTCTCTCAGTCAAGTATGCTTAAGTGTAATTTTAAGTATATTTCTCAGAAGTACATAAAGTATATTTTTGAAAGTATATAAAATGTAGACTGAAAGTATACTTTCTTATTTTTAGTTTAAAAAAAGTATACTAATAGAACACTTGAATAAACTTATTTTTCGTAAGGGAAGGCATTTTGCACTGTACATTTCTATAATAAAAGAACCATTTCTCTCTGCCCGAGAAAAAGAAATCTAGCCGCCGGCTTGTTCCAAAACAGCATGCATGCTGAACTGTCCTTTATTGTAACAGGAGATCATAATGGATGACCTGAATAAAGAACAGTTGATTACATGCATCAAACTTTCAAATGACCCCTCTGGTTCCATCACAGAAAATTGTCACAAAAATAGCCTATGAAAGCAGCGTGAAGCCTCTAACAGCAGCGAATAGTGTCAAAGCCTTTAATTTAATCTGCTTCTACCTAATGTGCCATTCTATACGGTAGAGTAGGCGTGCTGTCCTGTACCCAAAGGTGGTGAAAGGACCTCCATCTGGATTCCTGTTGCTTTCAAAAACAGACGAGAACATTGGAACGGATATGTGTGTGTACATTTCTATGCAATGCCATCTGTCAAGGCTCTAATACTCGCAGAAACAGATGTGCCACCTCATGTTATATGGATGAGAATGGCAGGTAAGAACTGCATTTATGGATTTTTTTGTTACAGATGCTCATTTAGTCCTGTATGCACCCAGAGGCAATGACCTTCTTCACACTTACAACATTTCACATGCCTGTTGAACCTGTAGTGGTCGGATACTGCCATAGGGACCACATGCAGTGGAAACTATACTAACTCCATTTTTCAGTAAAACAAACAACGTTTTCCAACGAGTAGTGGAATAACTTAAATATATTCTAAATATTGTTATATTGTTGTCAAGTCATCACATTTATTTATATAGTACTTTATACAATACAAATTGTTTCAAAGCAGCTTCATAATAATAAATAAGAAAATAACAGGATTAGGGCCAGATTTACTAAACAGGGGAAATTAGCATGAGAGCGAAATAAAAAGAGCCAATGGGAGTGCAAAGTTCTACATGTGATCTACTGACAACGCGCAAATTAAAGAACACGCAGCCGGATCGTTTCCAAAATGACCAATACAATCTACCAAGAGCGGCCAAATTACCAAATTAGCATCTGGTTTAAGGCGTGCTTTTTTAGGCAGTAAATAATGGCACAAATACCAGTGAGCTGACTAGGGCAAACCTTAGTAAATCACCTTGCATGATTCATTTAAATACTCTCCTCCCATAAATTTTGCGTCTGAAAGGGAAACTCCTACAAATGCATATGCAATAAGGTCAGCCGCAAAAAAATAACTTTCCACGCCTTTTCAGCCTTAATTTTTCACTTCATGTCTTTAGTAAATCCTGACAGTAGTTTTTAATGCCAAAAGAGGGTTTGTGCTGGCACAAGCTGTTAGTAAATCTGGCCCTTACTGATACAAAGTTCTTCAATTATGAAACATAATTTCAGCTGTATAGCAGCTCTTAAAATGACAGACAAAGTGTTATCATTCAGCTCAATTAAGTTGTTGATTGATGATTCAATTTGGTTCAATATCAGTGTTAATGTTGCAAAATTAATTAGTTATGAAGTTAACTCATTTAAACTAAAAGCAGCTCTGCACAAGATAATCGTGTCAATATTTAGCTCATGTCAGATACTAGATTCAATAGTGCAAAGTTCCTCAAAGTATGAAACAATTCAGCTATAAGCAGCTTAGCTTTACAGAAGGCAATGTGTCTTTATTAATCTCAAGTCAGTTCAATGTTGATCCAATTCAGTTCAATAACAGTGTCAATGTAGCAGTTCATCAATTATTAAACAAATTAGATTCAGATAAAGCAGCTCTACAGAAGACAGTTGTCAATTTTCAGCTCAATTTAGTTCTTATCCAATAGTGTCGGTGCAGTCAAGTCAATAATATAACTGAATAATATTAAGTGTAAACAAGCAGTGAATTTTTACTGATTTAGGCTAGACAAAATGTTAAATCTCCATAGCTAATCTGCGGTTGACTTTCTGAAACCCACAAAATATAGTCTTTGTAAATTACAGATTTATTGCAGCCCATTTCTGTCATTAGCTTCAGTGTAGTAGCAACAGCTTCTCCAATGCTGATGGTGGTCTGAAGAGTAGGTGAAGGGCATGTTTGTATGAGGTCTAAAATAAACTCATCCTACTGTATGGTATATTTGAAACAATGCTTTAAAATTCCTGCCAGAACAACATTTGCATTTGAAGCTTAACTGTATTTCAGCAGTGACACATCAAACAAAGCAAATTGCAGATTTATTAAAGTTAATTAAGACCAACAATCTTCCTCAGTTTTTATTGGTTATCAGTTCTTACTTAATTGCTTGTTGTCTTTTAATTGCATGAGAACTAATGAACTAATAATGTTTGAATTTGTGCACCATTATGCTCATAAAATGATGCAAATGCTTTCAACTGAAATCTCCACCTTTTCAATCCCTCTCATGGTCATCTGGCCTGACTGGAGCTGTGATCTTCTTAATGAGCTTTGGTGGGTGGGTGTGCCATGACCTCTGCCCTCATAACACTTAATAACTCTAATCATATTTCCAGATCATCTGTCATTCTTAAAATGTTTGTGACCCTTGCAGTATTTCTTAGACTTTCATAAGTGAGTGGTAAAATCTGTGGTTCTTCATTTCATGTTGTGCCCTCATTAATGCTCTTACACCTCTTGTAGAAAACATGTGATGATTAATCAGGTTGCCATGGCTACAAGGAGGTTAAGTGAGAAGGAAGATGGCAGTTAAATCATCCAAACTCATATATAACTCATAGAATGCACAAAAATACTGTCAAAAATCATCTTTATCTGAAAAAAACCCAACTCATAATTGACTGTAAACTGTCTCAGAGCAAAAACTTTTGACAAACAGCTGTGATGTTGCTTAATTAAGAAGACTTCTAAACATAGTACACAGTATTTAAAAAAAAAAAATTAAAAAAAATTGTTGTTTGCATATCTGAACATGCAGTATGCAGTATGCAGTATGTCAAAAGAAAGAACAGAGCCTCTGCTTAAAAAAAAAAAAACACTTTTATTTTAGCTTCTTGCATTCCTTTTTTATTAACACTTGAATGTTTTTAAGTTTCACAAAAAAACCTTTTTGAACAAAAAGCTGAGAAAATAATGTGCATAAGCAATGCTTTTATCACTTGTTTTTGCTCCTTTTTTGTCTGTGTTTTGATCCAGAGATTCGGTACTCTGTCAGAAGATATATAGATATTCCCTACAATATAACAGTGAAAACATGGAAAGCTGGAAATTTCTGTCAATGCCGGGAAAGTATTGTCTCATAAATGACAGAAAATTATGTCAATGGTGGGGAAAGAGGTAAGTTTGAGTAACTTACATTTTAACTACATTTTTTTGGTTACACTTTATTTCGGTAGTCCACTTTAGACATTCTACTAACTATAAGTAACTTTTCAACTACATGTCAACTAACTCTCATTGTATTAGTAGACTGTCAGTAGGCTGTTAGGTTATGGTTAGGTGTTAGGGTTCGGGTTTGGAGAATAAGTTGACTTGTAGTTGCCAAGTTACTTGCAGTAGAATGTCGGTTGGGGGAACATCAAAATAAAGTGTTAGCAGACAGTCAACTAATCCTCTAATGACAGTCAGTTGACATTAGTTGACATAGTTAGTAGAATGTCTAAAGTGGACTATCGAAATAAAGTGTTACCCATTTTTTTTTTTTTTTACTCCACCAATGAAAAAATTGTGTCCGGGTTGAAGCACACCAGAATCTCTACTCTTTTTTACATCAAGAAAAAAATAATTCATCACATGCCAGAAGTTTAGTTTATTTACTTAAGAGCTCCTGATTCATTAAATTCCATAAAAACCAACCATGGAGCAACAGGAGCAACAGAAGCAAGCAAAAACTTTGACAAAGTGAGTGTGCACCAATCTTTTCTTACATACTCATTTACTCTTTTCATAATGAAAACTACTTCTTCCAGGAAAAAAAAAAAAAAAAAAAAAAAAAAAACTCTCAGCCAATCATCACAAACTTCACCAGAACTTCATTATGCAATCACAGTATTAGAGTATTCAGTATTCAGTGGCCATTGCAAAAATCTCTTTATAAACAAGCTCAGAGAAGCTTTCATTAATCTAAGGGATAGGTTGTTGAGACTAACCATATACCCTTCTATATACCCATATACTGTACCCTTTTTAGATGTTTTATTCGCATGCTCCCCAAACACCCTATAACTGTTAAAGCAAACAAATTTATGCATGACACAATCTCAATAATTTTAATAATACAAGTTGAAAATGTATTAATTGCACTAATGCTTCTCCTAATAAAATGAATAACTGCAAATTAGATTTCCAGTGTTTACTCTTTCACTAATTAACTCAGATGAAGATAATGTACTGACAGACATTGCTGACAGAGACGCAATCTGAAATAAAATCCACACTGTGAGATTTGCTATTGGCAGATTGACCAGACAAATCCTCCATGAAGCTTCTGTCATCAGTGTGGGTAAGGAAAACATTTGGTAAGTTGTGTGTGAATGCAAAGGCCATGCTTTATCCAGTTAAACAATGTGTTCTTAGGTTAAAAAAGTGACAAGGCCATACAGTAGATGTCAAACAAACAGAACTACCACTGTTTACTGTGCAGACATTTCTAAATGTCAGTGATGCATTTAACAATCTCTTCGTCAGATCTGTCCAAACTCCAAGGACACTGCAGATCGAGCACATCTGTCAAACACTTCCTTAAATCTCCAAAGACATCGACTTTGGGCAGGGAAAGACTGCCTAAAAAATATAATTCCCTGTGGATTTCTAGCAGTGCTTGTTTATATTAAAATGTCACTAGCAGTTAAAGGCCTGTTACTTCAGGGGTCTGGTCTGTCAGGATCTGCTGGAGAGGAAGGAAAAGTCTCACCAAATTTCCCATTCAATCTCAGACCTCAGACATCTCAAAGCCCATAAGAATGCTTTAGCTGGCCGTGAAGGACCTCGGCAGAAACTAAAGTTATAAAATGAATTGTGTCATTATTTTTTTGGAGTGTAACGCTGGAATAAGCCTATAATTTGTACATTCGCTGTAATCATCACTTTCAACTTTTCACATCAAAACTGTAAATGACCTTATTGCAATACAGCTCAGGGTAGTAAATCTGCCATTTAAAGTAAATACTTTTGTATTTTGAAGGGACCATTTACTCACTCTCACGTTCTAAACCCATATGCTAAAATAATTTTGTAAAACATAAGGGGGGCGGGGGGGTGAACTATCCCTTCAAGTATGGCCTTTAAGTATGACTGACAAGAGGGGTCTGACAGCAAGGAATCACAATTATCCATCAAAACTGACACATGCAAAATACTCAAACATTCATCAAACTTTTCTTACTGTAAAAGCTATAAAGAGAATGTAACTAAAACACTCTCTGTGTTGTCAGACAATATTAGTGAGTGATATTTGCAGGTTTCCATTATTATAGTGTGACGGTCATGATAGTTCCATTGATGACAATAGCTGCGTCCCAGTTCAGAGGCTGCATCCTTCGAAAGCCGCATTCGAAGGCTGATTGTGTCACAGCAGTGCGACGAAGGCTGTCCCCAAGAAGCTCCTTCAAATGGGGCCTCCAAAATGCATCCTCATTTCCCGGACAATGAAGGATACAACAGATGGATCCTTCACAACCTATCTTATTTTTTGAGAGAAATTGCCGGATTACACAATTTTAAATGTAAGCTAAGTATTGGGTTTCTTACTGGAATATCTAATGATACAAATGTACAAATAAAAGCAGTTCAAATGTTGACATATCTTACTAAGACACGATTTTATATAGTTTATACTCTTTATTATTTACATAAAAAGATCAAGGTGAACATATTAAGACAAGTTGTGCACCCTGTTTTGTTTTCAGATAGTTGAATATAACTTTAAAAAAAGTCCGCTCATCAATTGCAGCTGTCACAGTTGCTAAGCAACGAGAGAAATCTAGACCATAGCCTAGACTGTCCCATTTAAGCCACGCCTGCTAAGTCCACATCCTTCTAAGGATGCAGCCTCTGAATTGGGACACAACAAGTGATTGGGCTAAAGGCAGCAACTTCAGTTATTCAGTCTAACAGTAAAGCCATTTATCATCATGAACCACTGATGGAAGGGCTGATTGTGTTTTGTTCCTGCTTAGAAATTGTGATGCAAATGTTTCTGTACAGGGAAACGGTGCCTTTCTGATGCTTCATGAAACCTGGAGCAATCTTAAGAAAATGCTGTCTAAAGCCACAAACAACACTATTAAAATACTCCAGCAGTCACAGAATACAGATCTGAATAAACACATTATCTTTTGTGAAGAGAACAGTGGCACAAAAAAAAACGTTCTGACCTGTCATTCATTCAGAAAAACATTCAAGACTAACCTTTTGCAATTCCACATTCACAGAATCAGGAGCAGAAAATCCAGCAGAGGTAATTATAGGTACCATCATGTAGGCCTACCATACAGACTGATTCAGCCTTCCACTTCAATCCACTTACAGAATAAGCGCTAACCTCCTGGGGTGAATGCTCTAGATACTCTGAATAACTCACTCCTGATTTTGCATCCTTTACAATGTTTGTTATTATTTGCAGCACCAATAAATTGCCTATAAATTTGAAACTGGTTTTATATAAAAGAATAAAGGGGGGAGTAGGGGTTGAGCAACATCTCTCTTGCCTCCCCTGAGCCAACGGAGTTTTTAAAGTCATCATAACATTGACAATTTGACATTTCTTATTTTTATGGAATATTGGAATATTGCAGTGTTTATTATTCGTGATTTATCCGAGCACATCATTATTTTATTATTTTTTTTAAAACTCATGTGCCCTCGTAATCTTTAATCACTTAGCCCTGCCTCTTGGAAGGACATATTAGGCTTGTTTGAGATGAGCAAAATCTGCGCAGAACCGATCACCGGTAATCAGCGCGAGATGCATGCCGGTTAGAAATGTGTCCAAGTGCAGTCCGCCTTGCTCTGATGTCATGCTGACGTAGGTCAAAAATCTCTCGCGAGCGCAAGGCGGACATGTCGGATTTTGCAGTCGAGCGCAGTTGCTCTCCACTGACTGCGCTGATCAAAAGCATGATGGGAAACGACTTGCTGACGACAGCTTAATGCTTAATTGCATTAAGCTATGCTTAATAGCTTAATGCTCATTGGTTTAAACAACTCTGATGTATTGTTCTCTTTTAAAATGTTTGATTTTAAAACTCTAATATCATGTTTTATGTGTGTATGTATGTGTGAATATTCCCAAACTATCTGACAGTGCAATCTCTTTGGGTTATGCAATTTAATTTTTATAAAAAAAATGAAAAAAATAAAAACACATAATTATGTCTGTATTCAAGAAAAAAATATTGATATTTGGAATGGAATTAAATAAGTACTTTGGGTGTCTTGTTCATTTTATTTATTTTCATATAAAAGCAACAGAACTTGAATTACTTCCAGTTTATTAGCAACACTGTGCACGAGCGTGAATCCCGCGATATCCATCTTTGATCTCGCAGGTGTCAGATCCACTGCGAGAAGAGTGAACGGTCCGGCTTGCCTGCACTTTTTTCACTCCTCCTCTCACTGCAGCCGCCTACTCTCGCATACATTTCAGGCGAGGCAAGGCGCATCTCAAACAAGCCTATTTTCTCTTCTGATGACGTGTTTAGACCCCACTCACATTAGATCGCAGCAATAGGCTTGTTTGAGATGCGCCTCGCCTGAAATGGATGCGAGACTAGGCGGCTGGAGTGAAGGGAGGAGTGAAAAAGCGCAGGCAAGACGGACAGTTCTCTCTTCTCGCAGTAGAGGCACCTGCGAGATTAAAGGAGAAGTTCACTTTTAAAATGAAAATTCTGTCATCATATAATCACCCTCATGTTGTTTCAAACCTGTATGAATTTCTTTCTTCTGCTGAACAGAAAGGAAGATATTTAGAAGAATGTCAGTAACCAGACAGTTTTTGGGTCCCATTGACTTCCATAGTATATTTTTTTCCTACTATGGAAGTCAATGGGAAGTTTTTCCTCTCACAAAAAGAGCATTGCACGCGGCACGTCTTTTTAAAGATGCCTCGCCCATGCACTTCTGGTTGCGGTCGCAATGTGTCTAATTCTGATGGGCACAATCGCTGCTTTGTGTGTTTGGGCATTGATCACGCTAAAGCAGCGCTTGTGGATGACTCATGTTCTCACTGTGGGAACATGACCATCTCCGCGCTGAGGTCGAGACTCAATGAGCTCACTCGAGTGAGAGTCCCCCCACCCACACCCCAATCTACTGTCTCCCCGAGAGGCAGTACTTCGGCTGGTGGCCGGGGTGACCTGAGGGTTACGGTGTGGAACAAACCGCCGACTCGTCCACGGTCCACACCCCCCTCTCCAGCGCTGGTACCCGCGAGTGTCCAGACTGAGACCGCTGGTCCCTCCACGGAGGCCCCGCGAATCTCGTTTGGCGCTCCAGAAGAGGATGCAATGTCGATTGCTGCATCACAAGGTGGGCGTGAGTCCTCGGGAAGTGAGGATTCGGCTGTGTTGCCACCCTCGGGTGTGCCAGCATTGTCCGAGTCTGATCCCGAGATGACGGCCATGCTTTCCCGGGCAGCCGCGGCCATTGGGCTCGAGTGGTCCCCGCCACCCGACCCAGTGCGCTCGCGGCTGGACGATTGGTTTTTGGGTGCGGCCGCCGATCCCCTGTAGATTTTTGTCCACCCTGGTGGCGAAGTCTTACAGAGCGGCGGGACAGGCAGCTGCCTCTTTGCATGCCATGGCCATCTTGCAGGTCTATCAGGCCCAGATGCTCAGGGACATGCACGAGGGTAGGACTGACCCAGGGCTCTTCGATGAGCTGCATGCCGCCACCGACCTTGCTCTCCGAGCAACGAAGGTGACCGCACGCTCCCTGGGTCAGGTGATGTCCACGGCTGTGGTCCAGGAGAGACATCTCTGGCTGAACCTGGCTGATATGCGGGAGGCCGAGCGGACTCGTCTGCTCCACACCCCCATATCCCAGGCCGGCCTCTTTGGTGGTGCGGTCGAGGACTTCGCCCAACAGTTCTCGACCGCTCAGAAGCAGACTGAGGCGATCAAGCACATTCTGCCCCGACGGCCCGCTGCTGCCTCCACCCAGCCGTCGGCACAGAATCCTCAGCCTGCTCGCCGCCGAGGGCGCCCTCCCGCGGCTCCCGCCCCTCCCGCACGGCCCCAGCAGCAGCCTCCACCCGGGCCGCGTCATGGAGGAATCCGCAGGAAGGCACCACAGCCCTCTCCGGCCCCGTGCCCCGCTAAACGCCAGGCTAAGCGGCGCCCCTGAGACGGGCTGCTCAGGATTGGCAACCAGTTCTTTCCAGGAGATGGTAGCAGGGCCACTCCTTCCCCCGGTGGAGGGCCGGGGGAGAATCTTTTGTTCTCCACTCCCCGCTGCTCGTCCAACGACGAGCAGTACCCTAATGTGGTTAAAGAAAGAACTGATTCCCCCAATCCTGAGCACACAGAGTTCTCGGACCATAGTGCGCGCCGCCCACGGGTCCCGCCAATATCGTCCCCCTCTGTCACAGAGTTCTCGGATGACAGCACGCGCCGCCCACAGGCCACGCTCCTCTCATCCCCCTCTGTCGCCAGAGCATGCCCCCGTGGGACGCTGGTCCTCCCCTGGCCTCCTCTGGCAGGACACGGCTAATGACCGTGCCCCCGCACAGGGCCGCTATGCCACCCTCGCCTGGGCCTGTCATTCCGCCTCGCTGCCCCACCGACGGTACGTCTGTGGTTCCTATGACCCCGCTGGTGCACTTTCTGGAGGCCTGGCTAGAGCTTCCCAGACTGTCCCGCTGGGTCGCGAGAACCATCAGGCTCGGCTACGCGATTCAGTTCGCACGGTCTCCTCCCCGCTTCAGGGGAGTCTGCTTCACTATGGTCGGTGGCAATGCCCGTCATGAGAGCGGAGGTCGACACCCTACTGGCGAAGGGTGCGATCGAGATTGTCCCTCCAGCCGAAATGAAGTCCGGCTTCTACAGCCCTTACTTCATTGTAGCGAAGAAATCCGGTGGGTTACGGCCAATCCTCGACCTGCACGTCTTGAACCGCTCCCTTCACAGGCTGCCGTTCAAGATGCTTACGGCCAAACGCATCCTCCAGTGCGTGCGGCCGCAGGATTGGTTTGCAGCGATCGACCTGAAGGACGCCTACTTCCATGTCTCCATTTTACCTCGACACAGACCGTTTCTTCGGTTTGCTTTCGAGGGGTGGGCATACCAGTACGCGGTTCTCCCATTCGGGCTAGCCCTGTCTCCTCGCGTCTTCACGAAAGTCGTCGAGGCAGCCCTTGTTCCTCTCCGGGAACACGGGGTTCGCATCCTGAACTATCTCGACGACTGGCTGATTCTAGCTCACTCTCGAGACCAGGTTTGCGAACACAGGGACCTTGTGCTCCGGCACCTAGCTCGTCTGGGCCTTCGGGTCAACTGGGAGAAGAGCAAACTCTGCCCCGTGCAGAGGATCTCTTTTCTCGGTATGGAGATCGACTCGGTCGCCATGTGCGCGCAGCTTACGAGCGAGCGCGCGCAGTCACTGCTGACTTGTCTTCACCAATTCGAGGACAAGAGTGCGGTTCCACTGAAACTATTTCAGAGGCTCCTGGGGCATATGGCATCCGCAGCCGCAGTAACGCCGCTCGGATTGCTTCATATGAGACCGCTTCAGCTTTGGCTTCGCGATCGAGTCCCGAGGTGGGCATGGCAACACGGCACGCTCCAAGTCCCAGTGACTCCAGCCTGCCATCAGACCTTCACCCCGTGGACGAACCTCAGTTTTCTACGGGCCGGAGTGCCCTTAGAACGAGTTTCCCGGCATGTTGTTGTATCAACAGATGCCTCCACCACAGGCTGGGGCGCCATGTGCAATGGACATGCTGCCGCGGGCTCCTGGACAGGATCCCAGCGCCTTTGGCATGTCAATTGCCTCGAGTTGCTGGCTGTACGTCTCGCCCTGCACCGCTTTCGTGCGCTGCTCAAGGGTCAGCACGTACTAGTCCGATCAGACAATACCGCGACTGTAGCGTACATCAACCATCAAGGTGGTCTACGCTCCCACCGTATGTCGCAACTCGCTCGCCACCTCCTCATATGGAGTCAGAAGCATCTGAGGTCGCTTCGAGCCATTTATCCCGGGAGACCTGAACCAGGCGGCCGACGAGCTGTCTCGGCTTCGGCCTCTCACTGGAGAATGGAGACTCCATCCCCAGTCGGTCCAGCTGATTTGGGATCAGTTCGGCGATGCACAGGTAGACCTGTTTGCCTCCCACGACTCGTCCCACTGCGACCTGTATTATTCCCTGACTGAGGGCACGCTCGTCACGGATGCACTGGCGCACAGCTGGCCGCGGGGCCTACGCAAGTATGCGTTTCCCCCAGTGAGCCTCCTTGCGCAGACCTAGTGCAAGATCAGGGAGGACGAGGAGCAGGTCATTTTGGTTGCCCCATATTGGCACAACCGGACCTGGTTCTCAGAACTGGTACTCCTCGCGACAGCACCTCCCTGGCCAATTCCCCTGAGGAAGGACCTCCTTTCTCAGGGACGGGGCACCCTTTGGCACCCTCGTCCCGATCTTTGGAACCTCCACGTGTGGCTCCTGGACAGGACGAGGCAGGTTTGAGTATCCTACCACCAGCGGTGGTGGCTACCATCACTTCCGCTAGAGCATCGTCCACGAGACAGGCCTATGCGTTGAAGTGGAACCTCTTCGTCAACTGGTGTTCTTCAAAACATCAAGAACCCACGAAATGCCCGATCAGTGTCGTGCTTTCCTTCCTGCAAGAAGGGTTGGAGCGAAGGCTGTCTCCCTCCACCCTGAAAGTGTATGTTGCCGCCATTGCCGCACATCATGACGCAGTTGATGGTAAGTCTCTGGGAAAGCACAACCTGATCATCAGGTTCCTGAGGGGAGCGAGGAGACTGAATCCTCCTCGTCCTCCCCTCGTACCCTCTTGGGACCTCTCAGTGGTTTTAACTGCCCTGCAGAGTGCTCCCTTTGAGCCTCTGCAATCAGTGGAGCTTAAGTTCCTGTCAATTAAGACAGCGCTCCTGGTTGCATTGGCCTCCATCAAGAGGGTAGGGGACCTGCAGGCATTTTCGGTTGACGAAGCGTGCCTGGAATTCGGGCCGGCTAACTCTCACGTGATCCTGAGACCCCGGCCTGGATATGTGCCCAAGGTTCCTACCACACCCTTTCGAGATCAGGTAGTGAACCTGCAAGCGCTGCCCTTGGAGGAGGCAGACCCAGCCTTGGCACTGCTCTGTCCAGTACGCGCCCTCCGTGCTTACGTAGACAGAACGCGGTGTTTCAGGACCTCAGACCAGCTCTTTGTCTGTTATGGTGGGAAGCTGAAGGGAAAGGCTCTCTCCAAGCAAAGGTTGTCCCACTGGATAGTGGACGCCATTGCTTTGGCATACCAGCAGCAAGGTAGACCATGCCCCCTTGGTGTGACGGCCCACTCCACTCGGAGTGTGGCATCCTCTTGGGCTCTAGCGCATGGCGCCTCGCTAACAGACATTTGTAGAGCTGCAGGCTGGGCGACACCCAACACATTCACGAGATTTTATAATCTCCGAGTGGAGCCAGTTTCTTCTCATGTACTCGCTTCAACGAGCCGGTACTAGATTTTGCTCAGGTGTCTTCGCTTGCTCGCCATTCCTCTCCACGGACGGGATACGTGCGATATTTTCCTCAGGTGAGCCTGATAAGCCCTGAGTCTCCTCCAGCACTGTCGACGTCAACGCCAGAGTTATGCCACTGGCAGCTTTCGCGCTTGGCTAGGTGCCTCCATGTGCATGGTTCCCCCTCTGGGCGACCCCCACATGTGTATTTCCACTGTAAGCCTCTCTGAGCATGTGTCTTTCCCTCGGCAAGCCACCTTGCCACCCCTGGGGTTGAAATATTCCACCTGCGGCTGGACACCCCAGTGATACTCCATATGCAGCCCCTCTGGGTCATATGTGTATTCCAAGTCCCCCCCTTCGGGCTGGGCATAATTGCATATTTCCTCTGAGATATGCTTCCCAGTGTACCTTGGTATTCCTGTGCTAAGTAGGACTCCTTCGTCCGTGCTAGTCTCACGACAGGGAGCTCAGACTTACGCAGGGCACTGGAAGACAGCCGAGGTGGCGTGATTAGACTGGGGACCCCATTCGTCGTCATCCGACGTAACTCGGAGTGACCACGAAAGGGAACGTCTCGGTTACGTATGTAACCCTCGTTCCCTGAGTAGGGAACGGAGACGTTACGTCTCCCTGCCACTTCCGCTGTACCGCTGGGAATGCCTGAGTTCAGTCTCGGCTCCTCAGCGAAGACATATCTGCATGTTGCCAGCGTACTTCCTTATATACCCCCGGTGGGGGGCGGAGATACGCTATGCAAATTCCGCAGACCCATGGCATTTCATTGCCATTGGCTCGTTTTATATACTCGAAGGTGATAGGCTTTCTAAGCGAAACCCCATTCGTCGTCACCCGACGTAACGTCTCCGTTCCCTACTCAGGGAACGAGGGTTACATACGTAACCGAGACGTTCTGTTGCTTTCATATGAAAATAATTTATTAGTGTTTATCTATCATTTTTACTTTAATTACAGACATTTTGTACATACATATCATATATATATATGGCTATATATTATAAATAGGACAGCAATCAAATAGGCCTTACCCATATAGAGATTGCACTGTCAGAGAGTTTGGGAATATTCACACATAATTTATACACATAAAACATGATATCAGAGTTTTAAAAACAAACATTTTAAAAGAGAACAATAGGCCTACATCACGGTTGTTTAACCAATGAGCATTAAGCTGTGTCATCAGCAAGTCGTTTCTCATCGTGCTTTTGATCAGCGTAGTCGGTGGAGAGCAAGGCCCTGTCCCAAATGGCACACTTCATATGCACTTTCGGTCTTGTGGACTTACAATGGCTGCCGCGTGCGCGTGTCCGTTAAGTCCGTGAGACCGGCGTAGGGTGTCCCATTTGTCATTTTAGGCCTCAGAAGGGTGCTCGCGAGCGCCCCCTTTGTGGTCGATATGCGCCCTCGATGCGCACTTTTGCCGAGCCCGCAGCAGACTTCTTTGAATGAATAAATAATGGTGTTAATCGGAAGGCTAATTCAAAAGTAAACAATTCACCCACTTGATATCACTGCTTTGCCACATTCAAACTTGAAATGACTTGAAAACGTGATCTGTGATTTTAGAGAGCAATCAGTTGAAATTAAAGGTATTCTCCTTGATTGTGACCATCATCAAGCTTTGATGACTGGTTATCCAAAGAAAATTACTATTAAAAAGAAGAGCTGAGCATTAACGAAAATTATTTGTTATGCATTCTTATATTTATTATTTTGGAATAAACACAAAGGTGAGAAAACTTGTTTTCTCTGGAAAACAGGGACCTTACACTGACTATCTATCTATGTCAACTATTTCCAACCGTAACGACCGGGAGAAAGGGGGCCAGCACAAAAAAAACGAGTCCCAGAACCAAAGAGGAACCTTCAGAGAGAAGACAGAAAAGAGCCAGACAAAAACATCATTAATGAAGACCAGAGAGAGAAAGAAAGCGAGAGATACAGAGAGAGCAGAGGGAGGGAAAGAGAAATATATTATAAAAGATGAAAAACTGCAAAAAAGGAGGAAAATGAAGGCTTGCTGTCCATCAGTTAACCAATAGATATATAGAAATATATGAGGAACTCATTTTATTAACTGTCTACCATTTTGGAGGGGTCCTGTTTGAAAATTGTTCTCCCCACCAGACCAACCACAACCCTCCTGAGAACAGCTAGCTGGCAAGTTTTATAAATATTAAAGAGGGTGAGAAGATGGCTTTTTACTACTCACTGTGAAACTTGTTTTGTTGGAGAGCATGGAAGAGTAGACCAGGTTTGGCACATGGTTTAGAATAATGAATATTTCATGTTCGCTCCTTTGGTGCATCTCTCTGCACCTGACAGAGCTTCCTGCCCTCACCACAGCTGTGCCTCAGTTCTCACCATGGACAGATAGTGTCATTTTATGAGTGTCAGGTCCTGACCTGGCCTGTCTTTAGCTATGAAATGGTGAGGTGTGTGAGAAATATTGTATGAGAAGAGAAAAGAAAAGGGGGTGCTGAGTCATTGTGTGTTTAGTTAAGAGACTGATGAGATAAAAGTCAGTAATGCTAGCAATGTATAATCTGTGTATAAAATGTATAATCTAATCTCAATAGTATAGCTGATGTCTTTAATATTGCCCTTGCAAAATGTATTGTTGTGGACTATACATATCACTATATCACTGACAAGGCCAGTGATAGGCTTATGTTCACTTAAAGGAGACATATCATGCTTTTAAATCGTTCCTTTTTACATATAAATCATACATTTGTAGTCTATATAAAGCGGAACTGCAATGCTTGGGTCTGAATTCCTCATTATTATAGCTCCACAGGCCTCTTTTCTACCCCTTTTCTGATGTGCGTCTGAGAGCAACTCGTTTTGGTGCGGTCTCTTTAAATGCAATTGAGACACTTCATACCCCGCCCCCTCTCCAGGTTGTAGCGGTGACACTCGGTTCAACTCCACCCCGTTCGGCCATTTTTGTAGTTTGATAGCAGAGATACGATTATCTAGCGGCACAGAAACGTTTTATTCACACGTTATTAACAAAATGTCAACAACGGAAGACTTGTCCAGCCAGCCTTACATGTTCGAGCCAGAGTCGGAGCCGGAGCGAGATGAAAATGAAGACGACGAACCTGCAGAACAACGTTCATATGGATGTATCGCAATGGTGTGTTACTGTATTTACACATGAAACTTTGGTCTTCCGACCTTTTACCACCGTGTCGATTTATTTTGATTAATATGTGCGAGGGAGAGAGAGCAAGACAGCGTCTAGTTTGGAGACGGTGAAGTCTTGTTTACACTTTCGCCTGGCTCCAAAGAGAGAGAGAGAGTGCGCGCGCGCGCGACTGGGTCTCTCTCTCTCTGCTCGTTCTTTCAGTTAAACATGCGCCCTGTCCTACAGTCTATGGCCCTGTCACAAGCGCGGCAGTTCATCTATATTAGACGGTGTAATGAAGCGTGTGGGTTACTACATCCAACAACCGAACATTTTAACTTACCCTCTCGTAACTTCTGCATCCTTTAGCTTGGACTACAAAATTGCAGCGAGAAATAAAAATGGCGGATTGCTCAAAGTGGTGGGCCGGAAGTCAATGTCCTTATTTGGCAGTTCCGCTGCAAATATTGTGACGTAATAGTTCAAAAAACATCATAGAGAACAGAAAAATCGGAACAGGTTGAAAAATATGACCAAAACAGAATATAAAGATATCAACGAAGCACCTGAAGAGAATAATTTCAACTTTTCTGTACTTCTAAACACTCCAAATATACAACAAAATGCATTCAAGGGCTAAAAAAGTGGATTTAGCATGATATGTCCCCTTTAAATGTAAATAAAACAAGCTATATATTGACTTCTATATATAATATAGTTGTCATGTTTTAACTTTAATCAATAAATGGATACAAAGCCAACATATACTAACAAAAAATACAAAAGACTAAAAAGTCGAAAGTGAATAGGAAGCTGTTTTCAAACTGCCATTCATCGCAATACAACTTCAGCTTCTAAATAGACTGGATTTCAATTAGCAACTCTAAAAATCCTAAATTTAATGAAACGGAGGCAGTGACAGATTCGTTTCATCTGAGTAAAACAGATGAAAAAGGAATTGCTTCTATCCATTGGTTGTTGATTAGATAAATGCAGATCTGAATGTGAGCTTGTGGTCCATTGTAAGAAAGGGATGGATTTATGTGGACTAAATGATTGGAGAAGTCTGGCATATGTCGAGAGAAGTCTGTCATTTCACTAGAATACTGAGTTATGACATTTTGGTTAAACATTACAGTAAAAAAAGACATACACGCGGATGGATAGTTCAGTAACAATAGATAGATAAAATGGATTTTTAAAATTCTTAGGGTGGATTTTCATGCCAAATTTAAAGTCTGAACAGCACGAACAAAACACGTTTACATGAAAATGTCACCCAGCCCCTAATGCTGCAGGGTTACTTATGCAGTCCAACTTGACTTTGAATGCCTGACCAGTCGGGGGGAAAAAAGACTAATGATGAGACAGACGTGAGGAGGAACATGAAAATGAGAGAAAATGTATTCTGTTCAAGTAATAGGTTGCCAATTATGCTCATGGAACATCATCTACTTTATTTTCTAGTTGCTTCAAATCAAAACTCCAACACTAATCTCATAGCAATAACTATTTTATGTTTAGGCAAACTGGTGGAAAACATCTCATCTCATTTCATGTCATTTGTACATTTTCATACAATCTGCTTATGCCTCAGTTATAGTTATGTTTTTTCTATGATTCACAGCGTACAATTTCATACAGATTCCATGATATTGGGTTGCAGGTTGAAAAACTCTTAATAGCTTTAAAAGATTTGATACTAGATCTGGCCAATTTTGCCACATCTTGTAATTAGTTCCTCTTCAAATCTTCCTCATAAGAGCTCGTTGTAACAGTCTTGTAAACACAACTTTGTTTCCAGGTGGACTGGTGCACCCGGACTGCTGGAAATTGCATTGAAGCCATGCATGCAGAATTAAATATTAATGATAAGTTTTAAATCTTGTCCCAGCCTTACACCACAAAACTCCACTGGAGACACACCACGGTCCTCTGGAGCTAATTTACTGACTGTACCAAATTTGCAGTCCTCGATGGGTGGCAGCTCTTTTATATTAGATATCTTGTCCCCTATAGACTTCAGTCACACTCCAGCAGATTTCTTTTTAAGAATATTTAATTGTTCATGCACATTTCTCATATGTTAACATTTAGATTATCTTTGCTGTCATTTAACAATCACAATAAGTTAATCTTTAAAAACACTAATAATTTAGTAACACTTTTATATGTAATCATTACCAAATCTCAAAATATGCATTTTTCATTCTGCACACTATAATGTTATGATGCCCAAAATTGCTTGTAAAATGACCGATTTTAGTCTCGTTTAATTTAATTTGAATTTATTTTTATATTTTTTCAGCCATTTACTGGTTATCAGCTATAGCGTGAAAATAATTATTAACTTATCTGTATTGTCCAGACTTTTAGTATTGGTGCATGAAGAGCATTTTTTTATTATCATCTAAACATTGAAACCAGCAGTTCCATGTTCACATATTGTTGCTATCTTTTCTGCACTGTCCACTCTTTTCTGCTGGAACATGCAATGTTGTAATATTCAGCATAGATTTTTTCCTCTCCCCATCACAAAACATTCATCTCCCGGTGGAGGAAAACAAAGTGAGCAAGCACAGCGCAGTGAGTTAGCTGTCAGTGAGCGGGACGTGCGGGGGGACTGGCCTTACCCCATCAGTTATTCTCTCAGCTGAGCCTGGCTCGTCAGAAGAGCGTCAGGCTGTGAGATATTCCATTAGTGACACTCTAGCTCCACTGGGAACGATAGGCCTTGCTGGATATGAAGCATAAGCGTTTGCCATTCTGTTTCATTGAGAATACAACAAACAGCCGGGGAGATTTCCAGGATTTGCGGCTTGTGCTGTTCATACTCATTTCCTGTGTCAAATCCTGTACACACTAATCAGAATTTCTGCAGTTACACCACATGAGGGTTTAGTTGAAATAAAGTTGGCTTTGCCAAACTAATTATTAGCATAAACCATTTTCAAGGTTTTAATGGACAGCTGCTCGATTATTGGCTGAACACAACCGTTGATATCAATACTTGCTTATCAGCCCTCAGATGATGTCATGGGAGTGTGCTGGATATGTTGCATTTGCATGGGTTTCATAAACTATAAATTTACAGGATCTCCATGTCCATGGGAGGCTAAAGATATGAAAATGTAAACTGTATACTGTAGATGGCCTGTGATAATCATAATCAAGAGTTTCATGCTCTTATTCTTTTTTTTTCTTTTTTTTCTGTGATTAAAATGATGGGGTGCCAAGTGTAACCAGACTCATTTCTTGGACTGAATGAATATGGGACACAAAATGCAGCACTTCATGACAAAATGCTGTTCCACTTTTCATTTCCACCCAAGGGGCTGTCTCACAAAATGTACTTTGACATAAATTACATTTCATGATTTAGCATGTCACAAAATGCACTTCAGCCATGAAATGCTCCTTCTGTGAATTAGATATGTATTTCATGTATTCCATGATTTCACATTCTGTGGTTTATAATAGCTTTGATCTTTTTAAATTTAGGCTGTACCAACCTTAATTAATTTATCCAAAAACCACAGCACCACTCTGTCTAGTAGATAACAGCATTCCACTTCATAAACCTCTCCTCCATTTTCTACTTAAAGTCACATTTTAGAAAGTCAAATGAGATAAGTAAATACACTCATTTAGAGGACACCGAAGGCATGGTCCACCAGAACCTATCCGAAAACATCTGTCCCTATAGCCATTGGCCAGAAGATGCCACCATGGGAGCCATGAGAACTATATTTGAGCCAGCTAATGGCAATGAAAAGACAAGTCTACATCGAGAGCAGATGATAGTGAAATGATTTATATTTGGCCTTTACTTAATTACCTGAATACATTGCCTTGCGCTAAATGGTGGACTGAAAACATAATTTCATAGCTGTGTCAATCATAATTTAGGCAGACCAGATGCAGTAGTCTGTAATGGTTAATAAACAGTTTTTCCTCCAAGACGGTTTAAGGGTGGTCTCACAAAAATCAGTTCATCTCTTTTTCATACTCACATTTTCATGTAACAATTCCCCTTCCCTTTAAAATGGCCATGTCTTCGCATTCACAGATTTTTGCTTTTTAGTTCTTTGCTGAATGTGAACTTTCTGTCTCATTAAACTTCCATCAACCTTTATCGCATTGTGCCTTTCTCTCTGTCCCCTCTTCATCACCTCATTCAGCAAGATGAAAGCAGGATTGAAAGATAACACCTTTACCAAGTGCTCTAATTGGACTGAGCTGGAGCCGCAGTGGAAGCTGATCACCAGAGTCATATCTGTCGCTGCTGCTCCTCCTGATCTATTGCTTCACTGTGAGGTAGCCCTGACTCCCCTTGTGGACTAGAATACTTATTCTTTCAAACACAGGGCAACTCTTTGGTCAGCGTTGTTTGACATTATTGCTTGAATTCGACAGATAAGACACATCTTCAGGGAGGACAGCTTCACTCTAAGATAAACAAGTGAAAGAAAAATGGCCCCTGAGGATAGGCCAAACAAGGCCTTCTTGGCTCTTGGCTTTTAAGTGCCCAGAAACAGGCTTAATTTTAAATTAACATTTTTATAATAATGCAAATATGTAACAATAATTCAAGTTTTTAGTGATATGCTCTTCTAAGAGCTATATACATTGAATGACTATCATGGGGTAAATGTATCGTCAGGTCAGATGGCATGTTGTTAATTGCTGTTTTATTTATGTTGCATTTGAAACACTAGTGGGCGATTTAATGAGAGATAATAAGCTATACGTCTCTGTAAGTTTTACTGTATCTTTCTACATACCTTAAGGAAGAGATTTACATACTATAGCAATAGCAACTTTACTATAGCAATCCTAGCATCAAAACGGCATTTATTGTTTGAATTCGGTAGTAAAACGTACATAATTTTAAAACACAAAACAACATAAAACACAAAATTTAAGTTGTGTTTATCCACAAACGGCTGATTGTGTCTTCCTACTTAAAACGATAGAGCGCGTCACATATTCTCAGATAACACCCATCGCCAATGATTGTCTTCTCTGCTTTCTTTCCCTCGTATATTGTCTTGTGTATTCGGTGGTTTAATTTTTCATATAAAAATGTGCTGAATACAACTTTTTTAAATATCTTAATAATATAGAAAAGCAGCCTCATATAGAGCCTTCCATATGACTCGGTAGGGTTAAATTCTTTTTACAAATATTCTATAATAACATTTCAAAAGAGGTCAAAAGTATGTTGCTTTGTGAGATTTGGCAAGTCTTTGTGGCTGTGCATGGATTTTGTTTTCCTGTAGTGCCTGTGGCAATAGCAGCCAATCAATATGAGCTGGACACTGCAAACATGACTGAATACTTGACAATATTGTACAAGCCATTATGCTGCAGAGGCACACAGATATAGATTATACAAACATTCAGTCACTCTATCACACAGTGCCAGGAATTTAATGCGAGGACAAAAGATCTTGACACATCTTCTGGTGTGTGGGAAGCTGCGAAATGATGGGAAGCTAAATGTTTCTATTTCTTTCGCATGAAGGCTGGATAGAATGTGTAACCACATTTTTAAATATCCCACACCTCATTTAAAGTTAAAGCAACCAATATAGCAAAGATTTCACCTTTAAATTATGCCTTGCTGTATAATAAATGCATTATTTGTCAAGAATCATTGAGTCTTTTACTGTATTTGTCACATATGTTCAGTTAGTGTCACCTTCATGGACTTTTAGTTAGTTTGTCTTTAGTCACATGTTTCCTTCTATTTTCCCTCCACTCATCAGTCACCATGAACACTAATCCTCCACCACAGCTGCTCATCATTTAGTTTGTTATCCTCTGTTTTTAGTCTTCTGTGTTGGTTGTTGTTTGCGTGTGTTTTGCTATACTGTTACGCCTTTTCATCCTTTTGTTTTATTAAACTATGTTGATACTTTGATCCTGTCTTCAGTCCTTCATCCTCATCCTCATCTTGTGACAGTATTATCTTTTTTGTAACTTTTACTCTTTTTAAAGTTTACTTGTGAGTTATTGTGGAGACATCAGTCAATCAGCATTGTTATTATGATGTAATTCGTCTATGTCTATGTTTGTCTATAAGTAATTAGTTACATTGCTTTTTTGATTGCGGTGATTAGCAAGAACCTCAAAACAACCTGATGGCAGTACTGAGCACCTAGAGAGACCATGAGTAAAGACTGCAGATTGCAAGCACAGTAAATGCTGCAGTGATGATGACGTATTTTTATAATTCAACCAGGAAGTTAGTACCCCCCTGGTTCCCTCGACAAAACATTGGCTTCACTGGCCTTTGGAGTACTGCAGAAAATAAGCTCTAGGTCCAAAAAAAGTTTATGATTTAAATAACAAAAATGTTTTTACTTGAAAATATCATTAGTTTGTGTTAACCACATAACTTATTTCAGGATTTAAAAAAAAAAAAAAAAAACATCGACATAAAAAAACAAGTGCTAAAATGCTACCTTGTTGCTGAATTTGGCCTCAAAGACATGTCATCCCTGCAGAACTATATTGAGATGATTCTGGATCATAGACTGTAAAAAAAGATGGACGACGCCCCTTCGCTCTCTTCCATTGATGAGAACTGAAGCCGCCAGAGTCCCGATATGGCGCTGACATATTGGAACTTGAGTCTGCACAGTAGCGATCTCGGGACCAGACCTGCACAGTAGTGAGCAGGAAGTAAAGTAACGCTCCGCCCTCACTCTCGCAGAATGCACTCAGGGAGAGTGGATTCTGCACACTTTTTTAAAAATTGATTGCAGTACGACAAGAGGCTTGTTAAAATAAAGTAAATACAATCTCCTCAGTCCTCCGAAGATCCCGAAAAAAATATCCGTTGGTGCTTCAGTGACTACTTCGCTCGTAGAACCTGTCAATCACAGCTGTCAATCATGACGTTACACCACCGCATCACGTAACTAACTAAAAACCAACTTATTTTTGAAACAGACACTTGAACTTACATCAGCGTGATAAAAACGACAGCAAATGAAAGAAACCACCTTTGGAAAAAAGATATTTGAAGTGTAATTTAATTGTTTAGTTGGTCTCACGTCCCGTTGAATAACACGGGGAGGCGGGGCTTATGACCTATACTAGGACCAGTCACCGGGGGGCGATCGAGACGTTTTGGCTTCACTTTTCAGGGCTTGTGCGGCACGCTTGTTCTGGATCATAGACAGTATATAAACTGGACACAGCGACCCCATTGGATTCAACGGAGGAAAGTGAAGTCAATTAGAAGCACTAACTTCCTGATGGTCGAGCGTACTGCGCAGACTCAAACTGAGCTTGACGACGTAGATGTGACGTGAGCAACCTGTTTGTCTTCTAGTAGCTGTGCCAAGAGAAATCTGAATCATTCCCTTCTGAAACTTGCAGAGACGGAGAGTGTGAGTAGGAGGTGTCCATGAGCTAGGAGCAAAATTACTTTGCCATTTTGCCTCCATGGCCCCCCGATTGCGCGCAAGCTTCTCCTCCTGTCCATACGGTAATCTCTCTACTGTGCGATAGAGAGTCGCGTGGGTATGACGCAATCGTTAGCCTATTTTTACAAAAACTGCTTCTACGGGGCCATAACGTAAGATACAAGGTAATAGAGCCTTTTATACATTTTCGTGTTTCTTTAGAAATAAATAATGGACAAATGGAGTCTTTAAACGCCTCAGATGTAAAGTTATTCGCTGTCAAAGTAATGCCAAAATGAATGGGAGTCAATGGGATGCTAACAGCAGGTGATGGTCTGCTAGCCAATGGCGGCGCCTGGGGAAACTTCAACATAATATGAAACGCTGCCCCCCTGTTCTGGATAGGTAAAGGACCCTAAATGTGGGTTTAGGTGCCCAAAGTAACGCCTGTCTTTTTAACTTATCTGCAGAGCAATAACGGGGGAAAGACCTACTTGACTTTCTTACTGGGTAAATATATAAAATTAATATATATTTGATTATACCATATTTAAAATATAATAATATAAAACAATAAAATAAAATAAAATAAAATACTAACATTTAAATATTAATCTTATATTTATGCTATATATGCAAAAAAAAAACAAAAAAAAAAAAAACCATTTTGCACACTTAAATGCATTACATTCTTCACAATGCATTCTGTATTATCAAAGAAATGCCAAATACTAGCCAAAAGCAAATTATTTCAAATCAAATCATCAAATCAAATCAAATCAAAATCAAATCAGCCGGAATTCGAATGCGTCGCGTCTGAACGCGTTGTTGTCTTTGGAGCTCTATCGATTTGATTTATAATTCTTGATTTTCCCTTTAAACTCACTTACAACGAACATTTTCTACTTTTCCTCACTGAGAAGCACTACTGCTCAAACCTCATAGTTACAACGCGGACTGTTGAGCAGACGCGTCTCAAGCCTATTAGTGATCCAACGCCGGATACTCTTATAGGTTACGTCCGTGGATCACGGCTGAACGCGTCTTCTCCACACTCACTTACAAACAAACATGGCGAATATATCAGATGTAAGTAGTCTACCTCTTGGTGCAGGTGAAGATACATTTGAGCTGCACGCGTTGCAGTCTGAGCTGGAAGCTGTTGAGAAACAGATCCACGACCTTTTACGGTACGTTCACACGGGTCGTCAGCGTCAACGCTTGACGGAAGGCGTGGCTGAAGTTTGGCACTGACGCCATGGTCATAGCAGCGTCAGCCAATGAAATTAGACAGGAACTCAACAACAAGCTTCATTGTCATTCAATGGTCATAAAGGACCGGGTGATTGCCCACCGCAATAATTCGTTTCTCCTCCATTTTAAAATTTATCCTCAGTTTGCTGCTCTTGAACAGGATGAACGTGATTGGCTGCCGCCTGGCTACTGTATTTGCATAGAGCGATCTGATTGGCTGACGCTTCCGTCGGCGGCGCTTCACTGGCGTTGCTCGCGGCAGAAGTTGAAAAATTCTCAACTTCTGCCGCGAGCAACGCCAGTGAAGCGCCGCCGACGGATCCACAATTCTTTTCGGCAACGCTTGACGTCACCCATTCAAAGTCAATGGGAAGCGCTGACGCTGACGCCCCGTGTGAACGTACCGTTAGTGAGACAGGCCGAGCTGATAGACCGGCGGTTAGCTCTTGAAACATCACGCGCCGATGCACACAAATCAGTGATTAACGTTACTAACCCGCTGACTCCGACCTCGTCTACTCCGTGCGTTACTCAGCATCGGTCCCGAGCGCCGAGGTCGCGATCAGCCATGGTCTCAGCCTCATTCACTCCGGCTCCAACACGCCACCACGAAGCCTGGATGGTTCCGCAGCGGAAGACGCGAGTCAGGTCTAGACCAAGAAGACTCTCTCCGCCCCTCCCGGTTTTCGAGTTATCCACACAAAACCGCTTCTCCCCTCTTCGCGAAACCGAACGCGATGCTGTGATCATCGGCGATTCCATCGTTCGGCACGTACACGCTACGTTAGGTAAAAGTAAGGTGCACAGTCACTGCTTTCCTGGTGCTCGTGTTTCTGAAATTGCTGCTCGCGTTCCCGAGATTCTGAACGATGACGAGCGCGTCGGAACTGTGGTCTTGCACGCGGGAGTGAACGACATCAGGCTGCGCCAGACAGAGGTTCTGAAGAAAGACTTCAGGAATCTGATCGATACAGTATGCAGCACATCGCCTGAAACAACGATCATAGTGTCAGGACCGCTTCCCACGTACCGACTAGGACATGAAAAGTTTAGTAGACTATTCGCGCTAAATTAATGGTTAATGTCATGGTGCAATGAGCAGAAACTGCTCTTTGTAAATAATTGGAATCTGTTTTGGGAGCGTCCTAGGCTTTTCCGTGCCGATGGCTTACACCCAAGCAGATTCGGAGTGGATCTTCTGTCGGATAACATCTCCAAAATGTTAAATACCATTAAATGACTAGTAACCAAAAGTCCAAATCATAGTCTCTCCTGCACCAATTTAAATGATATAAATACTAGTGTAGAACATTGCATAGAAACTGTGTCTATTCCTCGTTTAGTGAGATCAAATAATAATTCTACTGCAGGATCTAGGAAAAATCTAATTGTTATTAAAACAGAAAATGTTGCTATTAGTAAACAAAAACAATTTTTAAAGCTAGGTCTTCTAAACATTAGATCACTCACACCTAAGGCAGTTATTGTAAATTAAATAGTCACAGATAATACCTTCGATGTACTTTGCCTTACTGAAACCTGGCTTAAACCAAATGATTATTTCGGTCTAAATGAGTCTACTCCATCTGGATACTCCTATAAGCATGAACCCCGTCTGATTGGTCATGGCGGCGGTGATGCAACAATCTATAGAGATATTCTCAATGTTACTCAGAAAACGGGTTATAAGTTTATTTCGTTTGAAGTACTTGTACTAAATGTTACGCTCTTAGATGTTAGAAAAAAATCCATATTATCTCTAGCCTTGGCTACCGTATATAGACCGCCTGGGCCTTACGCTGATTTCCTAAAAGAGTTTGCAGATTTTCTCTCAGATCTATTGGTCAATGTAGATAAAGCATTAATTGTTGGAGATTTTAACATTCACGTAGATAATTCAAATGATGCGTTAGGGGCTGCGTTTATAGATTTATTAAATTCCTTTGGGGTCAAGCAAAACGTCATCGGACCAACTCATCGTCTTAATCACACACTCGATTTAATTATATCATATGGAACCGATCCAACCGATATAGATATCATTCCACAAAGTGATGATGTCACTGACCATTACTTGGTAACTTGCATATTACGTACTGCTGTAATATGTCATGCTGCGCCGCGTTATCGACCAGGCAGAACAATCCTTCCATCCACCATAGATAATTTCTCAAATTGCTTATCTAATCTGTCTCAGCTGCTGCCTGAACCCAAACAAACAGATGAACTAGAAGAACTAACTAGCACTATGAGCACCATTCTCTCTAGAACATTGGATGTTGTTGCACCCATTAAATTAAAAAAGGTCAGAGAGAAAATTAAAGCACCATGGTACAATAATACTACGCATGTTCTAAAGAGAGAAACCCGTAATTTAGAGCGTAAATGGAAACAAACTAATTTAGAGGTCTTTAGAATCGCGTGGAAAGACAGTATGTCACGTTATAAAAAGGCCCTAAAAGCGGCCAGGGCTGAGCACCTCCGCAAACTAATAGAAAATAACCAAAACAATTCTAGGTTTTTATTTAACACCGTGGCTAGACTAACAAATAAACAGACGTCACCCGAACAAAATATCCCGTTACAGTTTAGTAGTAATGATTTCATGAACTTCTTCACTGAGAAAATAGAAAACATCAGAACCACAATTGTAAACGTTCAATCCTCAATCGCGCCTTATAATTCAGCCTCAATTATCACCCCGCAAGAACAATTACAGTGCTTTACAACTATAGAACAAAAAGAGTTAAATAAACGTATCACTTCATCTAAAACAACAACATGTTTATTAGATCATATACCAACTAAACTACTGAAAGAAGTGTTACCTGTAGTGGAAGAGCCTCTCCTCAATATTATTAACTCATCTTTATCTTTAGGTCATGTTCCAAGAACATTTAAACTGGCAGTTATAAAACCTCTCATTAAGAAACCACAATTAGATCATAATAATCTAGCAAATTATAGACCCATTTCAAATCTTCCATTTATGTCTAAAATACTAGAAAAAGTTGTGTCCACTCAACTGGGCTCTTTCTTGCAAGAAAATGATATCTATGAAAAGTTTCATAGCACTGAAACTGCGCTCGTTAAAATCACAAATGATTTACTTTTAGCTTCTGACCAAGGCTGTATCTCAATACTAGTTTTACTTGATCTAAGTGCTGCGTTCGATACTATAGATCACACAATACTCTTAGATCGACTACAAAATTATACTGGTGTTCAAGGACAAGCATTAGGCTGGTTTAGATCATATTTATCTGACCGCTACCATTTTGTCTATTTAAATGGAGAAAAATCGATCATAACTCCAGTAAACTATGGAGTGCCGCAGGGATCTGTGTTAGGCCCTCTATTATTCTCAATATATATGATGCCACTTGGAAATATTATAAGGAAACATGGAATTAGTTTCCATTGTTATGCTGATGACACTCAAATATATATTTCATCACGGCCGGATGAAAACGCTAAATTATCCAAATTGACAGAGTGTGTTAAAGATATAAAAGATTGGATGACGCGTAATTTTCTTTTATTAAATCCAGACAAGACAGAGGTAATACTTATCGGTTCAAAAAAACGCCCACAGAACCTCTCACAATACAACTTTGACATCGTAGGATGTCCTGTTACTTTATCCTCTACAGTAAAAGACCTGGGTGTTATACTCGATTGTAACCTGTCTTTTGAAAATCATATTTCGTATGTTACAAAAACAGCCCTTTTCCACCTTAGAAACATTGCTAAGCTACGTAATATGCTATCAGTTTCTGATGCAGAAAAGTTAGTTCATGCATTCATGACCTCGAGACTAGATTACTGTAATGCTTTATTAGCTGGTTGTCCTGCATCCTCAATAAACAAGCTACAGTTAGTCCAAAATGCAGCTGCTAGAGTTCTTACTAGATCAAGTAAATATGATCATATAACACCGATTTTATCATCACTACATTGGCTACCTATAAAGTTCCGTATTAATTATAAGGTCAGTAGCAATACCTTATAATACTTATAAAGCCCTAAACGGCTTAGCTCCAGTCTATTTAACGGATCTTCTATCGCCCTATAATCCATCGCGCTCTTTAAGATCACTAAATTCGAGGCTTTTGGTCATACCTAGGATTATCCAGATCAACCAAAGGAGGGAGAGCATTTTCACATTTGGCTCCGAAACTCTGGAATAGTCTTCCTGATACTGTTCGTTGCTCGGACTCGCTCTCCCAGTTTAAAACTAGATTAAAGACGCATCTTTTCGGCCAGGCATTCATATAATATTGTTAATCTTACAGTTCAAACTACAATCCGGCCTCTAGTTCATAAATGCCAGAGGAGAACTGGCCCCCGACTGAGCCTGGGTTCTCCCAAGGTTTTTTTTTTCTCCATTAGGTCACCTGATGGAGTTTTAGGACACCATTAGGTCACTTGATGGAGTTTTTTCGGTTCCTTGCCACTGTTGCCTTTGGCTTGCTCAGTTGGGGATATTTTGGGGATATTTAATTTTATTCTATCAATCAATAAATTCCACTAGAAACAAACCATGTTGTATTATTTTATTTTAATTTAATACTGTGAAGCTGCTTTGATACAATCTGTATTGTGAAAAGCGCTATACAAATATACTTGATTTGACATCTACTTAATCTACTTAGAAACAAGCATAAATCAAAACTGCCTAATGTTACCGAATGAAATGTAGACCCAGGATGAGGAATGACTGTGATGCTTTGGGGGTGTTGATGGACATGATCTATTTCATCTGTGTTTTGATCATCATTCTGAATCCCATCCGGACATAGTCTTTGATTTAAAAAAAAAAGAAAAGAAAAAAAGGTGATTTTCTCAGCTTTTTGTTCAAAATATTGCTTTTTTTAAATGAAACTTACCCAAATTCAAGTGCTGATAAAAAAAGAACGCATAAAGTTAGATTTTTTTTTAAGTGGGCCAATTTAGTCCCAAGTAGTATTGAACTAGTCCACTTAAAAGTATACTACATTGATATTAGAAATAAAGTATACTTAAAATATACTTGAACTTTACTTAAGTATACTTAATAAGGCACTGATGTTCTCCTACAGAACAAACACTGGCTCTGAACCCCTATACCTAAACTCACAATACTTCAGACGCCCGTTCTGCAAGTGAACAGCGCCTTGTGGTGCCATCCCAAAGAGGCACAAAATCACTTTCACAGATCTTAACCTTGACTGTTCCATGCTGGTGGAATGACCTGCCTAACTTAACCAGAGCAGTTGAGTGTTTGGCCATTCTCAAGAAAAGGCTAAAGAAACACTTTTTTTGTCAACACTTGACCCATTAATACTAACACTCACTATTCTATTCTGTATATCTATTTATTTTTCATTTATTCAAAAAACCTTACATGTTTTAACTTGCTGTATACGTGTACCGTTTGCGTGTGTACTGTGCTAGACTATGGGACTAGTACACAGCACTTGCATATTGTTTTCCTGTTATTGGTTTGATTGCTTCTATTGTTCTTCTCATTTATAAGTTGCTAAAAGCATCTGCTAAATGATTAAATGTAAATTTAATAAAATGAACTATTTGTAAGAGAAGTAACTAGTTAAAAAGAGAGAGACACTGAGAGTGAAGAATCTTGCGCCTGTTGCTGTAAACCAAGGTTAGAGAGATTTTATCGAGCTCTTCGATCTCCACAGGTGGCAGAAGCTTGCTCAGCTTTCCTATCAGACTCACCCCGGGAGCACCTGTTCTTCTGAAGAAGACCCCACTGCTTTCAGAAAGAGTGACTGAGAGGTCTAAAATATGCATATTCATCAATAAGATAAAATATGCATATTCATCCCTTGGCAACTGCATGCATATTTATAACTACAGTCCTACTAACCTCCCATAACTTGTTTTGCTGTAAGATTTTGCCCTTTTACCATTTCCAAAATAAAAATACACACAAATTGCAAATTTCATCCTTTAGCGGCCCTTTGTTTTTTCACTGAATGCTTACACTCATTGTAGACATAAATTAAAATAAAGTGAAAAATTCAATAACGACATATGCTTCTAATACATGACTATGAATACAGTATGTGGTAAAATGTATTAAAATAATTAGTGAAAAATAATGTTAAGAGTCAAAGCGCATCTATTTGACTATGGCCAGCAGCCATGTCACCCTGTAGCCCAAGACTGGTTGCCCACTGAAGCTAAGCAGGGCTGAGCCTGGTTTGTACCTGGATGGGAGACTCCTGAGAAAACCAGGTTGCTGCTGCAAGAGGTGTTAGTGAGGCCAGTAGGGGGTGCTCACCCTGTGGTCTGTGTGGGTCCTAACACCCCAGTGTAGTGACGGGGACACTATACTGTCAAAAAGCACCGTCCTTCAGATGAGACGTTAAACCGAGGTCCTGACTCTCTGTGGTCATTAAAATTCCCAGGATGTCCTTTGGAAAAAGAGTAGGGGTGTAACCCTGGCATCCTGGCCAAACTTGCCCATTGGCCTCTGTCCATCATGGCCTCCTAATCATCCCATATATATATATACTGATTGTCTCCTCTCCACCAGTAAGCTGGTGTGTGGTGGGTGTTCTGGCACAGTATGGCTGCTGTCGCATCATCTAGGTGGTGGTTGAGGAGATTCCCCCTTCCATATGTAAAGCGCTTTGAGTACCTAGAAAAACGCTATATAAATGTAACAAATTATTATTATTAACTTGTCCTATTCAGTATACTCCTCTTCAGTAAGTTGGGTTTGTCCAAGAGGATTTCATCTGAATACTGTCAGAGCGCCAGCGTAGCACAGCAGGGCATCTCCTTACATCCTCTCAGTCTTACCTAGGGGTGGGCAAGTCCTGGAGCAGAACTGCCCCAGATAGGGGAGCCCTCCGCTGTGATGATGGAGGAGATGACACCTGGGAGGACTGCGCTTATTCATATCTGACACACAGACTTCAGACCACATTCATTTACTCTCATCCATCCCGCTGGGATTGGGGGGTGCTTTTGCATTGGTTTTGCATGAATTCATGGGCCTATCAGGAAACACAGGTATATGAGACACATTGGTGAGTGAACCTTCCTGTAGCTCTTAATATGTTGGTCAGTGCCTCTTTATTGAAATAAGTATTCAGAGCTGGCCATGCTGAACATTTGCTGCATTCAAGGGTTTATCCACTTTCGAGGAACGTTTAAAATCATTAAAGATTAAAATGCTTACTGGGACAGTTGTTAGAGAGCCAGTGTTCTGTCCAAGTACCTTCACAAAATTACACACAAAATCAGCCAGAGAATTGCAAATGTGAGCTGTAACTGTGTTTGCTTTTTTTCCTTATAATTTATTTTCTTTTCTTCCTAACCTTTCCTTCCTTCCTTCCTTCCTTTTCTTTCTCCCCTCCATCCTTCCTTATTTTCTTTCACCCTGCCATCCATCCTTCCTTTCTTCCTTCCTTACCATTCCTCCTACCATAACATTTCTTTCATATACTAAAGCAATAGCATTACTAAAAATGGAATGACAAGACAAAGACAACAATAACAAATAACAAACATAACAACATAGTATTATAACAAATACATTGAGAATGTGAAGGGTTTTTTTGTAAGGGATTTCTAGTGGCTGTTGTAATATTAAAAGAGTTTTCTGAGACTAATAAAGCATTATGCAGGATGGACAGTAATTTCTGCCTATTCTTTTGCCAAAAACAAACTGTCAAAAAAAAAAAAAAAAAAAAAGTTGTAAAAGGCTATTGACTGCATATCAGCACCGACAAAGATCTGATAAACTGAGAAGTGTTCATTCAGCAACTACTGTAACCTGCTATAATTTTACTTAGAGTGTGATTCTTTCATTATAATGGGACTGAGCCATGACAGATTTCATTTTTTTTTTTTGTTGTTGTTGTGGCACTTCCATGCAGCTCTCATTTCTAAATATGACCACAGCAGCATACAGCCACACCATTAAGGCCACATTTACTGTGCAGGCTGTGTACTGGCAGTCAGTCTGCTCCGGAGGCCATCTGGATTTAGTGATGGGTCCCATCACCTATAAACACCCATTACAGAAGGCAGGAACAGCCGCATGCAGAGTGAGATATCGATTAGTCATGTCTTAGCGTGGGGTATTCGGGAAGCGTATATGATTCTGCAGCTGTCTGCTTTCGCTCAGCGATGCCCAAAATGATATTCTGTCATGGGGGTTCAGTCAACACCTGAGACTTTCTGGTCCTGAGGGTTGGAGGAAGTGGATGTTTCTCCATCACTGCTCAGGGTTCAGGGACTCTGACACATGAATGGGCGACAGGGCTCGGTCTCACCGGCGAGTTCACAGTCTGTCACAGGTTTGGGGTGTGTTAAATGATCAGAGAGGAGAGGAGCTCAGCGGTTGGTTATTTTTGGTGTTTATCAGAAGGCTGAATCACTTCACAGGGAGCCTGAGAGCAGCTGTGCTGTCTGTCTGTCGCTGGCTCAAATAACTGCCACGATTCACGAACACCCTCTGAGAGTAAGAAGATATTTCAGATATGTGGAAAGAGCTGGATGCACTAAATGTCAAATTCTGAGGCTAGCTGTTGAATTCCCCAAGTTCTCTTCTCTGCATCAGCAAAATAAAAATAAAAGATCTGAGAGGGACAAAAAGAGAGTTTTCAGTCCCCCCCCCCCCAAAAAAAAATTTAATAATATAAATACATATATATATATATATATATATATATATATATATATTATATATTACATGCCTAAGACTTTTGCACAGTACTGTGTATATATATATATGTATGTATATATATATATATATATATATTATTAATTTTGTTTTATATTATATATTACATGCCTAAGACTTTTGCACAGTACTGTGTATATATGTATGTATATATATATATATATATATATATATATATATATATATATATATATATATATATAGTGTGTCAGTAGGAAATATCAGTTTACATTTCCAAACATACTTTTTGCCATTAATTGTAATAATCCAGTGAGATTTCTGTATGCACAAGGAGTCTGACAACAGCCGGTATGATCTGATTTCACCATCATCGAGTCCATCTGTGATTACATGAAGAAACAGAAAAAACTGAGACAGACTAAATCCAGAAGAACTGCGGGAACGTCTCTGAGATCCTTGAAGAAACCTTCCTGCAAAGCTGAAAAACTATGCGCAAGTGTACCTGGACAAAAGCCGTTTTAAACTCAAAGGGTCGTTACACCATATATTGATTTGAATTAGTTAATAGAAGTTAAATCATAAATAAATTCAATTTGTGATTTTATTTTTGATAGCATTCTCACTTTACAGCATTTTACAGTTTTTCTCCATTGGTTTGGCTCATTTCTTGAAACAGAAATTCCATTCTCAAAACAACATGGACAAACCTCCAAACCACTTGGCAATTGTTCACAACAGAATTGAATTTCTCATTCATTTCATTAAATTGCTAATGTCTAAGTACATGTCTCAATGTCTCAGTACATCTTTGCAAATGATTAAGTACAGGTAGCCTACATTTAGCACAATTTCCAAGTGAATAGATCTTGTTGATCTAAACTGATTGTTGATTCTCAGTCTAATGGTTGTTCACTCCAAAACGTGTCAGCGTCATTTCATTGTATAAGTCATCACATGCACAATAGTCTGTTCAATTGTCAAAATTAGTCAAGAACATAATACCTTGAATACTTATGTATATATATATATATATGTATTATTGGCCACCGGGCCACGGTGGATGTCCCAGGCTAGCGAGGGGGCAATATAACTATGTGTGCTGCCATATCTGAGAATGGTGTGGCCACTCACATCCCCAGTCTTGGCCCATACAATACACAGAAGCTCCTCATCTTCTTGGACCGCCTTCATTTTGATTTGATCCCTGAAAATGAGAGAGGTCTCGTAGGGCCTCACCTACCACAATATGTCATTGTATGGGACAATGTGAATTTCCACCGTGGCCCGCTCATCAGGGCCGGGTTCACTACTCATCCAAGGATGGTCATGGTGTTCCTACCACCTTACTCTCCTTTCCTCAATCCTATTGAGGAGTATTTCTCCGCTTGGAGGTGGAGAGTGTATGAGCATCAGGCTCAAGATCAGAGGTTCCTGCTCCATGTGCGGATATTACAGGAGATCAGTGTAGGGGATGGTTGCGACATGCACGCCGTTTCTTCCCTCATTGCATCACAAGGGAGAATATACGCTGTGATGTGGACGAGAATCTGTGGCCAGACAGACAGCAGCGTGTGGATGGCCAGGAGGGTGAGGACGGTGGCCAGGAGAGGGAGGGTGAGGACAGCGACCAGTGAAGAACTGTTAGTTGTGAAACTCCAGCTTTATTTACAGCACTGTAGGCTGCATATAATTTTCATTGTTTTTTGTTTGTGTGTTTATATTAAGGTATATTATGCTGTATACATTTTCTTTTTACTCTGATGTATGGAAGTTACTTAATGTGTGTGAATGATAATGGTTACATTTTCTTTGGCAGTATGAGTGTAATGTGTGATGTCAAACCTTGGAGGCTACTCTTACCCTAAAATCCTATTTCTTTTTTTCAGTTTTATACACAATTGTATTCTGTTAGCTAGACAAAAAACAGTACAGTAACCACTGTCAATGAAGGACTGGGCTAAGACTGAAAGGTGGACATGAAGGATATTTCAATGGTCCTCTGCCATAGTGACAAAACATCTAAACATTTTGACTTGCAGTGCTTACACAATGCCAAAGGGACGAAGCATTTTGGGGGCACTGACTGTTTTGAGAAGGAAATTTAGTTTTGACACGAGTGAACTGTTTTGGGAGAGGTATGAGCTTTTGCAGGTGAACCATGGTGTTGTGCCGAACCATCCACGTTATTTTGGCAAAAGCACCAAGAGTGTTGAGAACGTCCGGACTGTTTCAAGAAATGAGCCAAAGCAATTGAGAAGGATCTTTGCCATTTTTGTGGCACTGACTCTTTATATGGGAAAGGAATTTAGTTTTGAAGCATGGGTGAACAGTTTTGGGAGAGATATGAGCTTTTGCAAGTGAGCTATAGTGCTGTGCTGAACTGTAAGCCAAACCAATGGAGAAAAACTGTAACACAAGTGCCAGTACTTTTCACAGTACTGTAGCTGAAGGTTTCTTCAAGCATCTTGGAGACGTTCCCGCAGTTCTTCTGGATTTAGTCTGTCTCAGTTTTTTCTGTTTCTTCATGTAATCACAGACGGACTCGATGATGGTGAGATCAGATCATACCGGCTGTTGTCAGACTCCTTGTGCATACACAAATCTCACTGGATTATTACAATTAATGGCAAAAAGAATGTTTGGAAATGTAAACTGATATTTCCTACTGACACACTACAGCAAAAGATATAAATAACTGACTTAAAACCATTTTTTTTTGGGGGGGGGGGGGGGGGGGGGGGTGATATTAACATGCCTAAGACTTTTGCACAGTACTGTGTATATATACACTCACCTAAAGGATTATTAGGAACACCTGTTCAATTTCTCATTAATGCAATTATGTAATCAACCAATCACATGGCAGTTGCTTCAATGCATTTAGGGGTGTGGTCCTGGTCAAGACAATCTCCTGAACTCCAAACTGAATGTCAGAATGGGAAAGAAAGGTGATTTAAGCAATTTTGAGCGTGGCATGGTTGTTGGTGCCAGACGGGCCGGTCTGAGTATTTCACAACCTGCTCAGTTACTGGGATTTTCACGCACAACCATTTCTAGGGTTTACAAAGAATGGTGTGAAAAGGGAAAAACATCCAGTATGCGGCAGTCCTGTGGGCGAAAATGCCTTGTTGATGCTAGAGGTCAGAGGAGAATGGGGCGACTGATTCAAGCTGATAGAAGAGCAACTTTGACTGAAATAACCACTTGTTACAACCGAGGTATGCAGTAAAGCATTTGTGAAGCCACAACACGCACAACCTTGAGGCGGATGGGCTACAACAGCAGAAGACCCCACCGGGTACCACTCATCTCCACTACAAATAGGAAAAAGAGGCTACAATTTGCACAAGCTCACCAAAACTGGACAGTTGAAGACTGGAAAAATGTTGCCTGGTCTGATGAGTCTCGATTTCTGTTGAGACATTCAGATGGTAGAGTCAGAATTTGGCGTAAACAGAATGAGAACATGGATCCATCATGCCTTGTTACCACTGTGCAGGCTGGTGGTGGTGGTGTAATGGTGTGGGGGATGTTTTCTTGGCACACTTTAGGCCCCTTAGTGCCAATTGGGCATCGTTTAAATGCCACGGCCTACCTGAGCATTGTTTCTGACCATGTCCATCCCTTTATGACCACCATGTACCCATCCTCTGATGGCTACTTCCAGCAGGATAATGCACCATGTCACAAAGCTCGAATCATTTCAAATTGGTTTCTTGAACATGACAATGAGTTCACTGTACTAAAATGGCCCCCACAGTCACCAGATCTCAACCCAATAGAGCATCTTTGGGATGTGGTGGAACGGGAGCTTCGTGCCCTGGATGTGCTTCCCACAAATCTCCATCAACTGCAAGATGCTATCCTATTAATATGGGCCAACATTTCTAAAGAATGCTTTCAGCACCTTGTTGAATCAATGGCACGTAGAATTAAGGCAGTTCTGAAGGCGAAAGGGGGTCAAACGCAGTATTAGTATGGTGTTCCTAATAATCCTTTAGGTGAGTGTATATATATATATATATATATATATATATATATATATATATATATATATATATATATCTGAGAGGGACAAAAAGAGAGAGTTTTCAGTCCAAAAAAAAAATTTCACTGGTATTTTAGACAGGCAGATAGATAGATAGATAGATAGATAGATAGATAGATAGATAGATAGATAGATAGATAGATAGATAGATAGATAGATAGATAGATAGATAGATAGATAGATAGATAGATGAGCTTTGACTATTTTGACTATGAACAGAAAACTTTACTTCCAAATGCAGTGAATGTTTTGCATATTGCTGCTATATCCTGACATAACGTTAAATGGTAGCACACACAAAGGAATGTCCATCCATCGCTAAGTGCGGGGAGATATTCCTGTGATGTGGATTACACTGACTGCACACTTGTACAGAGCAAAGCTTTACAGCAGTGATATAAAAAAAAATCAGAAGAGTTTCAGAAGCCTGTCATTATCACACACCCTGGATGTGTGTAGAGTCTTTTATAAACTCTTATTGATCTCTTCAGAAGCACTCAGGGACATAGACTTTTTTTTCAGTGGCTGGGACCCGTTTCTGTCGCACTTCAGAATGCCCTGCCTGCTGTTTGAACTCTCACTTTGAATCCTCCTGCTAAAGCTGCTAATTGGGGGCCAAGCATTCGATTAGGAAGGGCTCAGAAGAGAACTGTGTGTTTGGAGGGTATCATTGTCTTTATCTCTATTACTTCTATTCACTTTATTGGCTCAGCTTGTGTTCCCTTGATTGTTTAGCTGTTTATAGAAATGAGGGAGGTCTTATGGAGGTCTTATTTTTATGGAAAACCAAGTGTGTTTCCTGGGTGATGGTGTTTGTCTGGCTTTCAATTCACTGAAGACACTAACACTGTTTGAAGATTTCCTCGGAAGACGCCCTTAAGCATCCACTGCTTTAGGTCAATAGTAGCTATACAATCTACAGATTAGAAGCCTTTGAAATGGTAAAAATATGCATTTATCACAGCCTCCGTGAAGAGGAGGAGGAAATCTACTGTATATCTTTAATAGAGCCAAACTCACTAAGCCAAACATTGGCAATTCATCAAAGCCATACAGAGGTTTGTGACCATCATGGAAAAAACACACCAAAATAGCAAATAATTTTTAGAAATGTAACAAATAATGAGTGAATGAATTAATAATAATAATAATAAACAAATAAAATAAATAAACAGCATTTAAAAGGTTAAAGGGGTCCTATTATGCCCTTTTACGAAGTCTTGATTTTGTTTTTGGGGTGTACTAAAACATGCTTTCATGCTTGATCGTTCAAAAAACACATTATTTTTTCACATATTTTGCATTTATTACAGCACCTCTCCCCCCAGTCTGGCTCGATGAAGCCCCAGAGATTGTCTTATATTGGGGAGATGAGAGGGTCTGGGGTTTTAACATTGGAGAAAGCGTAATGGCTAACTTGGATCACGTGAGGCACCTCAGCCTATTGTGTAATGGCAGTGACATCAGTGCCCGCCGTTCAAAGTTCTTTGACCGCCAATTACAGTTTACGTTAATCAGTTTCTTGTGGATTACCGCGTTGGTCTTGTGAAAATATGTTCTATATTTGGTGTTATAATGCTAGTAAACAGACAGTAGGACTGTATTGTTTGTGGAATGTGCTTAATGTGTAAAAAAAAAAAAGAGCGTACAACTCTATTTGCTCAGCTGCTAAGTATGCACTAAAAAACTACATTTAAGATTAGGTCTACACTAAAAACTTAATTGTGATTTAATACACATTTATAAATATTATAAATATTACTATTAAATACTGGTAATACCGTAAATGAGTTTTACCTGTCACGACTTTCCTTTCTCTATCTTCTCTTATAAAATAACCTTTTTATCGTAGTAAAATCTATAGGTCCCAACAAAAGTATTATTTAGAATAAATGTTGAAGATTAGCAGACAGGCAGTCGATTAATTAAATGATAAGCTATTTCCTCACAAAAGCGTATTATTCCGTGTAGTGAACCCTCTTTTCTATTGACATCCATAAAAATAAAAATAAAACAGCCTCTGGTCTCCTTCCTTGCGTACCGCCACAGCCGCAGCATTAGCTGTTATGCTTTTTTAGCTAAAGGTTGCAAGCTTGCCTTCCAGTGGCTTTAGAAGCCCTTCCTTCTGAAATACGAAATGTGCTGTGATTGGTTAGCTGGCCCAGTGTATTGTGATTGGTACCACTTAGCGCAGAAGCGCGTATTCAGGAAATGTCACGTCCCTTACCGCAAATTTCATCTGCTCAGGTGTATACGGTGACCGGGAGGGGACGTGTTCGGTTGACTTAGTTTTGTCGTGGCCACAACATATAAACTCGTGTGAACGTGATAATATGTTGTTGCAACGAGATATTAATTAGTGGGAACGTCATATTAAGTCGTGGGAACCATTTGTTGTAGTTCTTGGAAAGTGAATTATGTTTGATAAAATATCTCCCTTTGAGCTTTGTAACCTTGCAGATCTTTTTTATGCTCAAACAGCAACATTACACACTAGCTAAAATTGAAAAAGTGAAAAAGCATAATAAGACCCTTTTAAAAACAAAACTGCATTTTGCGAAATAACATTGTTTTGGTTATACTTTTGCTCTGCTTGTCTGTGTGGATGAATATGGTTCTTTCTCATAGGCCTAACTAAAAAGAGAGAGAGAGATTATCCTACTGCTCATAAAACATTCACTATTAGGCTTAAGAGATATAACCAGTTTGGATGGAAAGGATCTCAAGCTGACTAGCTGAAGACGTTACTGTAACTACAGTATACTTCCAGCACAGCGCTACAACAACCCATTATTCTTAACAATAGACAATGCTTTACAATTAACTGTCAGAGAGCTACAGTACATACTCTATAGCAATTTATCTGTTCAATAAAATACCATATTATTACCCTGTTGAGTAATAAAAATTCCATCGCTGCGTCGCATTTACAACATTTCAAATCCCGCAGTTTTCGCCATCTCCAAAAAACCAAGTCAATGTTGATTCTCGTTTTATTACGAGCTCTGTGACTGTCGCCTTTATTTCATGGGGATATTTTTCATACCCAAAACCCTAAGCCTACCCCTAACCACTGAACAAGATAAAAAAAAGACTAATCCTAAATTAATAAGAAAGTGTCATAAAAGCTGTCAATATAGCTATAGCACTGGCTGTGGAAGGGGAAAATAAAAATAAAAAAGAAATAAAAATAAGATCTTATCTTGCGCTAGGTTCTCCACAGTTTTTAGAACCAGTAGTTTCATTTGAACTCTCTATTTATTTATTACCTAGGGGGTAGATTCATAAGTTGCATAATTAATGCTGCAATTCTGAACTTATTGATGAATTTATAACCTACATTAGAAGACAGAGAACTCCTTGCACAGCCTGCACAAAGAGCCTGTGTTTATGTTGTTCACTGCAGCATCTCTGAATGGATGGGGTAAAACTTCCAAAATGTACATAATATATCCATAAAGAAAGAGGACAGCACATTTGAAGCAAACAAACTAAAATCATCAGCACTGAATCAGCCTCTCTTATGACCCACAATGAAAAGTATAACTTCCAATTATTGGACTATAGACTCAGATGCAGCAGAGCGTATATAGAGATTGACCAGTTCTGAAGCATGAGAGCCAAGTGTGCTCAAGAGGAACCTGGTTACTGCCATTGATTATCCAACAACCTATGATCGGATTAAACTAGCAAGCAAATCTACAATCCATACATGACCGACCTGATATAAAACCATTATTGATGGATTTTAAAAAGTTTGTTTCTCCACTTTAAGCCACTTATTTAAGCTTTGAATGCTAATGGATGGCTCTCTCCAGGTATTGCAGACCTCCCTGTATGAAGCCATCAAAGCATCCACAAAGCCTGCAGCTCGTTTAAAAACACATCGTTTATATAGAAACAGTGAATGATTATGTGCTTGTAGGTGCTTTGGAAGAAAAAGAACTAAGTGGCTAAGGAAAAATTGAAACATAAATAGGCAAAAGTTTTGTCTGTAGGGGCTTTTGCTACAGGCTTTGTAATCTGCCTTTGGCAAGTGCAGGGAGGCTGTGATTAAACAGAAGCTCACTGTGTACGTTTGAAGCAGAAAGAAAGGGAACTAAAGAGAGTGGAAACCAATTATAAGTAAAGAATAGCTTTGGTAAACTATGGGAAAGAAAGAGCTCCTGAGGACAGAACAAACATTTAAGATGTAGACTCAAATATCCTGATCTTCCCAATGAGGGCCTTTGATGAAAGTGGATCATATTTATACCTTCACAGATCTACAAAATATTATGTAATCCTAAAACAGGATACTTGAACCCTCCCAAAAAGTTCACCTTTCAGATTTTTTTAATCAATCAGACCTTTTTTGTGAACCAAATCGACTAATTCATTGTAAAGATCTGACTCACCAAAAAAAAATATATAATAAAAAAAATTGCTTATTAATCAGACACTGCTACCTCTCTCATGAATATGCCAAGGAACATTGAAGGTTTATGTCACGACTTTCAATCAGTAATCACTTAATTTTTTGGTCTGTTTCTCACACAAAGCTATCACATGACTTCAGTTGAAATACAACAAAATGATCACTTTTATGATATTTTAAGCTTGAAAGTCCCAGTCCCCATTGATTGTCTTCACCATTTTTTGTTTTGTGGAAGAAAGTGAGGATAAGAAAATGATGACAGAATTGTGATTGTTTTAGGTGAACACACCTGCAGTTCCCTTGCTCACCTCTGGTATACAGTGCTCCTTGAACACACCATTTCTGTGATAAATAAATGCTGCATGTACAGGGTTTAATGTTTACAGGGAGATTTCTATTTCTTCCAATAAATATGTAGTAAGGAAATAGAAAAAGGTTTGTGTTTTGAACTGCCAAAGAAAAGTGTTGGACAGTGTATAAACAAGACCTTTTCTAATATTTACACCATTGCAAATCCCCACAGGCTTCCGGCAACTGGGATTTTAAATAAATAACCCATTCCCAAATATTTATACACCATGCAGCCACCAATTTAATCAAATCTCTTCAGTTGAAACTAATTTCATGAGGTTTTCTGCAGAGGAAAACAGCCCATTTTTCATTCACAGTAAAATTTACATGGCTCCTATAGTTAAACACTGTAAAAGTAACAGATGTTGATTAAATACTGTTGATTTGACTCATCATGTCCCTCTCTGTGCTTCATTTCAGATGTTGATACCCCTTTGCACCACAAATAATCAGTGACTTCCTGACTGTCAAGTAAGACAAACAATTTAATTTCAAATACATTTCAATATAAGCTTCACATAAACTCTAGACTGAGCAGTTTGGTTGATGTTATGGTTTGTCTGGTGTTTTTTCATTGTTTTCATTGGTTTCATCATCCTGTTCAGCTCCCCTTCATATTTTTGTTGTTGTATTTACCACGAATGAATATCAGAAATTGTTTTCAGGGGATTGTTAAGAAACATAGGTGTCAAATTTGATTAAAACGACTCTTTCACGCTATACCATTTTCTCCACTTGCTCGGTTACTGAATGAAAGCAATTCGGTTCTGTCGAGGTAGTGGATTATACCTGTGCTTGGTTGCTTTTCTGATTTTATTTTTTCTTTAATTAATTTTGCCTACAGCAGAATCCGTCCCTAAGCGAACTGCTGGAGGGAGAATGTCTGTCTCTTAAAGTGACAGAGCCCTCAAACACAGGAAACACGGATAAACATCATCTGTGGAGCCAATAATCTCATTCCAGCAAGAATAATAAGATTATCTTATTTTTCTTCTCAATAACTATGAGTTTAAGTGATGAATGGTAAATTATGTCTCACATAACCTTTGTGTATGTTATTATAGTGTCACTGAATCAGATTTATCTATTCTTAAATTTATTTTCTTGTGGCTTTGCAGTTGTGCTTGTACCATTTCAACTCTCACTAGATTTCTGCAGGACATTTTAAATTCAACTGATACCTAGAGCAGTATAAATATTACACCTATTCTTTTTGAAGGGAAAACCTGTTTCTCATGTAGAGAGATGAGCTTGTCTGATTTGACAAGCTGTGCATGACTGATATTGTCTTGTGCAAAATTGTTTGTCTTAAAGCTTTTCATAGTTTCTATCTATCTTTGTTTAAAGAAAAAAACATCCTCATCAGACTTAAATATTAATTTCTGTATTCCTAGAGGATATTACAAAAGCTATATGAACAAATATATCCCAAACAAGTCTTTGTATAGGAAAAAGTGTGAAGCAGACAATCATCAATCATTGTTATTCATCCAGAATTTTGATTTGAGCTTACAACCACTAAAATATTAATTCAATGGTTACTGATAGACAAAAGCACATTAATGTTTCATCAAACACTGATGCAAACATAGACTTTATCAATGACGGTAGATTCATCAAGGATTAATCTGACAAAACAGCCATTAAAAATAGATCATGCAACAGCAATACAGAGATAATCATTAATAACGAATTATCAATAAAGTATGAGGCATGGCAGGCAGAGGATGTTGTTTGTGTCTATTTCAAACATTAATTTGCTATATAAATGTTTAACTCATTCAAATATGTATTTTTCAAGCATAAGTAACGCTGGATTGTGTACTGTGGAGGTCTATGTCTGATTCTAACAGATTTCTGACTGGTCGGTGTTCTAGATTAGTATTTCTCAACTGGTTTTGCTTCAAGACAGGTTTACATTGAACATTAAGTGTCTCAACAAGAGCCAAAACTGTTTATCATACAACTGTGAACAAAAATGTCCCTAAATTCATCAATATAATAATGAACTGCTTACAATATACCAAACTTTTAACATGACATAGCTAAAAAAGCAAAATCGACAAATTTAATTTCTAAATGTCTCTTGAATTTTGATAGTTTCATGCTCTTGTGTACCAAAAATGTACAATACATTTGAATACATTTTTAAATTAATCTTAATTTTTCCCTTTATTAAACCCATTTACTTTGCCTGCCTAACTATATGATTCCTTGAATATTATTATTATTATTTGCATATTTGTGTTTTTTCTATACTGTTCTAAAATGACTGAACACTGAATTCATAATGAACAAAAGCACTCAGTGTACTATGTGTGACATATATCAAGTATGCTGATCTGTCTAGAATTTCACAGGTCACTAATCCACAAAACAAAGGCATCTGGCAAACTGCCATCCTGTAAAAAATGCAGACACTGTGTGTGCTTTTTAAAGGATGGCAGTGCACTTCGCTGAATACATGCAACAGGTTTAGAGATGAGATCAAAGAGACCGATTTGGAATAAACTAGTTGTTTAAGCCCAGGGCTGGTAAACAGAATATTGCTAGATGAACTGTATACTGTAGTAAAATAAACAAAAATGTTATAAATAGGATTGTTCATGATCTCAGAGATGATCTCTAGAAAATAGCAAAGATCCTGAAGAATAATGGATATTGCTTTATACGTATAGTAGTGTCCAGTTTGCTGTTTCACACATCCTGCATCTGCAGCACTGCGACAGTAGTCTTGTGCTTTCATGCAGACAGCATTAGAGCTGCGGCTCTAAATAGCAAGTAAAGTGATATCTGGGTTACTATACACTGAGCAATTTATTTAATAACAACCAATGATAATTATTACAAACTTTGCAGTTTACATGGGTATAAGTGCTCATTGATTGCATGGTGATGAAGAGCAAAGGTTCCAGTGGGGCATGTCTGAGTGCTTGATACCATTCTTGTGTTCCTCTTCTCTAAGACTATAAGGATAGCCTATTTAAGCAAGCTGATACACTTTATATTTTTGTAAATTTATCACTGCTGGGAAAAAATTCTGCATTTGACTTAACTTGCCTCATCTTAAAAACCCAGAGAGAGCCAAATTACATTAGCCTGACACAACTAACTTATATTTTCTAACTAATTTAAAATGTTTGCATCTGTGTACAGCTCTGTACCTTCTGTGGACAATGAGTGACTGAATTCAAGCAGGGCAAGTCAGGGTACATGTCCCAGGGCCGCAGTCTCCCAGGGGCCCGAAGCAGTCAGCTTCTGTAATTTTTTAAGTTGATTCTTAGCAAAAAACACTTTGTTCTTTCAAAATGATATGTGCTCATTAATGTGTTATTACTTCTACCAACTAATCAAGTATTCTCGTAAGCGTAGAATCTGCCATTTAGAATATATACGAGCGAGTCGCTCGAATGGCGGCAGGCATGTTGCGCCTCCATCTTGAAAATACATTAGCCAAAGAGGGACATACCTGGAAATTCAAGCTTCGCCTTTCGCGTTTTTACACTCAGTGGCACCATGATGAATACGAGGTAAACGCCCTCGGGGAGGGGCTAGAAAGTAATATTCAGTTGGTAGTCATAAACAATTTCACCGCTAGATGGGAGAAAATCCTACACAGTGTAGCTTTAATGTTACTGAATAGTCATTGCAATTTCATTTGTGTTATTATCACACACCATCTGCAGATGTCTTGGGGATATTTTGGGGATATTTAATTTTATTCTATCAATCAATAAATTCCACTAGAAACAAACCTTGTTGTATTATTTTATTTTAATTTAATACTGTGAAGCTGCTTTGATACAATCTGTATTGTGAAAAGCGCTATACAAATATACTTGATTTGATTTGATTTTGATTTGATGTCTTCCCCCACAGGTCAGATTATTCCATGTGATTTTGCTTGATCTCAATGACTACTAAAATTTTAAAATTTATATTTACGTTTTTTAAATACTGCTTGTACTGTAAATGCAAGTTTTTATCTGTATATGACCAAAAAATTACAGACTACTTTAAGTTCTTTCCACTGTTATGAGGAAAAAAATCCAAGTGAACGCGCCGGCACATTCGTCAACCCCAGAGGGTTGCTCTGTGCGCTAGTTATTAGTTTCAAATAACAAACATATAACCTTAAAAACCCCTAAATATATATTTTTTATTATATATATATATATATATATATATATATATATATATATATATATATATATATATATATAATGTGTGTGTGTGTGTTTGTGTAATAAAATAAACATTTTTAAAGTAATAGTTTTTATGTAAGTATGATTCGTATTAAGATACTAACCTTGACATGCAGTTATGGACCTCCATGGTCCTTTGATTCGACTCTCCGTGGAAAAAAAAGTCTTAGAGAGAATAGGAGGGATGGAAAGAGAAAAAGTGGACAGTGTTGTTTCCTTTTCTTTAATCTGCTCTTCCAAACCGTCCTTTCTTTCGAGGTTTATTATAGAGAAATTAAAAGATTGTCAGTGCCTTTGTTTTGGACTGAAATAAACAAATGAACAGCAGAAAAACAAACACGGTCTGGATAATTACAGACAACAATTATGTAATTAATTTCTTTCAAACTGCATTCTCCATTATCGCTTCTCTCCTTCTTTCTCTCTCTCTCTCTCTCTCTCTCTCTCTCTCTCTCTCTCACGCACACACAATTTACCCAGTCAAGAGACCATTAGACACACTCAGCACTGACTGCAAAGGTACTCATCTACTTTCTTGACCTCCAGATTACAGCTAGAAAACATGATTGGTGGGGCAGATGAGGTCAGATAAGGCGTACATTCAATTCCCTCTGTGCTACAATAGCGATCACTGTCCTGGTTGGAGTTAACACTCCTGCAATGAACTTCAAAGCCAAATACACTTCAAACGCACATATACACGCTCCTACTGGCTGACCGAGCAGCCCAATCTCACCTGAGCAGGTCCCTCCGACACTTCACAGTAGATCAAAAGTAAAAAACTTGACTTTTTGAAAAAGTTACTGAAAAAAGTCCCATAAAATAAATAAATAAATAAATAAAAGCCTCTTACTTTCTAAGTAGGGAATTCGGAGAGTCAGTTCCCTGCAGAACACTCATTCAGGCTGTACGTCAAAACCACTTGCATTGAGCCCTGAACACTGAACCGCTGCAGGGAATTGGAGGACGCAGCATCTTCAGTTCAGTGCACTGAGAAACGAGAACGACTCATTGGCAGCAGCGTGGCATGCCTGGATCTCTGCCCTTCAAACAATCATCAACACCCTGAAAGTGGATATAGGCTGACAGCAACAAGACATTTGAGAAAGACAAAAGCAGATGTCTTCTATCTATCTATCTCTATCTACCCATTTATCCATCCATCCATCCAGATGCCAACAATGACAAACTTTTCTTGACTTGTTAGAAATGAAATCATTGATGTCAAAATAATAATCTTGAATATAATTGCACCATGACACTGGAGGAATATCATTTCATTTATGTGTATACATCTAATGTTTGAAAAACAAAACAAAAACAAAGCTGAAACTTTTCTTTAGAAAGTGCTAAAGTTCAGTTCTTATTTAGCTTCATATTGTCAATGCCGTTTATTGTTTGTGGCAGACTGAGAATATTAGACAAGGATCTGCAGTGCAAAACTGCAGAGAGTAAAATATAGGAACAGCTGCAGGAAGCTGCACAAATGAATGGCTCTGACACAGAGAAAAAACAACAGAGAGAGTGAATCTTATTCCTTCACTTTATTGAAGTCTCACACCTTCCACTGGACCAGGGACAGAACATCAACAAAGAAGTTGCACACAATAAAATGACAGCAAATCAAACAGATCAGGTCAAAAAGACCACAGTCTCTCCATCGTGGAGGTTGAAACGGGTCATTTAAAGTGCTTGAATTCATTCCTGTGTTAGTAAACATCTTTTCTGTCCAGACCAACAGGTTGGCAGATGTTGTATTCATGAAGCTATAATGGAGCAATGGTAGTGTTCTGACAATGCTGCATACTCTCATCACAATAGGTGGAAAACACGGCAAGACATGAACTATATATGGAAGGAAAAATGGAAGATTTTGTGGCAAGTGTTTATTGTGTCAGACATTTTCATGCTATCAAAGAATCATCCAGGTGAAAAGAACCCAGAGGAAGGCATACACACATGGGCAGCAAGTCATAAATGTATTTTACACAACAGTAAGAGGTCTTTGTATGAGTGCATTTATTTTAGCAATTTGGAAATCTAAAAACTAGATTTAGTTGTTTCTTTTTTTCTCTCGCTGCAGAACCTCAATGATGATTTGTTAAAAGAAACAGCATCTTCGAGTTGCAGATACTCATGAAACAGTGTTTTTACAGCATGAAAAGAGATGTAGAAAGCCTCACATTTAAAGCATCTATTAAAGTAAGAAATGCCTGGATGCATGGTTTACAATATTTTTTTAATAAAACTTAATTCTGCTTTACTCTGATTTATCTCAGTTTAAAGGCATAGTTCATCAAAAAATGTCATCACCCCTTGTCACTCCAAACCTGTACGACTTTCTTTTGTGGAACACAAAGATGTTTTAAAGAATATGCAAACTGTTTTTGTCAATTCTGTGAAAGTCAATGGTCCAAGACATGTTGTTGAACTTTTTGAGAACTTTTTGTCATTTCTATCTTATACCCCATTGATTTTCATTGTATGGACTTATAATATATGTATAGACAAAAATATCATCTTTTATGCTCCACAGAAGAAAGTAATTCATTCTTTGGAACGAAATGAGGGTGAACAACTGATGACAACATTTTCATTTTTGATTGAACTGTCCCTTTAATTATGGGTCATAATGTTGCCTTGTTAACAGTCAAATGAAAGAAAATATGTTCCTAGCTTTAAAAGGGCACCGACACAAGCAAATGGAATTAATGTCCTTCTGCACACGTATATGACACAACGAGAGACAGATGTAGAGAAATAAATACAAACAAAGTGTCTCCAGAGCATTACAAAACAAGCCCTCCATTGATTTTCTGCTTAGTATAACCACAGAGCTGGGTGAGAGAGAAACATACACACAAATATCCTCCATCTATTGATTTTCTTTAGTTGGTTTTAGACATGGCTGCCCATCACTGCTTAGGGTGTGTCTAGAAGTGTGCGGCCCACATAAGAGTGTGTTGTTATACCCAAAGCCCCTCGTATTCTGGGAAAATGGCAGTAAAATCACTTTCGCTTTGGATTAAACATCCACCGTAAAAGTTTAGGGTAAAGTATCTGTATATACTAATATGTATACACTCTGATATATTGCACATAAACATGGGAGGGAGGTTCTTGCATATTTAAAATCATAGTACGGATAAACCCACGTGCTTCCATGCAGTGGATACTGCTGTATATTTATGTATTACAGTGTGTATGATGTATCAAGGCATGCCAAAAGCAAATTACTGACAACCTTCACAACCTTCTGAGACATACTTATGTAATCTTAAGAACAAAAAACACCATCTCAAGAACAGTAAACCTTTCTTTAAGAAAAAAACAAAACAAAACCATCCTGAATGTCCTTAAAAAACCCTACGGTGGTCAAAAGCAACATCAAAAACAACTTTTTATCTCGGTCTTCAACATTTTGCCATAAATGGAACTTTGTTTTTGTTTTGTTTTTCATTTATCATTGCTTGCAATGCCAAAAATAAGTTAGTGCAAAATTAAGATGAATGTCTTTTCCAAAAATTAAGAACTCACTCAAGTCTCTGCAAGAGTATTTCTGTGCCAAAGACAAAGCAAAAATGTTAATCCTGCAGCAATGGAGCAGACTGAACAGCTTAATAAAGCCATTTTAACTGTAAACATCTTTATAATGTATAAATAATTAAAAAGCATTATAACAATTTTGTCTGCAACTAATGGGGGGTGAAAAGGCAAGTTTATGCTTTGAGCATGCCATAATCCATAATCAAGAAAAATAACCTTATTAATACAGGAGGTATGAGCCTAATTAAAATGAAAAACTGCTGATCACGACTGAAGCCAAGGTGAAAATAAAGGAAGCACTGACAGTGGCATGTCAAAGCAAGTCTTTAGCACTGAGAAACAAGACATAGGAACAAGGATGAAAAAAAGAAAATAAATTGTAGCTTGGACTTCGTGTTTATGTAGTGAACACAGACAAGGATATGAAATGAGGCATGAAGTAATATACATACAGATCAAATCACAGCAGACTGACAGCTTTTCTCTGTGGAAACTGAAGATGAGACTTGGGTCATGAGACACTGACTTCTCTGTCTGTACGACAAGCTCTGGGAAGTTGCGTAGACAATAATGTGTGTTTTCGCAGTTAAGCCTCGGGAGGTTGGTGATGCAAATGTCAGATTCACCCACTAAATAAGTGGGCGTCCAGAGGGCATGCCGCATGGGAAAATATTCAAACACTGAGGGCCTTGAAAAAGCTCCGCAGGCAGTCTATGGCACTTTGTCGTCTTTGACGTTTGAGTAACGGTAAAAAAATGAGCTCTCTAGTGCTTTCCATTGCTTGTTTTCTCAGATTTTGCCCTTTCTTTCAGTCTGAATTTCTGTCAGTCATCCTTTTTTCCAGTTTGTCAATCCATGAGAAGCTCAACTGTATTAACATGGTTATGTATGAATGATGTAATTGTGAGTGGTAAAGGTTTCTCAGTGGTTATGGAATGATGATCAGTGACTTTTAGTCTGAATCAAAAGAGTGGTTTTGTGCGACAGAAGCGCTGATTGTGACACTACTTTTTTGTTGCATAGTTAGATGCGATAGCTTAGCTTCTTTGTTTAGCTTAATAGGTTGTCTAGCCACTAACAACACCATCTAGTGCAAGCCGCATGTGTGATCATGCGTTCAGGGAGGTAGCCTTATCAGTGTTTATGGCTGCAGCTGACGCTCAGTGGATCTTTGGCTTTTCAAGACTTGTGGAGGTACCGAGTAGTACTGAAGCGTTGTGTTCTGGGTCAGCCTCTCTCCTGACCACTGCTGGCCAAGGCTGGGATAGCCGGCCGCGAGTCACGGCATTGTTCCCTGCACTGTAACATGGCAAACCTCTGGACGGTGGAGGTGGAAGAAGCTGATGGGCCTTGTGGTTCATTGAGGGTCCTGATTTTGGGTTTGACCCACTACTATCCCCTATAGGCAGAGCAGGGAGAGTTACCCGTTTATGTAGGCGTGGAGGCTGCAGGACACGCGGGCTGAAGGACAGGGTATGAGGTGTTTGCAGGAGTTTGTTTTGATGGCTTTCTGGGGTCGGTCTCACAATCTGTTCTCCAGCCCACTGTGAGTCACTCTCATTATTGTCTTGTATGCGAAGGTGGGTGCTAAGCAACCAACTCAGCTCCTCTGGGTCAGGAAGAGATTTAGACGCCACGTGAGGATCTCCAGCAGGAGGAAGAATTGGGTCGGTGGATGGGACTGGAGGACAGGACGTAGAAGGCTGTTCTCCTTCGGTACAGGCATCACTGTGGCCCCCGGTGGGGACTGTTCTTGCTAGTTTTCCCTGGATGAGGGGCTCGTTGGGGATGTGACTGATGGGCTGAAGTATTTGAGGCTGTGGAGGACAAAATAGAACAGTATTTAACACAAACTAGAACATAGATCAGCGATCAGTGGATATGATAGTTTGGGACTGAAATTTGTGGTGTTTGTGATTGAAAACAGGTGTGACTCAAATTGTCCCATTCATAGAACAGCTTACAGGAGCAGTTACAGAAACACTGTACGAAGGGATAACTAATGTGATACCTGTGAATAACAAAAGTGACTTAAGTAAATGTCAAAGATAGAGACTTCTATAACATCGGAAAGTATTCACAAATTTGAGAGAAAAAACTCCTATCGAGGTTTATCCGTCAAATCTTCATTAACCGACAGCAGCATCAAGTGTTTTATTTTTAACTGACAGCAACTGCTGTTCACTAGTTGCATTCACACAGCGACAGTAAGTCAAATTTCACTCTTTGTTGTGAGTCATCATTCGCAGTGCTTCACAGGAGTGAGTTGTCGCTGAGAGATACTTTGGAACATAAACGACAGCGCAGTCCTGAAATGTCAACTAGGCTCTTTCCTGTGAAGGCCTCCCTCCCCTCCCTTTACCTATCTACAGATACTGTAAAGCGTTTTTGGGATAATTCCGATTCGCGTGGCTAAGTGGAAGCGATAAAAATTCTGTATTTTAAGGCCAGACAAGTAGTATGTTGAGGGTTGATTTGTAGGGAAGGACTACACGCCTGTGCATACCTATGGACTGAACTCGTAATACGCATGTGCACGCCATCGGCGTTCTCACTGGTTCGCGTTTTTGAAGTTAGCGCAGAAAGAACTTAAGAGTTTTCTGTTAAAACGGTGTAGTGTAAGAGGCCCCTAAGTTAATAATTAATGACTGTTGCGACGGAAGTGAATCAATCAAACTAACTTTAGCTGGACAATAACTTTATTCTAGAACTGCTATAAAGCCAAAACACTTTACTTTAATTTCCTATTATCAATGTAAAGCTGCTTTGGAACAATCTACCTTGTTAAAAGCGCTATATAATGATGATTTGACTTGTTTGCTTGACTTGAAGTTTACTTGTAGTGATTCTCTGATCAGAGTAGATTTATTTGCAGAATAATAGCTTATGTAGTTTTTCAACAGGAATTCAAATGTTAAACACAAAATACAGTGGGCTGGTGGCTTCAACAAAAGCATATCAATTCCCAAAAATATTCACATACTGAGAAAATTAATGGGAATTTTACTTCTGGAACCCGAATATTGCACTAGAAGAAAACTGTATTCTGTTGCTCTGTGAACATCGCCAGGTAGATGAGACATTAGCAGTCAGTCGTCCTGTCGACTGTCCAGTCAGTGTGACTGTAACCGGGTGGATTTGAATGGATGAGCATGTATACAGGAGAGTTTCAGTAAACACAACTGAACTGTGCACCATGAGAGAGGCATAAGTCCTTGTTTCCTTCTCATTCACATTCTCTGTCTCTCATGGGCTGTTTCTGCTGAATAGCACAGCTCTACTGAAACCACACCACCCCCTACTGGCTAACAGTGGTTTCATGCAGTCTGTCACATTTCTATTCAGCCAGAGACCATTTGTAAGGTGTGTATTATCTCCAGATACTATCACAAAACAATTTTATCACATGTCCAACCACACTGGGTTGAGAAAATGTCAGATTGACGAGAGGTAAAGCATTACAATTTAAAACACCACTAGAGAGTGCAAAAAAACAACAACCTGATCGTTCCTCACTTTAAGAATACAGAATAAGAGTGCAGTGTGGGAACAAGGGAGTAAAAGTGTGAGCGAGGGTTTGTGCATGTGTGCAGGAGAGTTATCAGTGGTGTGAGACAGCACAGACAGTCACATCCTCTACATGACGTCACAAAATCTCTGGGGCGGAGAGACGTCAGCGGACACCTGCAGATAACATCCATAATGCATTCATCTCTGTCTCTTAGTGAGAACAGACGAATCTCAGAGACTGTAACCTTTTAAACCCTGAGACAACATAAATCTCCGCTCACACTGACAGCATTTTTAATCACGAGTTTGTCACTCCAAATTGCAGATAATTTCTGACATTATTTTCCATGCATTTTTTCTTTTCACGTGAGCTTCACGGTCTTCACTCCTTTTTGTAGTTGTCGCATCACATCCCAGCTCGCTTGCATATATGCTAAACTTCTTAACTCCATTACCATTTTCATGCTTTCAGAAAGGAATTAAATGTTTAAAACAGATATTAATGAACTGTTTATACCAATAATTGATTTGTCTCAGTCAACAGCTATCCAGTTTCTTTAATGTCTTGCTTTAATGTTGAAACCCCCAGTTCCAGAGGATGACTCTCCCAATAAAAAAAGAAAAAGAAATCAATATTACTTGCCAGATTAATTTGTTTATAATGTATACAATATTAATTGAACAGTGGTGTATTGTTATCTCATCGTGCTGTTTACTGGTCATACTGGTGTTTCTGCAATGTCATAAAAGCAATAAGCCACCAAAGGCCACTTTTACAGTCATTTTACTATGGTTAAGGTATGTTCTTAAGCATAATGCAAGGATGAGTACCTAAAGCCCCCTTAACTGTGGTAAAATTACTGTAATGAACAGCCTCACAACCTTATTACTTTTATTAAACAACAAATGACACCAATTTTCAATAAACAATTTGCACACGATAAACAATTATTCTGCCAAGTGACATAGTTCATTATACTGACTCTAGGCTGTTTTGGGGTTGCCAAGCAACATAGAAAGCCCTATTCAAGCCCTATTCGCACTGGATTAGTATTATCTGGGGACCTCGTGTGATTTAGAAATTACCCACCCACATCTGAATTTCGTGTGGCGCATTCGCACAGGATAAACGAAGCCTGTGATTTTACTCGAAATTACTGACTTATCTCCTGGATATGATGTCAATAGGCTATTGCTTGGAAATGTCTTGTTATTATAGGTCTAGCTGTATGATCATAAACAGAAGAATGTTCCTTACCACATGCCGCTATATGTCATCCATCTCCATCTAATCATTATTTTTGTTTTGCTGATCTGATGGTTTTCAGCTTTCTCTTTCTGCAAATTGTAGTTATATCGTATCATGGTGTATAGCGATATGACCCAGCACCCAAAATACTATCAAAACACTCCAACGCAGCCTCCATTCTTCGCGAAAGTTGGATAAAAAAGCGCTCAGGAAACAAAAACCTTGAAAAAATTATAAATGACCCCGCCACATCACAGATATGCCGATTCGCACGGGACTAATATTATCACAGGTCCTTGGTGTTCGGCGAAATATGGTAGGTCATCTGCGAGGGAATTTTTACTTTACAATTTACAGACATGACCGATTCGCACAGGATTAAGATTACAGACAACCTCCGCAATTATTACAAATTACTAGAGGTCACCAGGTAATACTTAACCCGTGCGAATAGGGCTTTAGAAACCACAGAATTCATCACAGGTGTGTTTTTATCGGCTTTGAACAAGGCTCATGACATCTAATTAAAGTTAAAAATATCGTTTTTATAATACAATATTAACATCATAAAAACAAAGGAATCCAATCATGCAGCACCAAACAAACAACAACAACAAGACAGTAAAATGAAAAACAAAGACATCGAACAGATTCTATGCTGCTCTGACATTGTGGACTGGTTCAAAATCTTTCAGAGTCAGAGTCTTTTATAGGGGTTTTATAACACCGCTACAGATGAGGATGTGCTAAAATTGCACAAATCCTATCATAAATCCTAATAAATTATTAAACCTAGTGAATTATTGATCTTTTTTTTTTAATTGTTAAATGGAATGAAAGAAAAATGCCTTTTTCTAAGGCAATTAAAACGTTTCTGAAAGTAAAATGCATTTTTGTTGTGGTGGGGTAAATGAAAATATGAACTTTTTGCCCTAAAGGCCTAGAAAAAGAAATCTTTATTATTAGCCCTTAAATAGTCAAAATTGCAAAAATGGTTTGTAGAATGCTTGCAAGACTATCATATATGAGTAATGTTTGCACTGTATGCCACTGTTTTCTAAAAAAAAAAAAAAAAAAAAAAAAAAAAAAAAAAAAAAAAAAAAAGAATTCATAGCTTTCATGTCGTTTCATTATAATTGCATAATTTCCAGCTATTATTGCAATAATAGCTGGAAATTACAACTAGCTTTTTCTTGTAAAGAAAACTTTCCTGATTGAATGAAACATGGAAATATATTTTTCTGAACCAAATAAAAGGATTTTAAAGAAAAGTGTATAATCTTTTGGATTAGAGGAAAACAATCCTTATTATTGAGCCCTTAAGCCTGGAACACACCAAGCCGACGGTCGGCCGTCGGGCAGTTTTTGTGCGTCGGACTCGGCCGACTAATAAGTTTTCTAAGTGTGTTCCGCACCGTCGGCAGAATTTTTTTTCGTTAAGAGGGAACTCTGATTGGCTGTTCAGCTTAGTGAACGAGTCAGTGCACGAGAATAATAGCAAAACAGCGAGAAAAGAAGTCAAAACGGTACAGATAGAGGCTGTTCTAATGTTACATCATCTTACCTGAGTGTTCCTTGGCGAATATTTCATTATTAACACGAGCGGAGTGGAATAAAGAAAGTGTTTAGGGATTGATATTCAAAACGGTACGCACGCACTGCTTTGTTTACGGTTTGTGTATCTGCAGCCTGCAGCGTCGGTTTCCCTTTTTGAATGATGAATATAGATGAATATATCTGCAGAAATAGACAGTTGTCTCATTTACACGCAGGCGCAGAACGCGCATTCTACGCGCAGGGAGAATCAACTGCCTCTGGAACGTTTCTCAAGATAACATTCATAACACGATTGCTAGATATTACAACAGAAAGAGCTGTAATAAAGTCTGGCTCTAATTCAGTCATTTATCTTACTATAAGATTTGGCTGATGAAATGTGGCCATTTTGATAATAGAGAAGGTTTTTAATATCCTGAGTTTGTAGAAGTGGAGGTTATAATGTGAATCCCGAAGGAGTTATTGGATCATTTTACTTTAATTGTCCTCTAAAACTGTTCAGCATCTCCCTGTGCAGTCACAAGACGAAGAACAATTGCACCATGGGCTAATTCCCTGCTTGTGTGCGTGTGTTTGAGATGTTTAAACACTGGTCCACCTGTGCACCTGTGATGTCTGTTTGGATAAAGTCTCTGGGAGCGGGCTGAGAGAAGCGGTGAGTCTCCCAGAACACACCAGTATACACTGTAGCGCCATTACAGCAAAGACAGATCTGACAAACAACACACAGCAATCACAGCCCATGGAGGAAGAGATGAGCAGAAACATTAGGATTTCAGACAGGTGGTAACTTGGGGCCAAAAATTAAAGGGAAAAAAAGTCTCATGCCAAGTCTCATGTATGTGTGAAAAAACTGGAATCCATGCTTTAAAAATAAAACTCAAACAAGCATGCATCGGTCATTCACGTCACGTGACCATGCAAAGGGTGAAGCTTTTAGTAGAGGTTACTGTACCACGCTGTGTCGCGGAAGTAATGCACAAGATGCTCCACCCCTGTCCCGAGGTATTATCGGATAGGCAGAGGGGGAGAAATAACACAGAGCACAAGTTCATCCAATCAGGAAACAGGAAGAGGAAAGAGAAAGGGAAAAGACAGGAGGACAAGGAAAAAAGAAGATAGAACTGACAAAGCAGTGGAGTAAAACCGAAAGAGAAGAAAGGAAGAGTAGAGTAGAGGAAGGAAGGTCTGTTGAGGAAGAGACTGAAAAATAGTCTGACATCTGCTCTATAACTACAGCCATGTTTACAATCATGTAAAACACACATTCTCTCAGATGATCACAGCTCCATTCTTGCTAAATTAAATGACTGTGTGCACACTGTAATTTACTGCTGTCATGTCTTCCATTTGGACTTTTATGTTCAATTGTATTTGGTTATTTCCTGTTGCCATTTTGTAGTCCCCTTGTTGATTTTTAGCCCATTATCGTTCCCAGGTGTTTCTAGTTTTAACGGTAGCCCTTGTGTATAAATACCCGTTTTCCTTTGTGTTTTGTCAGTTTTTGTTATTGTAACCTCTGTTTGTTCCTTGATTCTGGTTTCTTGTTTTGCTCCCTGACTGCCTGATGTTACAACTGCAAATTGAATTTTTACTAAAATTTACATTTTACTATTATTATATGCACTACTGTTCAAAAGTTTAGGGTTAGATGCTCACCAAGGTTGGATTTATTTGATCAAAAATGCAGTAAAAACAGTAATATTTTAAAATATCATTACAATTTAAAACTTCAATTTTATAATGTATTTTGAAATTTAATTTTAAATCTAACATCATTTTAAAATGTAATTTATTCCTGTGATGACAGCTGAAATTTCAGCATCATTACTCCAGTCTTCAGTGTCACATGATCCTTCAGAAATAATTTTAATATGCTGATCTGCTGTTCAGGAGACATTTCCTATTATTATTAATGTTGAAAACAGTTGTGCTGCTTAATATTGTTTTGGAAACCAAGATGCATGTTTTCCAAGATTCAATTTATTTGAAAAAAATATTTTGTAACATTGTAAATGTCTTTACTGTCACTTTCAAACAATTTAATGCATCCTTGCTCAATAAAAGTATTCATTTCTTTAAAAATTAAAATCATACCAACTCCAAACTTTTGAACTTATATTTATTTATTATTTTGAGTTTGTCGCAAATCAATTTCATTCCTCACAACATCAGATTTATTATTTTATTATCTTATTTAAAAAAATTATCACAATTACCCTTTTTTTTTTTTTTTTCAGAGACCAAAATAGGCTTCCATGCCCATCCCAGGTTAATGCGCAGAGACAACTATAAAAAAAATGTCATTTGTAAGTTGACTTTCCTAAAAAGGTTGATTTGTTTGGTCTGACATGTCAGCTTCTAGCTCAGTCAATGGGATGAGTTTGAGGCAGGGCTACCTGTTTGATTATTTATTAAATATATTCAGAAAAATATTCAGAAAATGTGATTTTGCCAAAGCAAATGAATTTAACTGCAAAATTCCAAAATCCGTGCACAAAAACACCTGAAGACAGGGCTCGAAGCATGGCCATCTACACAAAAACACAGTGTTACACCCCATGTGGACCAACCAATGCAGTGACCCACCCAGACCTGAGAGACAGTTCAAAACTGCCCAGCGGGGAACAGCTGACTTTGTCTAACCTCTTAAACCGCTTTCTCTTTCATCTCTCTAACACCACATCTCCTCCTCTCTCTCAGACTGATATCCTACTTACTCATCCCTGACTCACTCCATGATGTAACTATACTGTGCATATATATTTATAAACCAACAGGGAGACAGCATATGAAAGAGAAGGAAGCAGAGATGAAGAGTCAGGGGGGAGGAAGGAAAGCTGAACATATTGCCAAAGGAACGGGGTCAGAGGTCAGGGGGTTAATGACTCACTTTGTCGGCGTTGAGGCATGCTGGCACGAGGTGTAGCCTGGTACTGGCACTGCCAGGGAGAGAGGAGAGGAGTGGGTACAGCCTGCAACACACATAGAAAAACCGTGACGCACACACGGCACCCGCACAGCTGCGGAGAGAGACAAACCCCAGTGAATCTAGACAAACACACAGTTTAGAAAGAAAAACTCTTTTGCAAGCACATCACACAGAGAAACGGCACACATTTCCTCTGAGAAGACAAACTACCATCAATGTCTGAACATCAGACTAAAATACCAGCGAGGAACAAGCCGTGAATGCATGAGCCACAACACAAAACGTGCATGCAATATTCCTAGCCAACACATGCGGATCTCACAGATAATATTTTCTTTTCCTGTTGAACGGCACATGCACTGGGGAAATTTCTGAGATAAGGAAATCAAATTTTCTTAGGTTATATGTACATTTACCTCTACTATTTTGTCACGCTCAACCGTAATGTTCGTAAACATACAAACCTTATCTTGAAAACTGATTGCATACCATTTAGAGGTACCTTTGGGATTTCTTTAAGATGTAAAGGCAAAGAAAACAAATTACACAATCTGACACCCAGAAAGTGTGCATGGTCTTGCTGCCCTGTGATATTACATATATAGTAACTCTACGACTCTAGTCTCTCTTTTCATTATGGACAGAAAACTAGATTGTTTACCTTTATAACTCAGAGAGTATGCTTACATGCACAGTTATATTTGAGCTACACTTTTCTTTTTTTCTGCCTAGTCGAGCTAGTGTTCATCTGTCTGTCCAAATACTGTAGACATCACCAAAAAATGAGCAAAAATATATATGAAGGATCATTTGGAGCAAGTGCACAGGACTAAGGCCAACTGCAATCCAATTAACATGTGTACATTCCCATTAAAAGTCTGAGGTCAGTAATTTAGCTTTGCCATCACAGGAATAAACTGCATTTTAAAATATAATGAAACAGAAAACGGTTATTTTATTATTTTAGAATGTTACTGTTTTTCTTATATTTTTTATCAAATAATTGCAGTCATTGCGAGCATGAGACTTCAAAAATATTATCAAATCTTACCGACCCTAAACGTTTGCGCCGTAGTGTACATGCTGGCAAAAATCAAGCTACATTTGCTTTATGTCTAGGTCTGTTAAACAGATTTCGCAAAAACCTGATGAATTAATGTTTTAGTTGGATTTGAAGAGTTTAGCAGCAAGTAAATGGGAACTTATGTCTTTGAGACTAATTGTACTTTTGGACTGACAGAACCATTTGTAGAAAAAAATCTGTGGCATTATTTTGAATTTACAATTTATTCCAGTATAACTGATTTCAGATTCATCCTGCTTTGCTGTTCCTGGTACAGGAACAAATCCAATCAAACAGTCACTGCCTACTAATTTTAGTTATCCGTTTAGCATTAGGGTTAGAGTTAGGTCTATGAATGGATAAGAGGAATGTTGTTCCAAGAACAACAAAGGAAGTCCATGAACCCAGTGAACCATCCATGGCCTCGTCACACTTGTGTTAAAAGGAGAACAAATATTTTAGTATTTGAGTTATGATTAACAAGCAATACATTTCTTTACATTGTTTGCAGCTTTGTGGCATTATTAATAACGGATCACTGATAACTTATTTTATGATGAAGTCATGCAAATGTAACTTTTAACATCAGGAATGGCAAACCTAAAAAATGAAAATTCAGAAAATTTATTCACCCTTACTTCGTTCCAAACCTGTATAACTTTCGTTCATAAAAACACAAAAGAAGATTATTTGAAAGTCTAAGCTGCAAAAGTCCCTACATACCGAGTCTTCTAAATCCATATGACAGCTTAGTGTGAGGAACAGAAATTTTAATTGCTAATGACAGTTAATCTTGCTTGACAGGCATGGTCACTTAACTTTCATTATATGGAAAAGAGCAGCAGGACATTCTGCTAAATATCTTTAATATCCCACAGAATAAAGGAATTCATAAAGGTATGGAAAACAAAACTGTGAAATATCCCTATTTTTCAAACACTAACATGCAAACTGAACACCAGTCCAATTGTTCCCAATCCCCAATAACTCTGTTTTTCTCTCTTCCTCATTTCCACTTTCAAATTCTCATCCATCTCTTGTTACTTCCTCCATCTCTCTCTCCTCCCTGTAATCTCTCCTGACTCCAGTCTGACTCTGTGTGCTGTTGCCTTTACTGATTGTGTGCCGGTCTTCAATAAGAACACGTCCCCTGGTGAACATCCCAGGCTGGGGCTCTGAAAGCTAAACCACCAGAGTGGGTGCTGCGCGACTTCACTTAAATAGGAGATGACAATCATTCTGCACTCTGTAGTAGATGCCCGTTTTCCCGTAGCAGCTGCAAATTGGCCAAATCGGCACCTCGGCAAACGAGCCTCAGCTCAGGGTGTCCCGCGAGACCGCCGGGCTATTTCACCACGAAAAACGAACGAGAGGGAGGTAAGGCTGGAGGAAAGGAAAAGAACAGAAGGAATGTGTTGTCTGATTTGTCACCCTGACAACACATTTGCTTCCCCCTTTTGTAAACAACTTGCCACCTATAAAGCCTACAGAGTTTTAAGGAAACAGGAAATAAAAACGAGGCAGACGGCTCACCAAGGACACACACAGATACACCAGTCACAATACACTGACATTTTGGGAGAGTTTAGGGTGCCTCCATGATGCGATCAAGTTGACATGCATGTTTCTAGCCAGAGAGTGAGAAATAACTCACAGCGGGGTGATGATGGGGCGGTCGCCACACCGTCTGAGTGGATTTATCATGATGCGTTCTTCTCTCGCCTTTGGCCCCTGACTTCAGCTGATGACACTGACATCTCACCGGCTGAAAGAGAGACAATAATAATTCGATTTTTTCACTTTCTAAAGAAAACAGGAGTGGTTTGAGTGTCTTGGCCATTCAAAACTTGCTCCCACAATGCTAGATTGTTGGTAGTAGTTTCCAGGGCATTACTAGTGAGGAGAAATTGATCGGTTTTTATGACCAACAACTACACCAAATTTTCATGTTAGCTCATAATTTTTAAGCGGTAACCACTATTAAGAACTGATTATTAATTATTGTTTTATTTTTGACACGTGACATAACTAAAGAAATCATAAAAGCATGGCTTATTTTTATTATTAAC